>NC_064624.1:72489929-72795822 GCF_023898315.1 Schistocerca nitens
GAGAAGACCGAGTACAGCCAATGCCTCCCTACCTCCTAGAAGTAAGACCACGTGGGCAAGATTTCTTTCTTGCAAACTGTCTCACCTATTTTCCCTGAAAACATGCTAACCTCATGTTTCTGCATATCAGTCTGTACTAGTCTTCCTGGACAGACAACAGTACTCCATTGAGAGGCTGCTAACGACGTAACCATATGAGTACTACCCGAAATTGACAATATGTCGCATCTGCTTATCTGTATCCATTACACTATTACCCCATTTTAGCTGATATGGATGAATGATGTAACACTTAAATTTCGAACCAATCCCTACTAAAGGTAAGTGAACCACTGTATATACCCATGCTCGATCCTTTCTGAGCCTTATCTTAAATAATGCTCAACTACTTTCAATCATTTCTACTACACACTTTAATTCTGCTGAGAAATCCTTCTCTGCTAGGCATAATTCTTACGTAAACTGTTGTGTAGGAATGAACACCAGGTCTTAGCCTTCATGTACTACATGATGAATTGCTTTCTGCAATATGGTCATCTCACTCCTTGCATCACCCAGCCAATCTGCTAATGCATGCAACAACCTTGCAATGGCCAACTTGTTATCCAACAAACTTAATTGTCGCAGTACCTTCCACAAATCGATTTTCAAAATCTGCTGTGTCTCACTGCTATACCATACTTAACTCCCATACTACCCTCGTATTGTTTAATACACCATGCTCTAAAACAGACAACCGAGTTGCTTGCCATTCTACAACACCCTTTGTAGAACTCGCCATTTGCTGGATGTGACCAAGTCTTAATGTTCTCGTCATCCACTGTCCCAAACATCGATTTTTATAATTTACTTCCAACATTCAATCCACAAATTTCCTCAGAACGATGATCTGTGGTACACTATCCACCAGCTGTGATAACTGTGTCCTTAATTTATCGTAGGTAAACTGTAACTCATGGTACTTCCCATGCACTTTCCTATAAATGTCATTTTCCTGGGCCTCTTTACATAATTCCGAAAAAGCATCTTCCAAACTATGGATTTCATCCCTAACTTCCCGTGTCTCTACTATTGATTTCAGTGTCCATTGATGGCTTGTAAGCAAGATACCCGATTGCCTAAAGAACAATACATGGTTCTAATGGTTAAACGATTGTTAAGCGCTCTGTTCCACTTCCAATGTAGTATGGCCAACCCACGACCATTGACATCAACCAGGATGCCCTCACGATGTCACCACCTGAGGAAAGGAACCGTCCATCATCCCTTATCCCTTCCCTTCTTCTGAAACGAGGAACTGACTACATTTAGAAACAAGAAATAACAGTAATAGCAACTAGATAATAACCCTACAACAATAAAAGAAAAATACCCAAATACCGAAACATTAAATCCATCTGAACACAACTCAGTGCAAAGCATATCCATAACACAAATAACAAGAATAAATCCGGCACTCACATAAAATTGCAGAGAATATAACAACATATATAACTGCTATTTTTCAAAGCACAAGGCACGTCCTGTGTCTTGTGCTGTCTAGCTGCTAGAGGTTCCTTTTTCTGCCTACTGAACTTCTGTGTACTAGCTCCATGGCACCTAATTGTGGTACCACATCCATTATACCCTTAAATGGTTTCACCCAACTGAAGTGCACAATGGACGTTTTGACAGGAAACTGTACCTTTGTATTAAATTGGTGAGATGATCTCCACGATCTAATATAGTCCGTGATATATGGTCAACAACTTTTTCTGTTTCCCTCTGGTGTATAGAGATTAGTGACCAATATCCACTACCCTGTACGATGCTGTGGTGATCTGCCCATGCTTCTGTTTGGCTGTTCCTGACATACCAGGGCATTTATGTTCACCTTTTGTACATTTCTTCATACCTCCCACATTCTTCTCTCAAACTTCTTCACTGATTCGCAGTTCGGTCCTAATTTAAGACTTAAAATGTGACATGGGGACGGCATCTTCGTCCTGTACACTACCTCAAATGGTGACAAGCCTGTTCCTGCATGAACCTTTGAGTTGTACATGCAAACCACGTATGGAAGACAGATATCCTAGACGTTGTGCCTACCACTCACGTCAAATATTGGCATTTTCGAAATGGTCTTATGAATGCTCTGTGTCCTACCATTGGTCCAACAGCTGGTTAATAACTCCCAAATACGCTACACAGGACATACGTGTCTCACAACTTACGAAACAAAGTTCGTACCCCTATCTGTGACAAAGGTATCAGGCACTCCAAACTTCAATATGCAATTATTAACTATTGCCAATGGCACAATACCTTCCTGTTGGTGAGGAATTCCTATCACTACTATAAAGCGAGAAACATGGTCAATGATTGTAAGCATACTCCGATTCTCTGCAGGTGTTCTGTTACATGCCGCATAAATGTCGAGCTCAAACATTTAAAATGACTTCGACACTTTTGGTAACCTCTGTGTAGCGATTTTCTGATCCGAAATATCGTATTCCTGCGCACATGGTAAACACTCTCCAACATACTCTTCATATCATGCTTCCAATTTTTCCGCCCAACTATTCGGCAACACACCTATCAGCCGCTATGACCTGTGGACACATAGTCATGAGCCTCCTGCAACACCCCTCCGAGGACCATGATACATGTCCTACGTTTTGTGGCTGTGCATAACAAATCCCCATGTATGATACAGTGCGCCTGTGATCTAAAAGCCTAGCAGTCTTTGTTCTCTGCTTCAGCTTGTTGGCATTCCAACACCCTCTTGCTCAGTGTACTCAACATGGCTACTCTGCCATTCATTAAGTCTGTATTTGTGTGTTTGACTTGTGGACAACCTCGCAATAAAACTCACTAAGCCTGAGGGCCCAATGTGTTAGACGAATAGATGGATCTTCTAGACCAAGCCACCATTTCAATGATGCAGGAGCAGTCACAACTTTAAATCTATCATACAGATAACCATGGAAATATTTAATACTGTAACAGCCCCTAAATGGTTTCACTCAACTGTAGTGCACAATAGATGTTTTGGTAGGAAACTGTATCTTTGTGTTAACTGGTGAGGTCATCACCACGACCTGATATAGTCCATGATATCTGGTCAAGAAGTTCTTCGCTTTCTATTTGGTGTATAGGGATTGGTGTCCAACACCCACTGCTAGCACTTCCTTTTCTCGAAACATCTGCTACTGGGTGTTCTTGTCCATAATTCATTTGACACAAATTACAGCGAACTGCCCATTGAGAAGCGTCACAAGAGAGGATTAATTCTTTTTCAAAATCTGGAAAAACCAGCATGAAATCCGAAATAAATGACTCCTCAGTTTCTCGATTGCTTGCTGACATTCCTGTGTTCACCGAATCTTTACACCCTTTTTGAATAAACTGTTCAAATATTCTGCTAATTTTACGAAATTACAAATTTACGGTAGTAGTTGCACAAGCCAACGAATGAGTGTACCTGTTTGGTCGCCTGCATTACTGGAAAATTCAGAATTGCTTCTGAAAGATGAGGATCAGCTTGCAGAAAACACTCACTAAACACCTTACACAGATAGCTAACTCGAGTTTGAGCAAAATGCCTCTTTTCCATGCTCAATGTCATATATGCTAACTGTAATGTACTAAAAACATCCTCCAATCATCTCACATGACTATTATATCATCTTAATAGACCATACAGGTCATAGGCCTTAACCCTTTAATAACCGCTGCAAAGCAGCACGTACATTTTTAAACCAAATGCCATCTGCTTATACTGTTAATGCCCACATGATGTGGTAAATGCTGTCTTTGTCTTATCCCCAAGTACTACTCCTAATGATGGTGACCACTTTTGAGATCCATTGTAGTAAGTAAAGATACTAATCGAAATTATCCAAGGTTTCTCTAATATTAGGGATTGGATAAGCATCTGTAATGGTCTATGCGTTAATAAACCGATAACCACAGCGAAACTTACATTTCTACTTTCCAGCCAATGATTTCTGAGGGAAGATTAGGATATTTGCACTTCAGAGACTGTCACTAGGTTCTGTGGTCCCATTTCGTAGTTGCTGTTCAATGAACTCCTCTATTAACGACTGTAAATGTCTCGCTGTGCCACGTGGTTTGCTATAAATTGGTGTTCTATGCCATGCTGGTATGTGATGCTAAGTTACTGGAACTGCTAGTAATCACCCATCTGTACGAAACAAGTCGCTAAACATCAACAGCACTTCTTCCACAGCAATCACTGCCCATCAAGTGACCCACCTTTCACATGACACTGCTGAATCAACTCTTTGCTTGTGGTTTACATCCAGACTTGATCTACAGAAGTCTTCCTCCTGTAATACTGCTACAGCTATAACTTTCTTTAGGCTTATTTCACCTCTGCCAAAGTTAACTACTGTAACTGGAACCATACATGTCCCATTAACACTCCTCATGCACGTTCTGCTTCTCATACAAAAGCTTACCTGTTTGAGTTCTCGTACAAAACTGTTGAACCATCCAAATCTTTATTCCTTGAGACTGGCTCAGCTACGTATGAAGTCCCACGAGGCAAATCTGTACCCACTGAAACCCTCACTTCCTTTTCTGTACTTGCCAGTATTTTGTCCTGTTGATCAATCTCTAATGAACTCGTCTGCATTTTAGTTGGCAACACCTTCAAGACAGGTGAGCCTTGCAACATGGCTTCGTTTGCAACTATATAACCCAACTGAAACAAAGTTTCACTGAGATCAACTGTGCATTGACAAAGATCAGTCCTTGTATGACGTTTGTTGAGAAAATCCAGTCGAAAGATCACTGAATATCCTTCAGCCACATGGCATACCTTCTATATGATCCGTAAACATACTTTCCTCAATGGTAAACTCAAGTACCATCATAGCCAAAGACACAAGACTACTATCACCTATCGAAGATAAAATTATTGTGGTGGTCTCAGTCTCCTCCTGCTCACTACGTCCAGACTGATGATGGAAACATGCACCCCTGTGTCTACAATAAATCTCTGTTGCACACCACTATCTAAATTCAATAAGCAGCATTCTATCTGGGCGGTTTTATGGTCTATCAGAACTGATTTCAGACAGTTGAAGCATACCTGTTTGAGTTCAATGGCTGCTTTTCTGAATAGTGCTTCCCATTTTTTCTATTCCGGCAGTCAGACACTCAGTGGCCCACTTTCCTATACAAGTAACACTGGTTGCTTACACTGTTTCTGCATGTGTCCCTTAGGTAGCGTTTGACCTCAGAAGCGAATGTGCAGCGATCTACCCATTGCTTGACGCCAAAATATCCTGCAATTGAGTGACGATTCTAGGAGCTGCTGTTAAATCACTCATATTCTCAATATGAACCCCTAATGGCAATTCTGCGGGAATTCTGCGCAAGAAAACGTCTAGCGCCCTGTTTTCTGCCTCCTGCAGTAACTCGTTATTCGCCTCTGCATTCTGGATAGAAACATAGGTCTAAGCATTGACTTTGAGAATTCTGTCTGAAAATTGTTCCACTGACTAATTACGTTTCAAAATCCTAAGCTTCTCAGGAGAAAACTGGCCGCTATTTTGTTTTTTGTAACGCCGGCACAGTCCAGCAGAGAACTGCTGAAATGACTGTGCTTTACTGAGGATCTCATGATATGTCACACACGCCTTGGCTTCCCTGTTGAACGTAAGTTAGCCACACAGAGGGTAACTTTTTCTGACCAACCGATCATTGCGGCAGTAGCTTGAACATCATTAATGAAAACCAACACATCTTCCACTGTTTTCCCCAAAAGGGATTAATAAGTGTGACTACTGCTGGATCAAAAGGAGAAGTTATCCCAAACTCTGCCTTATTTTCCTCTAACCGGCTTCCAGAGCCTCCTATCTAGAAAGGAGGTTCTCATGTTCCTGCTTTTGGCGAAAATTTTCCTCTGTTAACACGTGCTCTTGCCCTGTTGCAGCAGCAACAGACTCTGCAGTAGTAGCAGCAGCAGCAGCACATTATTTCTACCAGTTTGCTTCTACTCTAATTACAAGGTGCTTGAGAAAAGTATTAAGACAGATTTTTTTATGCACCAAGATTTTTTTTCAAGCATCAATATTGTCCTCTTCATAGTATCTTCAAAGCAGTTGAGTCACTGTTGCGGCTTGGTCCCAACATTGAAAGGTTTCAGCTGATTTAACATGCTGATCACAGTCTTTTGAATATTCTACAGTGTCTCAAAACGACGTCCTTTTAAGACATTTTTCAATTTTGGCAAAAGAAAGAAGTCACAAGTGCTTAGATCAGGTGAATATCAGGGGTGTGGAACAATAAGAATGCCGTTTCAGGTCAAAATACTAGTGATGGAAGTGACTGTGTGATGTAGCACATTGTCATGATGTGGCATTAATTAGTCTTCAGTGTCCAGTCTGACTCGATTCACCCTTTCTATAAGCCTTTCAAGGACATTTTTGTAAAGCATTTGGTTGCTGATTTGTCCTGGAGCAACAAATTCTTTATGTGACTTGTTCATTCGAATTTTTTTGGGTTGAGATGTCTTAGTTTGTGTCGCTCTTAATTCATCACCTGTGATAACACAGCTGAAACATTCATGGTCACTGGCAATCCCTTCAAGAATATCAACGCACACGTTTCTTCGATAGCACTTCTGCTCAGATGTGTAGCTTTTTTGGCACCATTTTGGCACAAAATTTTCGCGTGTGCGAAACTTCGGTCACAATTTGAAATTCACTGAAGGTATCTGAGCAGCTCACCCATCTTCCTTAGTGTTAAACGTCGGTCCAATCTCACAAGAGTACACACAAGTTCGTCAGTTTTTAAAGTCGAAAATCTCCCTGAGCGAGGGTGATCTTCAACATGTTCTCAGCCTTCCAAAAATAATTTGTGCCAGCGAAAAACTTGTGCTCTTGATAAGCATGTTTCAGTTTTTCAGAGGTCACACTAACGGTTTCCCCAATTTTAACACAGAATTTGAAGGTGTATTGTTGCAATTTCGCTGTTCCATTTTCTTGAAACACAACGAGAACACAATTTCACTAATAGCGATGTCAAAAATCACGTGATGACTGCACGGAGCTGAAAGTCTGACTGAACATCTGTTAGGATGATCACATTGATCTACACAAGCAGAACAACGTTGTTATCCTCATTACTTTTCTCTCAATAATTACGAGCCAATGAGCAACACATCTAAATGTAAAAAATGTGGCTGCTACAGCCTTAGTGCAGGGCAGTTCGTATCCCGCAAGACTGCAGAACAGACGCCTTACTGGCACTAGATTACAGTAGGAACACAATTTTAAGGATTCACAATTCATGTGCCGAATTTTTCTGGGGTGCAGCAGTACGAAATGGTAATACGTAGTGTACCATATATCGGAAAAATCATGCGATGCTAAATATTTTTTAGTTCAAAAATTGGTTTACTTAGTAACCAGGTGTTAAAGTAAGAAGTTGCATTTAGTTTTGAACAAACAGTTACGGCAAATTTATTGTAGTATATAACAAAATCGTTTAACAGTTACTGGTTGCCTTCCGTTCATAAATTAAATTGCTATCTTGTAGTTACATACTTAAAAAAGACATTATGTTTCTCACATAACACAAATGAACACGTGTTACAACCAAAGGAACGTAATTTTACCATCACAACGATGACTGAGCTGTCAAAAAAACTGTTAGCTGTTCACTGCAGATCAGTTATGGGATTATGGGGCCTTGAGTTCAAAAGCGCAAATCCGGGAAATATCATCCACACATAATTTGTAACAGCAGGAAGAACACTTAACTGAGAGAATTTGCTTACGATGGGAGTAACAGAAACACATGGCGGGACAAAATAAAATCTCGGATTCTAGTAACACGTTTTACTAGGTGGAAATCAGGTATGGTGTGGATATGATATAAATGAGGTATTACATGGTACGGTAGACTTACACCATGTTGAGTGACTGTATGCACGGGAAAAACACACCATAGATGCTAAGGACAAACTAAAATCTCTGGTCAATTCTCAATTATTGCACTCACAGCACATCAACGACGTATGTCGCTGTGGATGACCCCACACAGTCTCTGCCCTATAGTGCAGAGCACTGAAGGAAGGACGAGAATAGAGGTCAGGGACTAAGGACGTGGTACGTTCAGATGTACATGACCGGTCATTCTGTGGCAGTCTCTTTCTCAAGACTCGACACGACCATTTCTCGAATTATACTGTGCATCTGCACTTGTCCAGACGTTTACCATGGCTGTCATTTGTGTGAGACATGACTGGACCATTTCTCAAAGTCGTGGTGGGCGTGGTATGAGCACTGAAGTAGTGGTATAGGTGTGGCTTGCATGAGAAGCATCCAGTGTATCCACATGGGATGCTGGTGATGCCATTGAAAAGACAGGATTGGGGTGTCAAAGACAAGGATATTGACATGTGGAGGCCATGCAGGCCAGAGTGACTTTGATCTAATCAAAGTGAAAGGGTACATTGAGGGAGCAGTACCTTCGATGTGAGTCGCTAATTTGTTAGTGAATGTGAACTTTGATAGACTCAGAACGTGCGTCGGCCATCCATGTTTGGTTGGCGGCCATGTTGACCCAGCAATATTGAGTACCAATCTTTTTGGGCCATTGTTGAAGTCGGTGTAAGCAAAGGTGCTATCACAGAGTCTGGCATTATTGCATTGAGCTCACATTAGGAAGGGACTCAAAGGTGCTATCACAGAGTCTGGCATTATTGCATTGAGCTCACATTAGGAAGGGACTCCATAAGTTGCCAGCTATAATTGAAGGGGTATTGTGCAAATGACAGCAGTTGAAATGGCGTCATGTTGTGCTCAGTTCCTCCTTTATGTTCAGTATGTGGTGTGGTAAAACATCGACCCCCTGTAGTGGATGTGTGGGAGTTGTATGTGGAACCAGATGAACCCAGCCGGTGAGATTGATGTTAATGTGTGAAGATCTACAGTGGGCGACAGTCAGGATGCATAGCAGTGAGTGATGCAGAAGACACATGGAAACTATATGCTGTATAGTGAGAGGGTGTGGCTGATGATATCATTGGTGGGGTAGCTGTGTGTGCTTCACTGTGTGCCCAAGATCACTGATAGAGAGGGTAGGACATAGAGCAAGGAGTGGGCATGGTCGGATGTTGGATGGGCGTGACTGGCTGGTGGAACCAGTCCACCCTTGAGCTCTCACTCTCGTCATAATGGATGTTCCTCAAGGCTGTCAGCTGCCTGCCCACGAGGGCGAGACCAGCGAATATGTCGTTATGATCTTGTGGAAGGAAAATGTCCTCCATATGAGGTGCATCCTATGATGCACAGCAGTCGGCCTAGTCTTTTGTAGATCAAGTATCTCAGCTAAAATCAGACAATACCGAGATGCAGAATCAGCTGGCGTGAAAGAAGATAGTGCTTCCTCCAGTTTGACATCTCCTTCATTATATTCAGCTAATGCCAGGTTTGTTAGCAACATTTTAGATGAGACAACAGATGTAACCACAAAGCTAAATTTTTGAGAGATGAGCAGGTGTTACAGATGACCAAACTAGCGAAAGAAGCAAAGACTTACATGATGTACTATGAAAACTTAAGAAATGTGTTTTTGTTTGAACAGCTGAAAGAAGGTGTTGTGCTGCACTGTAAGAACGAAATAGGTCTACGTCCCTTCACGAACAGTTGAGTGGGGTGTCCACAGAGGCAAAATGACTCAGTGGTAATTTGTGTCGAGAGGATAAAGAAGAGTAATGCTAATATCTATGATTTGAGAGGAAATAACAAAACAAATAAGTTATTTAATTTTATGTCACATGGATCATTTGCATGATAATTTGTAATATTGTGTAATGGACCATTTTACATTTATGTAGCAAATTAATATGAAAATATGGATACATACTGAATATTTATAAGCTTTTTGTTATTATTACTATTATTATTATTAGCAGTAATATTAGTAGTGGTAGTAGTACTAGTAGTGGTAATTGTAGTAATAGCAGTAGTAGTAATAGTAGTAGTAGTAGCTGACATAGTAGTAGCATTAAATATATAGACTTGAGTTGGTAATTCCTACCCATCACCTTTCACACAGTACAATAACAGAAATTCTTAGTGGCGGAAAATGGGTTGTCAAGGAGAAACTTTTTCAGTTTATTTTCAAAGTTGACTTACTTATCTGTCACATATTTTATACCACTGGGTGAATTATCAAACATTTTAGTTGTAGTACTGTGTACCCCTTTTTATGCTAAAGACTACCCTGATGTGGACTAATGAATGTAATTTTCCTTTCTGGTATTGTAATTACGTACATCATTGATACTTTTGAACTACAATAGATTTCATGATGGAATAAACATACTGGGAAGCAGTGGTCAGAATGACCAACTCCTTCACCATATATCTACATGATGACATCTGCCCTGGTAGCTGAGTGGTCAGCGTGATGGAATGTTATACCTATCGGCCCAGGTTCGATTCCCTGCTGGGTCGGAGATTTTCTCCACTTAGGGACTGGGTGTTGTCTTGTCCTTATCATCATCGTTTCACCCCCATCGACATGCAAGTCGCTGAAGCGGCATCAACTCGAAAGACTTGCACCAAGTGAACAGCCTACCCGAAGGGAAGCCCTAGCCACATGACATTTACATTTTTTACATGATGATCATGGGTGAGCACCAAATATTATGCTTACAGCACGTTTGTGAGCGGTTAAGACTTTCTTCCTTAAAGATGAGTTACCCCAGAACATTATTCCATATGACATTATTGAATTAAAATATACAAAATATGTCAGCTTACTGATTTGCCTCTCCACAAGATCTTCAATTTCTGTAAGAGGAAATGTGCTTCGTCTAAGTCATTTTAGGAGTTCACATATTACCTTTTCCCAGTTTTAATTTGCATCAATATGGACATCTAAATATTTTGAAGCCTCAACCCTATTTACTATTTCCTCACCATGTGCTAGACTTGTCATTAGTGTGGTACCACACATGTCCAGAATTAATTTCTTGGGTCTTTTCAAAATTGGGGGTGGGAGCATTGAGATAAAACCAGCCAATTATACTGTTAAGAACCTCATTTACCGTTCATCTGTCAATGTGTGTATGCTTTAACAGACTAAAATGCTAGCCTCATCTGCAAAAAGAACTAATTCTGATTGTTGTATATCAGATGGAAAATAATGTATGTATGTGAGGAACAATAATGGATCTAAGATTGAGTCTTGGGGAAATAAGCTACCCTTTTTTCTGTGCATTCTTAAGCATTTTGTGGAGTTTTGATGCAATATTGACTTGTTTCAAAACAGGGTGTCTCAAATCTGATTCTAACATAAAAACGATATCTCTCTGACACAAGTAACCACAAGGATATTGCTTTGTGAGACGGTGGGCACTCATAAATTTTCTGCAAGAACCTTAGTTAACCTCTCTTTCCCTCTCCTAGTCAGATTTCTAGTACATCCCCATTTGCCAACTGTAGCAACTGGCACTGTGCTCATCTGATGATTCATTTCAGCCAGCAACAGCTTGTTCACAGCAGTGTCAACCCATTCCTGGGCATGGTGCTGTAGAGCCTCCAAAAAACTCAGATTTGAGTGTGCAGTTGCTACTCCTATTTCATCCAGGTCACCTCTGAGGCTGTAATTACTATCCTTAGTCAGGCAGCTCCAAACTCATCTAAATGCTTCTAACCTGGCACCCTTTTCCTTATTTGTCCTTTCCTTTACCAGTCGGCAAACATCCCTCCCATCGCTAATACTTAACAACAACACACTTTTCTTCCTGTTCTCTTTTGGTACTGACTTACTCTTAGTTTCTTTACTGCACCCTATAGTGACTTACAACAGGATGAGGTTCTTCCCTTACAACTTCAGATAACAAATCAAATTTATTTTATGGTGTAATGTTGAATGTAGATTAAAAAGTTGATAAGCTACTCCCCTGTCTCCTATTGCTTGTTATCTTACCCATTTCCTTGATTCCCCTCCCCCCCCCTTCCGTCATCGTATCTAATTCCAATTTCGCGTTTTCTGATTCAGTTTCAAGCGCAGAAATCATTGCCTCATGTTGGTAGATTTTCTTGCCTTTTTGTCAGATCCTACAGTTTCATGGGAGATCCTCTTTGAGTTCCCCATTCAGGTAGCCCACTACAATCATGTAATTGAAACTCCAACTCACAACCAAAACGTACCAATCCCTCTATGACTATCCTACAGCAGTGTCAATACCTTCCACGTTTTAAAACACAGTTCTAAAGCTTAACTCACTTTACACTCCATGAATTTTCATTATTTATGAGCCGCAAAAATTAGGCATACAAATTGGCGCTTGGTGTATGATACAAAATAAAAGGTTTTGTTATATCCGCTTACAACACGACTTCCGCGCTCAGTAACTGCACCGTATGTTAATTAACTTATTCACAAAAGAATGTATCTTGTAACGGAACTTTCATGTACGCATACTCTGTGTGAAGAAACTAGTAGTGCAAAAGCTTCTAAATCGAACAACTTAAGATTAACGAAGCTTTACAAAAACATGCACTTAATAATAATGGGCGCATTATACTTACATTTCTAGGACGAAATGAGATTTTTTCAGTTACTGCACCAAAACGTAGAAAAAAGTACGATAACAACTCGATATTTTTGCTTTTTCTGGAATATAGTACGATAACAACTCGATATTTTTGCGTTTTCTGGAATATTAAATAAAAAGTAAAACCTTTAACAGCAAACTTAAAAATCACACTAGTGCACGTATTTAGTGCGTAATCTGTACTAAAACATCTGTCATTACAATCTAGATAACTTTTCTTCAGTGCAAAAACTGCACATCTCGATTGGTGCAAGGCTGCCTACCTCTGCAGGAAGAGGAGCGTAAGGTACTGGACACCTTCCTAAGGGGTCTGCAACCCAATATGTCGAGGAGCGTACATACAGAAAACTAGAAAGGTCTGGCTGTCATCATAAGGGGTTCGAAGTGATAGATGTAGTGACAAGAGTATGGGTTAAAAGAAATATCCTCTCTGCTGATATATAAATGGCTGTTTGTGCTACATTCAGAGACAATTTAAGAGGAGTGGAGTAGTTGGGCACTGATAGTATGACTATGAATAAGAAGCAAAATGGGAAAGAGTGAGGTAATCAGTTGTTAAACACATATGGGAACTCCAAATATGCTGGACAGCGTTCTCAGTAAGTTTAAGTGGTAGGAAGAGGTTAGCAGAGTCAGAGTGTTTTTTAAATGGCTTAATGAATAGAAGAGAGCATAAGATCTTGTCAGACACAGGGGTCATGTGCCTGTGGAGAGTGGACCCATTATGTAAGAGGTGGTTGAACCCATCACGTTGTAGGCTACATCGGATAGGAAATAATGATGAAACCAACGATATTAGATTTTCAGTTTGGAGTGCAACAACTCTATGAGAGTATGGAAGTTTTCTCACGTAGGTGAAGTATTCTGGGCAATCCTGGGTTAATATTTCTTGGTTAAACACATGTGTTAAAGAAATGGACAACTGGTAACGGAACTTCACCAAAACATTGAAGGATATGTCAAAGAGCGTCCAAAAAAGGAAAGCAAAATCCCTTAAAGGTGAGGGAACAGTGTCGCAGTGTAGGGGTAATTTCCCACATACTGAGTAAATCAACAGGTTGTACAACAAGTCCATGTAGCCTAAGGGATAAAACAAAGAAGTTAGTCACATGATACCAGGAGCCACATCAAGTAATTGAAATCATATCAGTACTGGATGTCAAATTTGAACTGCCGGTGTGGCCAACTATTATCCAGATGGATCACCCTCAACTTTTAAAGTTGAGTTTGAGTCACTGCCCAAGGTAGCAACACCGATCCGTAAGAAGAAAGCAGAAAGTAAGGGGAACGATAAGAATCCAGAAATGCTTATGCAAAACACATGAGAAATGCCATTTGCATTAAAATAGCGAACAAAGAGGAGTACACTAATATGATTTGCTTTCAGGGCTTCCTTGTGATGAATTTTGTTTACCTGCGTTTTATTTTCGTGAATATACGTTTTTGTTTACAGTGGTAATGAACAGCTTCGTTACTGTATTTTTTGTGAATGTTTAAGGTGACTAATGGCAGGAATATGTTCTTCAATAGTGGTTTATTGGATTATACTGTAGATTCTTTGCTTGTTCATGGTTGTGGGTATGTGTAAGGAAGTGTAGGATTCGGGGAGAGTGCTACTAATGGATGTATTTTGTTTATGTAACATGCTTTCTTATTGTGTTAATGCAGAAAGATTGAGGCCTTTTGTTGACTTATTCTGTTAGCAGGTTGCATGAGGTGGAGTCCACTGAAGTAAATTATTGTATAAGATGTGAGTATGACGACGTAGGGGTTGTTTATGTAGTTGATACTGTAAAATGCGTGTGGGTGGCACGCACTGGATCTTTCTCAAGGGGGAGTGATGGTGACTGTAGCTTGCTTTTTCCCATGTAGCGTCACGATCATGGACAGCCATGATGTGCATCGTAGCTCTGGCGGTGCTGCACCTCTTCGGTAGGTGTAGGGGTAGGTGTACTGCAGAATCAACAGCTAAAAGCGGGGGTACATCTCTACATGAGGATGTCAACCTTACTAGCCATAGCAGGACGCTAAAATTTACATTCAGTGCATGGGAAGTGAGGAATCAAGTACATACGTTGCAGGAGACGTTCCAAAAGCTACACCTAGACGATGAAAAGAAGGGAGTGTTGGAGGAAGCGTGTGGGGAGTAAAAAGAGTTAAAGTCATTCCTTCGAATGTCTGCATGGGCAGTTGCACTAAGTGATGTGCCTGATACCGCATATCTTATGGTAATGACAGCGAGGATGGTTGGATGCTGGCGATAGTTTGTTAAAGATGGTCTATAGGACCATGGATATTAACTACGAGGGCGGTTCAGAAAGTAACCTCCGATTGGTCACAGTGCGGGTTGTGGGGGAGTAGCGACGCCATCTGTGCGTTCACGCACTCAACAGGTCAGTCGGCATCAAGCCGTGGTCGAGTGAACGTCGTACCTGCGCTAGTTTAGTTTTTGTGGCAGTTTGAAATGTGTGCTGCAATAGAAAACCCCGCCAAATGTGAAGTGCGTGCTGTCATAAGGTTTTTTACAGCCAAAGGATATTCTGCAGCAGCTATTCATCGTGAGCTTTGTGCCGTGTACGGACCAAGAGTTATGAGTGAAGGAGTTTTCCGTGAATGGGTACGTTTATTTAAAAGTGGACGAGAAAACGTTCATGATGAAGAGAGGAGTGGTAGACCATCATTGGTGACTGACGAACTCGTTCAGACAGTTGATGCAAAAGTTCGTGAAAATCGACGTTTCTCAATGTCGGAGTTGTCTACTGGTTTTCCACAGATTTCTAAGACTCTCTTGTACGAGATAGTGACAGCAAGATTGGGTTACCGTAAGTTCTGTGCACGATGGGTGCCCAAAATTCTTACCGACCACCACAAAACTCAAAGAATGGCCTCTGCATTAGACTTTCTGTCACGTTATGAGGACGAAGGAGAACCATTGTTAAACAGAATCGTGACCGGTGACGAAACCTGGATTAAGTACGTGAACCCTGAGACAAAAGAACAATCAAAGATGTGGGCACATTCAAATTCGCCTACCAAACCAAGAAAAGCCTCGCAAGATTTTTCTGCCAGAAAACTGATGGCAACGGTGTTTTGGGATGCCAAACGGGTGTTGTTGGTTGAATTCATGGAACGTGGTACGACCATTAATCAAGACGTGTACTGTGAAACAATAAAAAAGTTACGACGGGCTATACAGAACAAACGCCGTGGTATGCTGACTTCCGGTATCGTTTTTTTGCACGATAAAGCCCGTCCTCACTCTGCTCGCAGAACAACGGCCCTTCTTGAGTCCTTCAAGTGGGACGTTATCAACCATCCACCTTACAGCCCAGACCTGGCGCCAAGTGATTATCACCTCTTCATGCATTTGAAGAAATGGCTCGGGTCACAGCGGTTTGATGACGACGAAGAGCTCAAAGATGCGGTCACAGGCTGGCTCCAGGCACAAGCGGGTTATTTTTATGCAGAAGGAATTTCAAAGCTTGTGAAGAGATACGATAAGTGCCTCAATCGCTATGGAGACTATGTAGAAAAATAGTGCAAAGATGTAGTTGTAAGATGTATATATTAAAATATTTTTATTTAACTTCGTGTATTTTTTTAAATCAACCGGAGGTTACTTTCTGAACGGCCCTCGTATATCTGAAAAGTGTCTCATTTTCTGAGGCAGGCGAAGGGTATAGTGGATTGTGGAATAACACACAACTGACGAACATAGAATGGGGGCATGCTGCACAGGACGAACATTAACAGAGATAGCAGTAGAATTGACAGGTTTTGTGAAAACATTCAATACCATGATACACGAGATTTGAGCGTCATACAGTCTCGGTTCGACTTGTTGGAAATCAAAGTAGCTATAGGAAGAATCGTATGATCATTAGCTGACGGTATATGGCATGCTCGAGTAGCAGTGAGAGAGTTGCAGGTGGCCATAAACCATGTGCAGCTTCATAAAATTCTCTATGCATGTGAATAATTATTAGCGGCCTCTCCGTATGCAAACATATCGTAGGTGTATATGGTTACATCTCTGCTGACGGAAAATTGAAGGACAAAATAGCAATTATTTTATGCACCTCGTTTATCTTTTTATATCGGTTTCGCTTTCTGTTGGTCTTCTGAGTTTGGTGTGAGAAAGACACATGTAACTGAGTTTCAGTGATTTGTTAAGTAAAAGTTCTAATATGCGGTAGTCGCAAGTTTCTCATTGTACTGCCATGATATGTCTTAATTTCCTTCTCCTGATGTGACGAAGACTTGCATTTTAAAATTCAACTCTTCTGAGAGAAAGTCAACTCAAGAAAAGAATAGCCACTGCAGCTACGCCATCATTGTTGTACGTCGTTGGGGAGACAAGGTAAATTACCAAGCTGCACACTAAAACAGATTAACATTTATTAATGTCTTATAACGCTTCTATACCTAAGTGCGTTTCTGGGTAGACAATTTTTGGTGTGACTTGCCTATAATTCCTGCGTATATCTTTCTCCCAAACCGATATAACCAAGCAGTGCATTGGTAGTTAGGCCCTCCACTGTTAACTCCTGAACAATTACTAGCTGGCCTGTGAAAGGCCTGGTAGGAAATGTCAATGAGTTAGGGCTTATCACAACACCCACTGAGCAAATCTTGTCATTAATTTATTATGCTGCAATGGTACAAATCAAAACGGACCAAACTCAAGTGTATTTGTCGATTCGAATTCCAATCGCAAGTATGAATGCGAGGTAGATGTTTTTCACAGTCCATTACTACCAGTAAAGTAGGGAATCTTGGGCAAATGGATGCAAACAAGAACAGCAGAGTTGATGTTCACATCCAAGGAAGGGAAAAGTTATGCATAAATTGTGGCATATGAACTCCAACATTGTCAGAGACAGCTGGCCATGATATGGCTGACTCAGATGGTCCAGATCAGCACAAAGGTATGTGAAATTTGATTGTTTTTTAGGCTGAGCGGTAGCAGAGGGATGTTCAAGGAATATCTTGGCGCCACAACTGATCTTCCAGAGAGCTGGAATACAATGGATACACACCATATATAAAATCGCCTATTGAACAAGGTTCGTCTAAAGGCACAATAAGACTAGAGCTGTCAGATAGTGGTTTGTTAATAAATAGTACAACTTGCAACATCACAGGAAACACTTCCTATCACCCAGCTACTATAATAAGGATCACCATTGTAAATTTAAAATAATCTTCGTTGTACTGTCCACATAAAGGATCGGAAATTCTTCCAGTCCAGAACCTAATCCACTTTAATGACACCTTGGAACCTGACCTCATCCACTCACTGGACTAGACTTGAAGACTTGCTATAGTGAATTTTTACTTGCTTTCTTGAATAGGTAAACTTTTCGTCTATTTTTGGACGATTTGGTGGTTACAATATTCAGTCTCGCTACGACAACCCTGTGTTCACCAATCCCTGTATCCGTTTTGATGTTTGTTATTAGCTCAGGATTATTTGTTGCTAACAGGTCAAGTGTGTTTTCACAGCGGTTTACTATTTCGATTGGGCTCATGAACTAACTGCTCGAAATAATTTTCAGAGAATGCATTTAGCACAATTTCGGATTTAGACACGTATTTCCGCCAACGTATTGAGGGTAAATTAAAGTCACTACCAACTGGAATCGAATTATTCGTGTACATGTTTGAAATTAAAGTTATGTTTCGTTTGAACCTTTCAGCAATTGTATCATCTGAATTGGGGGGTCGGTATAAAGATCCAATTATTATTTTACTCCGGTTGCCAAGAATGACCTCTGTCCATACGAGCTCACAGGAACTATCTACTTTAATTTCACTACAGGATAAACTCACTAACAGTTATAAATTTTGCCTAGAGCAGCATGTGTAAGCATGTGCAACAGAAGCAGAATTTCATATTAAATCATTCTTAATAATAAGTGTATACTGAGCACCAGCAGGTATTTCAGTCTGTTCATAAATCAACAAAATTTCAGTACAAAACTGAGTAACAATGTGGGGAAGTTAGCAAAGAGCTGGAAAGTTTTGTCGTTAGGTAGTTCTCATGCCAGAGGTATAGGGTTATTCAGGGCGCATCAGGATCATAATACCATGTCACCAATTTACTTACACCTACTGCTGCTCTGGGTCAAGTGATGGAGGACTTTGGTTCACTCTGTAAAAACCTTACAAAGGAAGACACAGTGGTTATTGTGGGTGGGATAGGCAACAGTACTGACATATGCTCAGTACAATATAGAGTGTGACCTACAAAGACTGTATCTGCTTCGAGACATACCAGTGTGGAGTCTAAGTTGATTCTGAGATGCCATATCTGATCTCATTTGAACTCTTCACTCACGAGAGTTAATTTGGAGTTGGAGCTGATGCTTTGGTTGGGGTAGGCTCACATGTTGGTGTGCTTGATTCTCTCAGGAGGTATGGTTATATTAGGCATGGCCTAGGCATCAACAGGAAAGGAAAGGGTACAGAGTCTGGGCTAATAGCAGGAATTTTAAGGGGGGAGGGGGACTGCCATGAGAGGTTAAATACTAGTGTCTACAGGTGTTGAACCAGCACCCTTTTTAGGACAGGCAGGACACAAAGGAGACAAGTTTTAAGGGAGGTCAGGATTGAAACGAACCTTCAGTAGGAGAAAGAGACTAAGCAGCACAATTCTGGCACATTGGATCAGCAAGCACAGTTGTTGGTTAAGAATTTTCATCAATCAATAGAAAGTTTATTTCCACACAGTTTTATCTCGGTCAGTGTGAAATGCCAACTGTTATTAGTGCATTAAAATATACTAGGACTAAGAGGTAAAATTAACGAACTACTTATGTGCAAATGCAACCCAGTTGATATAATCTCCCTCTCTGAACACCATAAGACTGTTAGTAGAGATGTATTAAGCGTTGCTTATCTTCTCACCTTCATAGGGCAGAAATGGGGGATAGACGAGTTGCCGTTTTCATCAGGATCTGCCATACATTTAATAACATGGACAATAATATATTTTGCCCAGAGCAGCATGTGGAGGCATGTGCCACAGAAACAGAATTTCATAATAAATCATTATTAATAATAAGTGTATACTGAGTACTTGCGGGTAATTTAATCTGTCCATAAATTACTTTGAAGCTCTATCTGCCTATTTAACAACAAAAAAGAAAGAATTTGTGGTTGCTGGTAAATTTAATTCAGATTTTCTTGAAAACTCTTCCAGTACGAACTTACTGTAGTCAGTAGCACTGTCATTCAACTTAATTCATAATATTACCTTTCCAACTAGAATAGCTATGATACATTAGTATACCTTTTCTTATTTTGTAAATAGTTATTGTGTATTCTTGTTTTATGAGACGTTCCACATCCAAAAGGATTTTCTCAGTGTGGATCAATTGGAAGGCAAAGTACCTCGTATCACATGTGCTTCTACAGTGGTGTTGATTTGATGGATCAAAGTCCAAGGGCAGTAGAGAGATCTTACAGAGATATAGAATAGCCTGGTATTCTTTGAATAATCAGTTAGAAGAGGCGTGCAGGAAGCCATAAGTGCCTCCCACACCTATCTTCACATAGACACTGGGGAGCCTTATTCTTTTGTAACTTATTTCTGCTAAGGCAGAAATGGTTTAAGCCATCTATAATTGCCTCTCTTTTGCTTTATCTCTGCTACAGAACAGATTGCCCCTCCTCTGTTGCTCTTGAGACTGGCTGTTTCATCCTCCTGAGGGTCCCAATGTAAATTAACACACCTACACCCACAGACCTCTTTGACTTTCGATGACCCCTCGCACAACTGCCAAACCTATCCTTCCCTCAATCCACTGTTCTGTAAACTGCAGCAGCTCCTAAACTGCCAGGAATGAGATTCCATGCTGATGTTTCAAGAGTTTTCCTTTATTTAGCGCTCCACCTGAAGCTGCTGCTATCCATCATCCATTTGGGTGTTTGCTAGGTTTTCACTTACAGAGTGCTGGTATTTTCCATCAAGTCCTCTTGTTCTCATTAGAAGGAATGTCCGACTGAGTCTCTAGCTAGTGGCGTAGCGTGAGGGGAGACTTTGTCACTTAGTCTCCCCTGTATTCGTGCTTAAAAAAGATGCAATAGTAATTCATAACAAAAATATAAACAAGTATCTACTAAGAGCTCTAAATGTGCGAAGACATCAGGTTTGTAGCCCGCGCCGCCGCGCTCTGAGTATTGGTGTGTCTGCCTGCTTGAGACTCGACTGCTCTCAGTCTCCGCCTCCCTCCCCTTTCCCGGCTGTGTGCCCTGAGCGTTAATGGCGTTCTCGGTTCCCTTCCACTTCCCCTTCCACGAAGGCCGGTGTGCTGCATTTGCTAGCAGGTATCGAGATAGTCTTTGCCGCTTCTATGCTGGCTTTTAACACGGAAGTGAACAGTCGCGCAGTTTATGTTCATAGTCATTCTTGTGTGATTTTAGTGCATATTTTCGTTGTGTCGCCAACATGAGTGAGCCACCAACTGAACACTTTATAAAATTTTTATTAAAAACGCCTTTTTCTACTTTACCATACGACAAAAAAGTGCGAATTGAATGACAAATGGCCTACTCCTATACTCAGTGTAGTTTTAAGTTAAGCCAAACAAAAACGCACTTTTCAGACAGCCTGGTACGAAAAGTATGCTTGGCTAACTGCGAATGCAGTTAATAACAGATTATATTGTTATATATGTCTTGTGTTTGTTGGTGAAAAGGAACGATGCAATGAGGGCATTTGTACAATAAAGAACTTTGACAGGAAAGCACAAAAGCATCAGACATCAAAACGTCACCTGCAGAACAAAGAATCATTTCAGTTACTGGGCAAAAGTAGAATTGAGCACGCCCTTTCTGAAGCCGCTCGTTTGACAGCAATAAAATACAACAAACAAGCTGCATCCAGCAGGAGAGTATTGGCCCGTCTTATTCAGGCAATTGTATTTCTTTATAAACAAGAAGTAGCCTTTTGCGGCCATCGAGAAGACGAATCCTCCAGCAACAAAGGTAACTATCTGGAATTGTTGGATTTACTAGCTCAAGGAGAGCAGTTAATCCGAGACCACCTTTAAAGGAACTTCTCAAGATATACAGAATGATGTAATAGAAATGATAACTTTGGAAGTTAATGAGAAAATAAAATCTGAAATTCAGAACTGCAATTTCATTTCGATTCAGGCTGATGAAACATTAGACGTATTATGCAAGAGTCAACTGAGTATAATATTCAGGTACTGTATTGCAGACAGAATTGAGGAAAGATTCGCTGGATTTTACAATGTTTCTGGAGATAAAACTGCTGAAGGTTTGTCAAACATTATTCATGCAGTATTGAAAGAATAGAATGTGGAAGGAAAAGTGGTTAGTCAAACATATGATGGCGCTTCAGTAATGGCGGGCAGAGAAAGAGGACTACAACAATTGGTGAAGCAGTTCTGCCTCTATGCGCTGTTTATTCATTGTTATGCACACCATCTGAATTTGGTGCTCTTACATGCCTCGAAAACCATCCGGCAAGTATGCATGTTTGTAAGTGACCTTACTGCATTCCATTTGTTTTTCAGCAAATCATAAAAACGAACTGTATTGCTAACTGAGAAAGTAAACTGCGACCTGCAAGCAACACTCGCCGGAACTTTCGTTCCAGGGTAGTTTCAAGAACATCTAGTCATTTCTCAGGACTATATAGTGTTTTTAATTGTATATTTGATGATACAGACTCTCAGTGGGACCCAGAACCTTTGAGCTGTGGTGTGGGAATGAAACGACGGATGGATGATCCTACGTTTGTCTACTTGCTTTGCTTCTACCGAGGGTGCTTGGTTTATGTTGAACATCTCTTTAATGTTCTTCAGTAAAAATCTGTCAGTATAACTGCTTGCCACGGCGAAATAAAAACTGTTTTGGGAAACTTACGACAATTAAGAACTGAAACATTCGCTAATGAATGCATTAAATTCAGCTTGTGTTTGAATGGCCACTTATCATTCTGTGACAGTCAATAGACATCTGTCAGGGCACTAACTTACGAGATACTGGATTTACAAATTGTTCAGATGGAATCAAATGAAAAGTGTTTCCCGAACTATGAAAAATAATTCCCAAAGTTGAAACTGCTCCAATTATTAGAACAGTAATCTTTTTTCAAACAAGAACAACTTGAAAGTGAACAGTGTAACATAAATGATGATGAGAAAAAACACTTACCTCAAAGAATCCTCTTCAAGTACATTGTCAACAATGATTTAGATTCCATTTATGAAGAATCTTCGAAGTTCCTGCGTTTGGCTTTGACCCTACCTGCAACTACAGCAAGCAGTGAATGAAGCATGAGTGCTACTAAACGAGTGAAGAATTGATTATGCCACCACAAGTTGAAAATGCACAACGACTGAAGAATTATTTAAGGAATTCAATGTCCAACATCCGGGTGTCGTTTTTGAGCACGTTAGCCATAGAAAAGACACTACCTGGGGAGCTATCCAGTGATCAGATCTTTGTAGACCAAGTTATAGACTTATTCGTGGAAAGAAAAGACAGGCGCATTGCACTTGTGTACAAGAAAATACAACTGCTTCTTCTCTTGCTGCTGGGGTTCTACAAATATGTCATCGTTTCTTGAACAAGTTAGCTATTCTTCTTCTTCTTCTTATTATTATTATTATTATTAGTGGCGGTGGTAGTGGTAGTGGTGGTAGTAGTAGTGATAGTAGTAGTAGTAGTAGCTGTTGTTGTTTTATTTGATGCATTTTTTCATTTGTTTACATTATTGTACTATTTTGTCTCCCTATAATAACTGCAGAGTCTCCCCAACCTTTACAACCACAATATGCCACTGGTCTCTACTGAGCAAGTTGTGCATATTTCCCCTTGAAACGTGAAGAGATTTTATGCTGTGGTTGTTGTTCGACACATAGTCAATTATATTCAAGATCTAGTGTTTGATAAGCTTCATTTTTAGTATCACTGTACCAAAAGCCTTCTACTGTCATTTCTTCTCCACTAACAAATGAATAATCTCTTTCTCACTGGACAGTTATTCAGACCGACTGGATAGTTATTCAAGCCAAATGAAACATACTTTTTTATGGGAAGTTATTGCCTTAGGTGAAGCCTTCACTCTTTCTGAAAAGATAGTGCCTACTGATTGTATTGTGGGTACTTAAGGAGCCTAATAGCTCGCATTATATCAATATTTGTTGAAAACCAATCTATCACAGTATAATTAAATAGATTTATCTTACATAACTGCCGCAATGGGATACTGGTGTACTCTTCCTTTCTGTACATACTAAGTTCTAAATCTCACAACTCTCTCATGTGCAATGAACTGGAAACAATGACATGAAACTACATACATGTGCAACACTATAGCTCCATTTTGTACAAATTTACAGAGATTAATATATGGGTGGGATAACTCACATGGCGCCAAAGTTAAATTACTGTTACTCCTGACAGATAATTAATGGAGGGATGAAGGAATTAATTTATCCATGTTAAACAAATGGTTACTTCATAAACTTAAATCACAAGATAATTTTCATAGAACAAGCATTTATGCACAGAATCTAAATGAATAACATGAATGAGCTATTTATTTTCTCAATATTATATGTTAATAATGAATAGTTATTTTCATCTTCAAATGTAACCAGTCTCATCTTTCAACAAATTCCATTCACTCTAGTATATCCAAACATAAAGAACAGCAATTCTGCAAAGGCCAATATCTAAACTTATTCTCAATTTGGTCTCAAGTCAACAATAATGTTAGTAAAAAGATATTTTGACTGATGTTCGATCATACAGATCATGCTGCCTTTAAACAGAAGTACTTCAGCCAGTTGTGCCACGTTGTGCTGAGCTTCTTCTTAGCGAATTTAGGTAGGCAACATGTATGATGTAGGTGTATGTTGCTCTTATGAAATAAATAACTATGAAATAGACAACGTGTTTTTGAAATTGGTTACCTAACATTCAGTTACAAAGTATTTCTCACACAGTGAACCTTCGCAACTCCAATGACAGATTACGCTAGAAAGTCCACAAAAAGTGTTTTGATAATGGTTATTACAGCACTAATGGCATCTGACAGCCAAGTTTCAACAGAAACGTCATAAAATGCTCAAGAACACTACATGATGATGATAATGATGATGATGATATTAATGAGTATTTCATAATATTTGTTTCAGCCTTGTTATCTAAGTAATACCAAAAAATAGCATTCCATTTTGAAAAAGTAATACAGTTGAAATGGAAGTCCATTTTGTCATTTAAAATCCTGTTTGAATATGCTACCAAATTTTACTGCATTGATCCTGTTGAGGAATTCCATATTCTCATATTGAGCAATAGGACTGTTAAAATGGAAGAGTTATGTACCAAAATTTACACTTCAATATGAGGAGTACGATTGTAAGTTTCTGAATTAAGGGTTCTGTTCTTACTTGAGTAACAATGACTATATTTCTCATTTCAGCAAGTCGTTACTGAAAAAACTACATACAGTTCTATTATTACTAAAATAAAAGATCCTCCAATAGGAAATTAGGCAGAAATCTGCAAATAAGTAGCCAGACTGAGCATTGTAACAAAATTATTATAAGTAAAATTAACACAATTTAAAATCTATACATTTTCAATGCCAGTCACGACCAAAATTTATCATGTGTGTATGAAGGACGAGAATATGTAAACAACAAGTAAATCAACAATATTCATATATTTGAAAGCCATTATAATGCTACAGATAGAAACACATTATTGTGTTGCAAGAACCATAATGACAAAAACGTTCTAACCTCACTAGCTGAAAGCATTTGAAAACTGAAAAATGCCCATCACTTAACGACAAGTATCTCAGGTTGACGAAATGACAAAATGTAACGAACCACATGTTTTACATCAGCAAGAAAAACACAGGAAACCTAAAATTGACCAGAACAGTAAAGATTTCGAAATATAATACAATCATAGTGAGAAATTTCTGAACATGTCGCATTTAATCACAAAAAATATACACTGTTTAATCTACACAATAGATACAATTAAAAAGAAGACAAATAAAAACAAAGCTATTTAAAAGAAAGATCATTTGTTGTAGTTACTTATTACACTAAAAATGTGCACTTGATTATGTTCAGCATCTAGTGATAATGCCCAGAGCTCTTTCAAATATCCTTGTGTTTTATACAAACAATTGTAATTACTATTTAATTCTAAATCAGGTAGTATTTTCCAATTTATTTTTGTCCTGCTTTAACACAGTATCAAAAACTAAAGAAATAAATAAGATTTGAAGTATAAAACCAATCTTCATTACATAATCACCATGTACAGAGCTTTGGAACACACAAAAAGAAATACAGCTCCTAGCTAGTGTAAACAAGCATGATAAATAAAATGAAACAAATGGCAGCTTATTACAGCCTGGTGCCTGAGTATGAGCATCGTACAAGTTGTGAATCTGACGACTGTTCATGTGCTACTATCGCTGACAATAGCCTCTAAGGAAGTTGGCTGATGGATGATGAAAGCACAGGTTGACAACAAGGTTTAAGACACTCACACCTATTCAATGAACTTTAAGATAAGAGATCTGCCCACTCTGTACAGTAAGATGAGCAGCAAACTGTGGTAAATATGATGATGGAAACAACATGGTGCAGACTCAAGTGTTGAAAACCACACAATTCAGCTGACACTGTTGAGTGAGAGTGCTCAAAGCATATAAGGCCTTATAGTCATAGGTTTATCCAACAACACTGTCATTTACAATAGCAATGAAAATCGCATCATCAAAATTGGATTGTAAATCAATGGAAATGTGTCACCTTTTCAGATAAGCAACACTCTTTGTTACACCAGGTCAATGATGGAGCTGAGGTACACCATTAATGAGATGAATGGTTGCTTGCAATATGCGTAAGTCTACAGAAGCAGGAAGATGGAGGCAGTTTATGCTGTGGGTGACATTTGTCTGGACTACTATGGAACATGTAGTTATAACTGAAGGTACCATGACAGCTGTGAAATACACGAACATTACTGCAACCAATGTGCCACTTAATCCTTGAAGTCCTCCCTGATGGTGATGGCGTCTTCTAGGAGGATAACTGTCAAAATTTCATAGCGAGAACTGCACTAAAACGGTTTGAGAAAAATACGGATGTCTTGGCCACCCAATTCACCTCATGAGAAGCTGATAAAACACATCTAGGCTGCTACTGGGCACCAGCTATGTATTCACAAATCACTGGCCCACAATTTATGGTAATTATGTGAATTTTTTGGAGAAATATAGCCCAACATACTAGTGGAAACCTAGCGAAAAATTTTTGAGTCCACATCACACTGAATCACTGCTGTATTGTATTGGAAGGTTGAGTAAAATGCTACTATGCAGATGATTACAATTTTTGACTTATCCCTGCATATCTGCCATTATCAATCACATTGTAGTGGAGGATTAGCACAAAAAACAGATACACTATGTGATCAAAGGTATCTGGACACCCCCAAAAACATACGTTTCTCATATTAGGTGCATTGTGCTGCCACCTACTGCCAGGTACTCCATATCAGTGACCTCAGTAGTCACTAGACATCGTGGAAGAGCAGAGTGAGGTGCTCTGCATAAACTCACGGACTTCAAACGTGGTAAGGTGACTGGGTGTCAGTATTGGGACAAAAGGGTTTCTACACACCAAGTACCATTATCCAAGATGACGGTGAGACGTCATCCAAGATGACGTAATTCAAGATGACGGATTTTGGCCAGAAGTTTGAATTTTGGCAGGAAGAAGGTCAGTTGGGCTACCTCCACTTTCCTAAAACCCCTCCTCCAAAAAAAAAAAAAAGACGGGAAGTTCAAATTCCAACAGGATAATGCACAACACCCCAGTTATCCCTACTAAGCAAAGAAAATCGCGGGAAGTTAGCTCACTTGGGCTACCTCCACTAACCTAAGTCACCCGACTGCCACTTCTTCCTATGAACTGACATCAAGTTTGAATTTTGGCGGTAAATAAAACTGACTTGCATATAGCTGTGTAATTATGCCCAATATTTGTGATTAATTGCATAATTAGGATCGATCTTTGTGTCAGTTTCCTGACGAAAATAAATAAAGTACACTAACCTAACTTTCCTCTCCTCTCCCACATCTGGACCAGTTCAATATGTTGGGGGATGGGGACACTTGAGCTTTCCATACAGTAGAATCAGGTTCTGAGTCGCAGAAAGGGCACAGCCATTTTTAATTTCCCGTCAATTCCAAGCGCCTCTGGTGGTTTAATTCTGTTACGGGGTACACTTGGGCTTTCCACCCTAGAGGATAAGGGTTCGAGTCCTAGAAAGGGTACTGCCAATTTTATTTTCCAATCAATTCTGAGGTGGGGGTGGTGTGGGTTGTCAGCACAGCCCTGGGACAAAGAAATTCCCGCCAAAATTCGAAATTCTCACCAAAATTCAAAATTTCTGCCAGTAGGGCAGGTTGGCGTAGGGGGGAGGTGTGGGGGAGGGAAGGGGGAGGGGCTGGGGCACACATGCAGCTGGGAAAAACATGCGATGTCATCTGGAGGCGTTGGTGGGCGTGGTCAGTGGCAGGGTGAGTGGGAGCAGCATGATTAATTGGTCAATTTAATTAATTTGCATATCAACTTGATATCAAAATTGGGCTCATAACTCCACTATACTACTACTACTGTATTCGCGCAATGTTAGTATCAGCACACATATAACCCAGTTAATTAGCTTAGTGGACAGTTACAATTTTGCTACATCAGGGTTGTTGGGATTGGTCTCGGGTTGGAGGACATCTAGAGCTTATACTGCAGGGATTTTTACACAACTGTCCAGCTGAACCCAGACTTTTTTTCCTGTCTGGGAAAGTTCGATTAAGTGGAAATAAATATATTGTAATAAACCTTAGTTAAATTCATCAAATGAGGACTGGTGCATAGGTAGTTTATTCGTTCTAGTCCATTAAAAACCCAGAGGCAAGTGTGGTCAGACACTACACTGTAAACTTACAGTATGTTCCAAAATTATCTCCCCAACTTTGATCATGTATAATTCAGAAATGGGAATAGTTATACCGGTGCTGCATAATGTTCACACACACCTAAAGGTGATTTTTTTTCCTTATTCCCCCCCTCTCCCCTCCCCTTTGGCCACCTCCAGCTGTTGGCACAGAGTGTGGTATGGTTTGGTACAGGCCAGACCTGGAGTCCAGGTCCTGCAGAACCTATTAAATTTCTTTTGTTTGGGCGAGACCTGCAGGAACTGCGAGCTCGATTCAGAGCAGCAACAGCACTCTGGGCTGGACCCTGAACTGGAACACCACCTGGTCATTCTGTGTGCTACAGGCGGCTCACGCAATTGAGATAACGATATGTGGCACCTGTTCCCCCGCCCCCCTCCTCCTGACTCCTCACCCAGTCACCTAACCCGCTCGTTTTTTCGTGACAGTCACGATTTTTCCATCTGCAACGTATTTTTTCAAAATTCATTTGGGACACCTGTTTGCCGGCCGGTGTGGCCGAGCGTTTCTAGGCGGTTCAGTCGGGAACCGCACGACCGCTACGGCAGCAGGTTTGAATCTTGCATTGGGCATGGATGTGTGTGATGTCCTTAAGTTAGGTTTAAGTAGTTCTATGTTCTAGGGGACTGATGACCTCAGAAGCTAAGTCTCATAGTGCTCAGAGCCCTTTAAACCATTTTTGGGACACCTGTTTGTTCCAGTTTTAACGATTACAAAAGGATTTATTCCAGAGTAGATGTTTCTTACAACTGTATCAGAATTTTGCTACTGAAAGGGCATTTTTCCAAATTAGTAATGTATGGAGCAGTGAGTAAACATTTCGTTTCAGAACCTACGAAAGCCATGTTTTTGACTAGAGTGAGGGTTCAAATGGCTCTAAGCACTATGGGACTTAACATCTGAGGTCATCAGTCCCCAACACTTAGAACTACTTAAACCTAACTAACCTAAGGACATCACTCACATCCATGCCTGAGGCAGGATTCGAACCAGCAACCGCAGCAGCAGTGCGATTGCGGACTGAAGCGCCTAGAACCGCTCGGCCACAGTGGCCGGTGAGTGGAGTGAATTATCACCCAACTTGAGTTAAATGTTTCCATATGCTGTTGAAGAATACAGACATGCTGAAGAAAATTTACAGCGTTTATTAAGACATTTTTGATGTATCAGATTTTTAATGTGTTCCGCAAAGTAGGTGACCTTAACACACTGAACTGTGTCAAGCGTCTACTAGAACTTTCGGTGTTATCAACATTATGCCGCAAACCGTACGTTTGTCTCTCTCTCTCTCTCTCTCTCTCTCTCTCAGTTTCTGAAATATTTATGTGATCGAGGATATAAGGGTAATTTTGAAACACTCTTCTTTATTGAAACGATTAGAGACCGGCGACAATGGGCGATCGCATGCACCGCTGCGCTGCCCCGCTCGCCAAGTAACCGAATATTGTAAACATCACTTGCCTTCTACTCGTTGGCCAATATGAAAAGAGACTAAATTTATGTTCATATTCGGTTCTACAAATGACTTCTACGCTTGTTCTTTAACGTCTGTACAACGCGCTTTCACAGATCCGCGTTGCTCTCGCGTGTGATTTGAATCGCATCTGCTGGTCGCTAGGAGGCGCGCGACCGCTGGCGTTGGCAGCACTGAAACGCCAGGAAGGAAACAATCCCTCTCTCACGTCCTCGCTCCCCGCCGTATATGGGCATATCGGCCATCGTATCGTCTACAGCGACTGTGTGCCCGCGACAAAAATCGTATTTGACCCAGATGTCCGGGGTTTTCGAAGTTTTTGTGTGATGGCAATTCAAGTGATGGCAGGCCTACCCCAGTAGTAATTGAGCTTAATTTGTTACGCGTTAATAGCGCTGTGAAGAAAATACACAACAGTATATGAATCAGTTTTAAACGATCAAAAGAAAAATTAATCCACGCAGCACATAATTAAACGAACGTGTGTAATGTTTCTCTTGACGCGATCGATGCGCGGTATTAGCCGAAGGGTGTGTGTGTTTGTCCTTAGGATAATTTAGGTTAAGTAGTGTGTATGCTTACGGACTGATGACCTTAGCAGTTAAGTCCCATAAGATTACACACAGATTTTTTTCTCTTGACGTCTACATACCCCCTGATATAAGTCTTCACTTACCTCTTGGGACGACGGTTCAATCCCGCGTCCGGCCATCCTGATTTAGGTTTTCCGTGATTTCCCTAAATCGCTCCAGGCAAATGCCGGGATGGTTCCTTTCAAAGGGCACGGCCGACTTCCTTCCCCGTCCTTCCCTAATCCGATGAGACCGATGACCTCGCTGTCTGGTCTCCTCCCCCAAACCAGCCAGCCAGCTAGCTCTTGGGGGTAGCGCTACCCTCTGGCGCTATAATGTAGCACTGCTTTAGTTCAACTAGCGAAAGCACAGCAGGCTGGTTTCACTCAGGAAAACGGTTAGCTCGGTCAGCGAAAACGCTAAAGAATGGTTTCAGCTGACGGAATGAATACATGCTAAAACCAACAGAAAAACTACTGACTTTTCACTTGAAAAGAAATTCTCAAAAAAGAAATTCCTGGCAGATGAAAACGGTGCGCCAGACCGAGACTCGAAATCGGGACCTTTGCCTTTTACAGGTAGGTTGTCTGCAGACTGAGCTACCCAAGGACGACGCAAGAATCTGTTGCTAGGACACTCGCCCGCAAAACGCAAGGATCCCAGTTCGAGTCTCAGTCCGGCACACAGTTTTAATTTGCCAGGACTTTTCATATTACGGCAAACTCCACTTCAGAGTGGAAATTTCATTCTGGAAGAATGAGTAATCCAGTCAATATGCAAATCTACAAGGGTGCCGAAACTTTTCATTCGGTTGCACCCACAGACTAATTTCAGTCAAAAGAATGAATGAATAATTCAACCGATTTGTAAAACTACAAGCGAATGAGTCGATTGTATTCCAACTGAATCGGTTGTTCTCATTCGGTTGTTCCCAGCAACATCGTCCCTTTCATAGTAATTGACCCCTGACTTAGAGCTCATATTCTGCTCACGCCGCATGACGAACATCAACATATTCTACTTTGCCGGTGTAGTGGAATTGTCTGCTTTTATTTGGTGTGAGAATATTACGCTTTAGTGGGAAAGGGGGCAGTATATGCGATAATATTTAAGAGGAAGCATGCTTTTTAGACCATTTCCTAGCGAGTGTCAAATTTGAGTCACGGAAGTCAGACCGCAACTAGGAGAAACATTTCCTTTCCACAGTTTGAAGATATAACTGTTCTCCACCTATTTAGAGGATTTGATTTTGCGTTTCTATGCACTGCGTGCTCGCGTCTGCCATGTTGCCGGCTCTCTGGACAATATTTCCTCCGCGCGGTCTGAGGCGCCTTGCCAAGGCTCGGGCGGCTCGCCCCCTCGGAGGTTCGAGTCCTCCCCGGGTCATGGGTGTGTGCGTGTTGTGCTTAGCGTAAGTTAGTTTAGGTTAGACTAAGTAGTGGGTAAGCTTAGGGACCGATGACCTCAGCAGTTTGGTCCCATAGAAGTTACCACAAATTTCCAAATTACTTCCACTTCATTGTTCACATCTCGGCTTCGCGTCAGATAAGAAACAGTCGTGCTCCCATTCGTTGTTGTGTGTTCTTGTGAGACAGTGCCCGTAACATAATTATCTGCTTTGTACTTGTGTGAAACCATGGTGTTACTGAGAGTACAGTGAAGCGAATTTCAAGAAAATATAGAGAAACTTCGTGTCTCGTATCAGCAAAAAAGTTCTGGCAGGCGACAGAAGTTTGTATTGGACGAGTTTACACAGGGAGTCATACGGATTAAAATCCACGACACCTGTGTGGAAAAGCAGTCTGCAGCAGTGGCAGCCGTGTTCGAAAAGTTGAAGGAGGATTATCCTGATACCAGTGTAACAACCTTTTGGCGTGCTACTCGAAAATTGGGTTTCAGATACAAAAAAGTTCAACAAGAAACCTGTGCTGATTGAAAATAACCAAGCAGCAGGAAGAAGAGACGAGTTATTGCGGGAACTAAGACACATGGGCTACATTGGGCGGACTATTTATTACACTGACTAGAGCTGGCGTGGAGCAAGTCATTCCAGAAAGGTTTGTTGGCAGGGGGAAAAAAATGGCTTAGGCATCAGAAAATATACGGTTATCACAGAGGAATTGTTCGTGTGGAATGGCTGGAACAGAGGAATTCAAACACTGTCCGTTTCTGGACGGATTGTAATGTGCCACATTGGGAACGAAAATGAGTTCGTGGAAAATGCTGGCTTATTTTTAATGGGCAGAAAGGGACGTGCAGATTATCATTTTGAAAAGAATCCTAGACACTAGGAAGAGTGGTTTCGGGGCGTTCTCGAAAAATTACCAAACACATTGTTTTAGAACAGGTTGCATATCGCACAGTGGTACATGCAGTATCACGAAATCCACCTACTAAATGGAGAAAGGTTTCTGTTACTGAATGGAAGAAAAGGAGTAATGTAGAGCACCAATCTAATGTCACACTGTATGAGGAATTTACCTACTGGAGCATGCGCGACCGTGCTTAAGGGCGCAGGAAGTGTGTCGCGATCACTGGACAAGGAAACTGAACCTCTGTGGTTGCCTGTGGTGGACTGTGAACTGAACGGCAGTGAACTTATTTGGGCATTTGTCAAGAACAAAGTGGAAAAGGGGAACTAGAATTTTGAAATGTGTGATATTTTGCAGTTGTGTCGCTCCGCTGTTGAAAGTTTCCCCACAGTGTCTGGAGGAATTCTGTTGAGTCACGTACACAAACTTGAAAACAGTTATGCAGAAAGAGCCCACTGCCTTGACATAGCAAGACAACCGTTGCTGAGCCACGTAGACGACTGCAATAGCAGCAACGAGACCTCAGCCAGCAGAGAAAGTGATTAAGGTCGGTCTTATTTATCGCTCTTTACTGCAAAATTTATGCGACGTAATCGACTTTTCCACTTACTGTTGAGACGTGCTACAGAAACGTTAATTACTGTGAGCTGCTCGCACACGGAGCACTTGCCTGCGGTTCCCCGCATTATTCCCGCCTGCCCTCAGCGAGAGCTGAACGCGGCCGCGCTGCACTGGGACGCGACCACGGAAGCCGGCGCTCTCCGCTGGCGAGCAGCCGCCTACGGCGCACCACAGCAGAGGCGGCGCGCCGGGGCGGCAACCACGCTCCACCGCAGCCTCGCAGTTACTGCGGCTGCCGACGCAGCTGCTCTACGGCCTCTTGACTAACGAACACGAGGAGTATTCGTTAGTAGAGACATGTGATGCAACCAGCAGAAGTTGACGTTTCCAACATCAGTGCCTTCTCCGTCGCAATAGCTACAACTGTAAGAACACTCGCAGCGTCTTGCGTTTGATGTTATAGCGGTGAAAAAGGTAATCAGAAAATAACGAAAATTCGCATGTAAATAGAACAAAGCTGTATGTTTAAACCATGCAAAGGAAATTTTTCTCCTAATTACGGTCCGATTTTCATGCGTCCTTGAAGTTTTGACTCGTGAAAAGAAGCTAGAGAAATCACTGTCTCTTAAACACAGAGTGTTTCACGAAGGACTTGACAACTTTAAAAATACATATAAATTTATTGAGAGAAGGTATAGAACTGGGTTTAATGTCATTTTGTAAGGAAATACGTCAAGTCTCCTTACCTTAAACTAACGATGTAGTATGTAGCTTCCGTTGGCTATTCCGCACACATCCCATCAGAAGTCAATTTCTTCCCAAATTCGCTGTAGCATTGCAGGTGTAAATTGCTCAGTGACTGCGTAATTTCTTGCTCCAAGTTCAGGTAGAGAAGCCGGCACAGGAGCTACAAACACGATATCCTTGATGAATCCCCATTTAAAAAATCGAGTGGTGTCAGGTCTGGGGAACGTGGGGGCCATGAAATTGGCGCACCACAGTAATACATTGACCTGGAAAGTGGACGCTGAAAAAATCTCACATGTCAGCCAGGTACTGCGGTGGTGCACCATCTTACATGTAGTAAAAATTTCGTTCTTGGTCATTTTCATCAATCTGTGGTATCAAAAATTGTTGTGTTATCCAGTTACACTACCCCTTTGATGGTTGTCTCACGTGGCCATACACTTTGTTGTTGCTCAGTGCTCAATAAACGTTCAGTTTAAGTCAATCACGAACATGTTGCAATGTTTGATGTGGATTCTCACTTCCCCACATCCTACAGTTATGTGTGTTAATCTTGCCACTCAACTGAAAAGTCGACTCGTCAGAAAGATGATTTTGGGCAAGAAATGTTCATCTTCACATAACCGATGTAACATATTTGCACAGAAGTTCCTGCGAGCAATTTTAGCAGTGTCTTTTATTCCTTGTACGGTTTCATAGCCAAACGGCTCCTCAACTCGCGCCAAACGGTCGTATGTGGGATCTGCAGTTCACGATATGCGCGCCAGGTCGATTTCGCAGCGTTGTTCACAAAATGTCGACTCACTCGCTCAACGACGTCGTCAGATGTGCTTGGGTGACCTGATGATTTCCCATGTCTTACCAGGCACCCTGTTTCTACAGCACATTTATGTCACTCATAAACTGAAGGTCTACTAGGAGAATCTTTAGCGTACTTGGTATGGAAAGTACACCGAACTGTTGTCGCCGAATTTGATTCTTCAAATCAAAACACACAGGTAGGGCGCTCAGGTCCAGTGAAGGCAACCATCTTTAACGCAGCTGCCGCTAGAGCAGTGCCTTTCAGCACTAGCGAAATACGCGAGGGAAAACTTGATGTATTTCTATACAAACTGACACTACAATCCCCTCTAAAAGTACTATGAATTTTTTTTCAAAATTGTTCTCTTTGGAATACCCTATGTATCGCTCCCGTTTCAACTAAGATGCACAAAACAAAAATAGATATTTCCACCATTCCGACAAGGTGTAACACATCGATGTTCGTGGTGCCGTGTGACCAGAATAGGAGCTCAGTCTCGGGTGAATCACAGTGAAAAGGGTAACAGTCGTCCGCCGGCAGGGACACCAGGGGTCGCGCACTCGACTCCCCGTTACGCGGAGCAGACGACCTTACGTGGAGCCGCCTGCGTGGGGGTGGGATTAGGGGCGTTCCGCTGTGTCCGGCGGCCGACGCGGCTCTGCCTCCAACCCCCGGAGTCGAGGGACGCAGTATCAGCGTTTACTTGTGTGTGTGTGTGTGTGTGTGTCGAGCTGGAACAGCGGTTCTGCCCACTTGCTCGACTGTGTTGCCATGAAGACAATAAATAACTGAATAAATAAGTGAAAAGAATACTTGATGTGTGTTGTTAACACCGGTTAATACGAAGAAAAACTTACTCTTACATTAAGTTACCGTGTGACATGACGATATTCACGTAACTGCTATAATTATTTATGGATCAATAAAGAAATTTAACTGGAATGATCACTGTTACTACTAGATGTCAGATCCACCAGCTACGTGAACAACTCTTTTTGCATTTGTATTTACAATCGCAAACATTTTTCAGCATGTTTCTGCTCCCGTCACTGGGTACTGTTTATTCGAATCTGGATGTTTTCAACTGGCAACTACGCTACGAACACTGGGCCTGCAGACAGTTTCCGGCTGCCGTTGTCGTTGCCTCAGTGTTCCTCCACTGCTGCGTCACGCAGGACCCTCCGTAGTCTGCCGCACTCTGGCAGCGCGCCACCTGTTATCGCTGATCGGCCAATCCAGAAAGCAGAACCATCTGCTGGTGGCCTACCAGACGGCTTCCAGAGGCACAAAAAATTTGGTCCTCAAAACTTCGTGTGATTACTGAGCGAATTTAAAAATTAAAAATGCTGTCAACACCCATTAAGTGATATAAACTTATTTTAATAGTTCAACACAGAGATGTGTTACAGTCAAAAACCAATTGTCCTCTTGAGGCAGTATAACTGCCACGACTTTCTTCATCAATATTTGAAAATGACACAACTTAGCAAGTCCCAGCAAACTTTACACATAATTTCAAACCTTCTTTTTACATAGACTGACCCCCTCCTCCCTCCCTGCCTCCCGCAACACACCTAAATTTACAAAAGGAGAGAACTTTATTGCTTACTGAATTTTCGCTGTTGCTGCAGTAAAACTTAAACATCAGAGATACTATTTTCAATTTATTGGTCTATTACCGACTCTGTTAGCAGCGCAAATGCAACACTCAATGAACGTGCAAACTTCTATCCTCTTACCCATCAATGCGGTGGAGATACAGTAAAGCGCCAAAGAAACTGGTATAGACATGCGTATTCAAATGCAGAGATATGTAAACAGGAAGAATCCGGCGCTGAGGTTGACAACGCCTAAATAACACAACTAGTGTCTGGTGCAATTGTTTAGATCGGTTACTGCTGCTACAACGGCAGGTTATCAAGATTTAAGCGAGTTTGAACGTCGTGTTATATTCGGCGCACGAGCGATGGGACACAGAATCTCTGAGGTAGTGATCAAGTGGGGATTTTCCCGTACGACCATTTCACAGGTGTACTGTGAATATCAAGTATCTGGTAAAACATCAAATCTCCGATATCGCTGCGGCCGGAAAACAGATCCTGCAAGAACAGGACCGATGATGACTGAAGAGAATCGTTGACCAATGAGGACTGAAGAGAATCGTCGACGTGACAGAGGTGCAACTCTTGAAAAATTGCTGCAGATCAATGCTGGGGCATCAACAAGTATCAGCGTGCGAACCATTCAGCGAAACACCATCGATATGGGCTTTTGGAGCTGAAGGCCTACTTGTGTACCTTCGATGACTGCACAACACAAACCATTACGCCTCACCTGATCCCATCGACACCGACATTGGACTGTTGATGACTGAAAACTGTTGCCTGGTCGGACGAGTCTCTTTTAAAATTGTACCGAGCAGATGGATGTGTACGGGTATCGATACGACCTCATGAATGCATGGACCTTCATGTGAGCAGGGGACTGTATAAGCTGGTGGAGGATGCTCTGTAATAGTGTGGGGGGTTTGGAATTGGAGTCGTATGGGAGCCCCCCCCCCCATCCCGATATGTCTTGACACAACTCTGATTGATGACACGTATGTATGCATCCTGTCTGATCCACTGCATGCATTCATGTCCATTGTGCACTCCGACGAACTTGGGCAATTCCAGCAGGACAATTCTACACCCCATACGCCCAGAATCGCTAGATTGGCTCCAGCAACACACTTATGAGTTCAAACACTTCCTCTGGCCACAAAACTGCCCAGACGTGAACATCATTGAGCATATTTGGGATGCCTTGTAAAGTGCTGTTCAGAAGAGATCTCCACCCCCTGGTACTTTTACGGATTTATGGACAGCCCTGCAGGATTCACGGTATCAGCTCCCTCCAGCAATACTTCAAACATTAGTGGGGTCCATGCCACGTCATGTTGCGGCACCTTTGTGTGCTCACGGGGGCGCTATACGAGATTAGGCCGTTGTACCAGTTTTTTTGGTTCTTCAGTGCATGACGTCATAAACACCGAAATGAATGAAAAACATGCTTTTGGTTAACGTAGCGCTCAAATTCCCCTGGCTGTCTTACCTAGTGTTTCATAATGATGCGACGTAACTACCTTGAGTATAATTTCAAATGTTTTCTAAATTTTTTGTCACTTACGTGCTTACAGCCGGATATTTGACATATTAACTCACTTGCAATGTAATGGGAAGCTTAAAGCTGTTTTATATATGGAAGTGGATTCTTTAAAGAATCGGAGGTTTGGTGGTTACACAGTAAGAGAGAGAAACTGGGATGAAGTGCCTCACAACACGTTTCACCCATACATGTGATCTCACGAGGTTGTCTATGTTCAGCTATGAAAATGGACTCGATAAGCAACCTGAGGTATCAGTATTCAGTATCTAACCTGAATAACACTGTGTGCGTGTTGTATGAGTGTCGGTTTCACTGTCATTTAAGCCCTCAACAGATCGTTACATGACAAACGTAAAACTAATAACATTTGGATGAGCTAACTGACTGCGTATTTGAATACGAAAAAAGTACAGTAACAAATGAACCTGTAACAACGAATACCTAAGCTATCTGATTGCGTTTTTGAACAAGAATTTGCAAGTGATACAGAATCTGGATTGTGAAACGGAATTTACTGGATTAGAGTACATGACATGTTGAGGTGTGTCAGTGTCTCTGTTTGGGCCCTGAGTTTGATCTCACCCCTTTAGATGACTGCCTTTTTCCATGTGGTTTACAGCAATTCCTAGCAGCAGCGGCTGCAGCTCATTGTCACTAAGAATCAATTTAATAAAACTGAGTTTGCTTGGGTTTTGTTAACTGCTAAATAACTTGCAATAAGGGATTTCACAAATTAAGTCTATTTAAATACTTTAGAAATCATCGTGACCAATAACAGACAATGACAACTAAATATCAATAATGGCTGAGTGCCAGATTAACGAATTATTTCAATTTCAAAGTTACATTAACATTTAATAATCACAGCATATTTATTAATTAGATGTGGAGAATAATTATTATTATTCGGGGGATAAGGAGGTTTCTTTTTAACTCACAGGAAAAACGTGGGATTATTGCAAACTCGGTCTAACAATCAGGAGCCTAACCCTGCAATTATGCTTTACGCTATGCTTGTGAATTTTACCCTGAATTCCATCTTCAAGCGTAGTAAGCCATCTAAATCTCTCCTGGCTTTGTAAATAAAAGGGCAGCGTGACACGTCTTCTGTCTCCAAGCTCTCCACCGACACTACTACTTACACTCCTGCAGACAGAGCTCGTCTCACAACAATGCTTAGAATCGCGCTCCCGTGTTTCGCCCTCAGATTGTTACTATCGATATCTGAGTGCTTATTTATTTCCAATCTTACACGACGCAAAGAATAGCGTTAAGTTGGCTATATTGTTTTCAATGTAATGGAGAGTTCAGACACACTTCTTACAGCCTGTGGTTGTTCTGGCATTTTTAGAAACTGATAAACACAGGTGACTCAGTGGTCCAAGTATTGTGCATAATTTGGAAATAACTGGGCCGAAGACCCGAAAGCCCACCATTGTTTCACTAACATTCACAACAAGGCCCACAGAACGGAAACTACAAATCTATTCACTGAACACATATGTCATCAGTTGCTAAACGATATAATGACCACAAACTGTTTACAATTGCCACAAAAGGGATCGACTTAGGAAACAAGAGCAGGTGGCATTTGCAGATGGACAGTCGTCTTGGACGTTACAGTGGCCATCAGTACATGGCAGAAGATAATTAAAAAACTTCGCGTCTCTCCAAAGTTATGACTGAATGAACAGCTTTGTCACGTGCCCCATGGCAACGCCAGTAAAGACACACACACACACACACACACACACACACACACACACACACACACACACACACACAGACACACACACACAGGACGATCAAATGGTGAGTGGTCTGCCATCCCACACTCGACCATGTCAGATTTGGGCTTCTCTGACTAATCAAAGGAATATGTACTGACTTGTAGCCCACACGGTGAGACTGGTAGGTGAATGTAGACAAAAAAATACCGGAGACAAAACAAACTTTTGGTCGAGACTGGAGCACTGCATTTCAGTGTATAATTCTGGTAAGACGGTAAAACCTGGAAGGCTGGTTGGACTGTTTACATTGTAAGATGGCAAGAACTATGCCCCTTACATGAAGTCATTAAAGATCACCTAACTCACGTTGAGCACACAGTAGGGGTGAACAAAAATGACTGACAAGGCACAATGCATCTTGTAGAGGGTATAGTATTGACGTATTGGAATAATTAATGTCAAGTGATGGTTTTAAAGTAATTCACACGACATGAAAATTTTTGTGGAAACGTGTCGATTTACTGGAGGCTAGTTTATCCCTGGGAAGTATAGAGAGTTGACCATAGCCGGCTGGGGAGCAGTGAAGGGAAGCGACAATAGGCCGCTTAGGGTGGCTCAAGCTGTGAGAAAGCTGTAACGGGGCGCAACCTCCAGCTGCCTTAAGATGAGTGACAGTGAGTGGGTGGTTGATCCCATGCTGGTGTACCGGGAAGCAGACGTGGAACTTGTACGCCTGTTGATAAATGTCCGTCGTCCCATTTTCAGTGAAACATGCGAGAAAGCAACGCAAAGCTACGGTGGAGCGGTCAACAGAGGCCACAATATGCGTGTTCGTGACTATAGCAACTTCACACTGAATTCACACTCTGCAGAGTCTGAAGTAAATCAGGTGAAGAGCGACAGAATGAAATACACCGGCCTCCAATGGGAACATAGGACCAAGGAATTTGAAGTACTCTTCTGGGAGTCAGAAGTCCGAAAAAATTGGTGTTTTGTGCAGACACTAACCTTGATGGGTGGCCTGGGAGGAGCTAAATAGCAGAAGTTGAGAGGAAGGGAAATTTTGTGGGAATTTGTTCACTTCCCAGAGCAAGCATTGGTCAGCGCTTGGAAGCGACGCATAATTAACGCGAGTTGCGCTGCAATTGGCGTAAGTGATTTTTCTGGAGGGGAAACAGAGGCAAAGAGTGGACTGGGTGAAGTCTCCGTAATGGTCTACCATTCCCAGCTTGCCTAGAGTGCGGACGTGGCTTGCTTTACTCAGCTTGCCTGAGAGAGAGTGAGCATCTGTGCACTTAGCAAATAGAACGACTGAGCTTGGAGATAGAAAGTTTTGGTTCAGCTATGTACTCAGCAAGATAGCTAGGAGTGAATAAACGAGCACAGTCTTGCAGCACCACGACGCCAGTCGACGTCCTCACAACGACGCTTCCCCGCCACGCTGATTTCGGTGATATTGCACCCGCTCCAGCTTGAATAAGGCCACATTAATTTGTTGGATCACGTCGGCAAAGTTTCCATGAGGATTTCATGGGCCGTGTATAAGGGAATTCTTCTCACACTTCGCATTACGCCTGGGTCAGTCGATAGGAATTAATTTTGATTTATCGCGCTTTACTCCAAGAAAATGCAATTTACTATCACTGCCTGATAGGAGGGTCATGTAATGTGATGATGGAAGGTTGGGAGTTAAAATAAATTTGTGCTAATCGACTGCATCTGTTTTCAATCAAGTAGTTGAAATCCCAAGTCATTTCCTTAATTAATTTTATGTTCAACCTTTGCATCTGGTGTTCAATTGATGAATATAACATCAATGTGCACCCCTTTTTAATTAAAAGTGATCAATTCTGAATCAATTAATGTCAATACTGCCACTGCAGTTCAATCAGGAGTCACAGGGCCTTATTACTTTCTTTACGTTATCCGATATTGCGGCAGTTTTGACTCTCTGTTGATCTGTTAGTCAATTAGCTGGGGTGAACACACACCAAAACCAGATAAGTGACAGGTGGTGTGTTACATATGGCAGACCCATGCCAGGATACGATACTTCAGGTTTTGCTGGGAAGTAGTCTTGAAAAAGGCAATTTTTCCAGATGATCCATTACTTAGCAAATTTTAATTGAAACACGAGTAGCATTAGTTACAATAAGTTACATTGTCTTCTTCATGTGCTGTGCTTTCAAATTGACATTTAGAGATGCCTGTGCAATGTATTTGTGATTTGTTGGAGTACTTACGATGTGCAGTGCCATAATCAGCCGATGCTGAGCACACAGAATACAATCATTGGTACTAGCCTTTTTGGGGGAATGCTTCATCAACTGTTTGTCGGGTCACTGCTCACACCCAGTGTATCAATTTGTGTCCTGATAAACGTTTTGCGTTACCTAATTATTGAGGGTAAGGGGTACCTTGGTTTTGCGTTTTCGTGTAACATAAAAGTGCAAATGATAACGAGGGGAAAAAACAAGACAACGGCAGAATATAATCAGATTGTTACTCGGGAGAACATGGGTGATAGTAGGGAAAGCTCTACCGATGAGCGTGACGAACGAGAGCTGCTACTTCGTGAAACTGTGTCTCACGACTGGTTTAGTCCGCTGAATAGCAAGGACGTAGATTCAGGCAGTGATACTGAGGACTCGGGGAACGCAGGGAGTACAGGATTAATCCATAAGTATGGAAGATCCAGCCTAAGAAGCCAGAGTGTGTTGGAACAAAACGGTGTCCGACGATTATCAAACGATTCATTCACAAGTGATCCGACGGGGGCGCGGAGACGGTACTTGTCTACATTTCGAAGGGTCCCTCAGAACAGACGAGAAGAGTCGCATTTTCAACCACAAAACGACGAGGATCAAAATGTGGCTACTCTCAAAATCATTACGGACCTGTTGCAACAGATGCAAACGGTGAACTTAGAGCAGAGCGCCAACCTTAATGCCGAAATTAAAAAGGCGAATACGGAGCTGAAAGACAACCTTAATGCCGAAATTAAAAAGGCGAATTCGGAGCTGAACTATAGGCTCACAGAAGTTCATAGGGAAGTAAAAGAGGAGGTAAAGAATCTCGGCGTCAAAATAGAGAAAGAGGTTGCCATCATCAAACGAATGGCAATTGAAGCCAAATTAATCGCGAAAGGTGCGAGGAAAATAGCGAGAGAAATTCGGAACTCCACGCAAAGCACGGCAAAAGTAGGAAAGGTCATGTTATCAAGGCTATAGAACCGGATAAAACGAGCTGAAGAAAAGCAACAAGAGCAACCGGAAATAGGGCCTAACGAGATGTTGAAAGAGGAGGTGGCGATATTAAAAAGAAATTTAGAGGACGAGGTAAAACGTCTCATTACAGAGAAATCAGGAAAGGAGAAGGGTGTAATTACTGCGTCGACTGAACCGTCACTTGGCGGAACACAGATAACTGCTTCACGGTGGGACAAAGTTGACACTATAAGCAACGGCAGCCACGCCTTGATTCACAGCTCCGAGGCAACGACCGAGGTAAACACGGACGGCGCGCAGCAGTCCAGTGAGCACAACTGCTGTCGGCTGATTAGATGTACCGAACAACTGTCGAACATACAGTGGGGGAAGAGATGACGTTAGCGTGTCGGAACGAATTAGCCCACGTCCCGAAGTTCATACGAATCGTAAAAACGGGCGAAATGATAACTGGAATGATGACCGGTTTGACTACAAGCATTTTGTATCAGTCCGATGGTTCCACCACTACAAGGACGAAGGTAATAGCTTGCATCCAAAAACTTTTATGGGACAATTCGAGTTATCTTTGCCCCCACACTTTCCATTGATGTACCAGCTGGATGTTGTGTGCTCCCATATGGAGGGCGCGACCGCTGAGTACATGAGAAATGTAGCGAAGACGAGCGTCTCGTTCGAAGAATTCAAATATTCCTTCTTGGGCAAGTATTGGTCTAAAGAAACCCAAGAAAGCATCAAACAAGAAATTATGATGTCCAGAGATATGGAAGGGGCAGGGTACCGGAGTCCGGTCAAATTTTTAGAAAATATGACAAAAAGGAACCAGTACCTAGACAACCCATGTAGCGGTGCGGATATCATCAGATTATGCTACATGAAACTTCTCATATCGTATCAACAATCACTTGCCGGTCGTTGTGGTAGCGATACTGAGGTATTTAAGGGCATTTTGCGCGAACTGGAATTCGTATTTCAAGAGGAACAGGCGTGGGAGAAACGCCGACAGTGTGAACAAAATAACAACCGTCGCAATAATGGACCTCGGTGGGGTAGTAGGCCAGTGCCGAACTACAACGGCCACAATCAAGATAAGAGTAATGGAAACTCGAAAAGAAGGTACACGGAGATGAGCGACACCCTCCGGTGCTACATAATAAATTACAAAGGACTTGGGGCGGTAATCAGCAATCGGGAAGGAACAGGAATAATAGTTACCAAAATAACAACCACGAAGAGGTCGAAGTCCGCCCTCCGATGCCTGGTCCATCCCACCTTAACGGGCAGGATTACGAATGACTAGACCAGAGCGCGGACAGGAGTTGCAAAACGTCCGTAACCTCGGAACTAGTCAGTAACACAAACATTATCGAATACGACGATGTCACCGAGTTACTCCTCGAAGAAAAGGAAGGGCAACAAACTAAAGAAATATACCCCGTAGTCAAAATCAAAATAGGTGACTTAACGGTGGCCGCTATAATTGATAGTGGAAGGCAGCTTTGAGCGATCTCAGAAGAGGTATTTAAGACATGTAAGAATGTGCTGAACTCACCGACTCTTGCCACACAAAAGACGAAGGTCAGGGGTGCATTACTTGGAAAGAGTACAGAAATATCTCACCAGACACGTTTAGAATTCGAATGTCAGGGACATCAGTTGACTGCTAATCTTTTTGTCATTCCTAAACAGTCCACCGATATTATCATTGGTATGGATTTCCTATCAACGAACAAAGTCATAATCGATTTGGGTCGAGGAGAGGTCGCATTAGGAGAGGGTGACAAAATCCGTCTTCGTTTCGATGAACAGACAATCCCAGGGCAGGTACAAAAGAGCTGTCTCAGACTACAGTTTCCAAACCAGGAGGAGTCAACAGGTGAAGCCGACGGCGGACAGGACAATCGAGATAGTACTTCGAAAGAAGCACAGTTAGTAGAACTACATAAGGAAATAAGCGAGAAATTGCAGGGCATAAAGGTCATAAGAGACGCAGACAAAGAAGGGTTACACAATGTGCTAAGAAGGAATATTGAAGTTTTTCTCCCGAAGACGGGCTCCATAAAGGGCTATCAATATAAATTTGACGTAAAGAGGCACAAATCGTTTCGAGTACCGCCGTACCGGATTCTGTGGTCGTACCGAGCTCGTGTTTTTATCGAACTCCAGCGAATGCAGAGGGAGGATGTGATAGAGCCAGCAAAGTCACAATACAACAGCCCCCTCAGGATCGTACACAAAAGGAACGGGGCAATTCGACTTGTGTTAGATTCCCGTCAGATCAGTACGATCATAGTTCCGGAAACCGACAGACCCGAGAGGCTCGATGAGTTGCTGCAGAAATTCCATGGGGTTTCGGTGTCTCCCTCTCTGGATTTGAAATCCAGCTTGTGGCAAATCGAGTTGGATCCAGAATGTAGAAGATGTACGGCGTTCATCGCATTTGGTAGATGCTATCAATTTAAGAGACTCCCCTTTGTCCTGAATATTTCGTCTGCAGGATTTATAAGAGGATTAGGAACAATTTTGGATGAGGGGTTAAGAGAGAGAATAACGTGTTACGTTGATGATATCCTCATTGCGGAAAAGACATGGGAATCTCACAACAATCTTCTAGGAGAAGTGATCCCCAAATTAAGAAAACATGGGGTGACGGTAAATATAAAAAAGTCCTGTTCTGGAGGAAGACAAGTACATTTCTTGGGTCATGTCATCTCAGGGGAAGGAATTATGCCAGACCAAGAGCAGATGAGGGCAATCGCAGAATTTGCAACGCCAACCACAAGGACACAGCTGAGAGACTTGCTCGGTGTCGTGAATTTTTACAACAAATTCATATATATAGAGTCATTGGCGACACCACAACTGTGGCAATTAACCGGAAAGAGTGCGGCGTGGGTATTGGACAATGATGCAGAAAGCGAATTCAGTATGCTAAAATCAGCTCTGGTAAAGGCTCCGATTCTGTCACATCCTGATGTGGTGCATGACTTCTGTATGGCCACGGATAGCGCGAAAACTGGGCTAGGCGTAATGGTCTTCCAAGAATATGAAGAAGATGGAGTAAAGATACACAAAACGATCGCGTTCGGGAGTCGGATGGTGAGTAAAAGCGAAAGGAACTACTCAGTAACCGAACTGGAGGCCCTCGCGATAGCATGGGGGTTCCACAAGTTCAAGTACTTTTTATTCGGACGTAAGACACATGTCTATACCGATCATAGAGCTCTGGAGTTCTTACTTACTGCCAAATTAACGCATTGGAGGCTTGCGAGATGGGTTGCTGTCCTCCAGGATTTCAATTTCACAATAGTCTACGTACCGGGACCCAAAAATGTAATAGCGGATGCGCTATCCCGTTCCCCTCTGGGGATAAGCAATTATCAGGCTGAAGAACTGGAACAAGAATATTTCTCCTTGTTCTATCTACGAAAAGTGGCATTTGAAAATTATATCACAGTGACAATGCGTGATATTGGGCGAGAACAAGACAATAGAGTATATTTTGTCAGGCAATGGGCCACAGTACAGGTCGGAGGTATGGAAGAGAACACTTGAAAGTCATGGAATTAAACCAGTTTTCATATCCCGCTTCCACCCCAGTTCTAATCCCTCAGAAAGAACAATGAAGGATTTACAGGGTGTTTCAAAAATGACCGGTATATTTGAAACGGCAATAAAAACTAAACGAGCAGCGATAGAAATACACCGTTTGTTGCAATATGCTTGGGACAACAGTACATTTTCAGGCGGACAAACTTTCGAAATTACAGTAGTTACAATTTTCAACAACAGATGGCGCTGCAAGTGATGTGAACGATATAGAAGACAACGCAGTCTGTGGGTGCGCCATTCTGTACGTCGTCTTTCTGCTGTAAGCGTGTGCTGTTCACAACGTGCAAGTGTGCTGTAGACAACATGGTTTATTCCTTAGAACAGAGGATTTTTCTGGTGTTGGAATTCCACCGCCTAGAACACAGTGTTGTTGCAACAAGACGAAGTTTTCAACGGAGGTTTAATGTAACCAAAGGACCGAAAAGCGATACAATAAAGGATCTGTTTGAAAAATTTCAGCGGACTGGGAACGTGACGGATGAACGTGCTGGAAAGGTAGGGCGACCGCGTACGGCAACCACAGAGGGCAACGCGCAGCTAGTGCAGCAGGTGATCCAACAGCGGCCTCGGGTTTCCGTTCGCCGTGTTGCAGCTGTGGTCCAAATGACGCCAACGTCCACGTATCGTCTCATGCGCCAGAGTTTACACCTCTATCCATACAAAATTCAAACGCGGCAACCCCTCAGCGCTGCTACCATTGCTGCACGAGAGACATTCGCTAACGATATAGTGCACAGGATTGATGACGGCGATATGCATGTGGGCAGCATTTGGTTTACTGACGAAGCTTATTTTTACCTGGACAGCTTCGTCAATAAACAGAACTGGCGCATATGGGGAACCGAAAAGCCCCATGTTGCAGTCCCATCGTCCCTGCATCCTCAAAAAGTACTGGTCTGGGCCGCCATTTCTTCCAAAGGAATCATTGGCCCATTTTTCAGATCCGAAACGATTACTGCATCACGCTATCTGGACATTCTTCGTGAATTTGTGGCGGTACAAACTGCCTTAGACGACACTGCGAACACCTCGTGGTTTATGCAAGATGGTGCCCGGCCACATCGCACGGCCGACGTCTTTAATTTCCTGAATGAATATTTCGATGATCGTGTGATTGCTTTGGGCTATCCGAAACATACAGGAGGCGGCGTGGATTGGCCTCCCTATTCGCCAGACATGAACCCCTGTGACTTCTTCCTGTGGGGACACTTGAAAGACCAGGTGTACCGCCAGAATCCAGAAACAATTGAACAGCTGAAGCAGTACATCTCATCTGCATGTGAAGCCATTCCGCCAGATACGTTGTCAAAGGTTTCGGGTAATTTCATTCAGAGACTACGCCATATTATTGCTACGCATGGTGGATATGTGGAAAATATCGTACTATAGAGTTTCCCAGACCGCAGCGCCATCTGTTGTTGAAAATTGTAACTACTGTTATTTCGAAAGTTTGTCTGCCTGAAAATGTACTGTTGTCCCAAGCATATTGCAACAAACGGTGTATTTCTATCGCTGCTCGTTTAGTTTTTATTGCCGTTTCAAATATACCGGTCATTTTTGAAACACCCTGTACTTAACCTTTGCAGATTGTACTGCAGTAAGAAGCACGCCACATGGGACATCTTCATCAAAGATTTCCAGGAAGTAATTAATCAGATACCCCACAGCACCTCCCTGTTAGCTCCAATCACGGTACTAAAGAACCGGGACCCACCGGACAGGCTCCGTCTGTTAGTGGAGTTTCCACCAAAAACACGGCAGCGACATGGGACTGTCGTGGAGAAAGCCCTACAAAATATACGACGTGCAGGCAAGAAGCGCAAAGCACGCGCGGATAAAGGGGCGCGAGTACGACAATTTGTGGTTGTGGAAATGGTACTCATTAAGACACACCGACTGTCAAACAAGCAAAGGAAGTTGCGCCACAAATTCTTCGCCGCGTATAGTGGGCCTGTGCGAGTGTGGAGAATAGCGCATGCCAACGCATGGGAAGTACATAAAAACATGAAAATCTCTGGGAGTGCATCCGATAGCACATGTAAAGGCATTTGTGGAATGATGAACTGCAGACTTTGTACATGGAATTGTAGTAAATATAGGCTTACAATAAGGAATTTTGCTAAAGGGTCTTGTTTGTTTGTGTATATACTGATCCTAGTGGTAGAATGTCTAATTTATATGTGCCGATATTTTGCGTTTTCATTATTAATAATGATATCTCGCCTCTCGATGTGGTGAAAGTAAAGTGCACTAGAGTATTTTGTAAAAACACATGATAAAAGAATGGAAAAACAAGTATTTCTTGGTGTACCCCTAAAAAAAAAAAGATTTATTAGGAACTCTGTAAATTACAGAAAAGTTCCCCGTAGTTGTATCTCTGTCATTGGAGAAGGTATTTAAGGTGGCCAGTCCCATAGATCATTACGAGGACGCACTGACGCATCTCGTATGCCCCTGAATACGTAAGAGGTGGACAGCTATGCGCAGTAGCGTGAATTAGCGCACCCAGTGCATGCTAATAAAGAACCAGATGTAATCATCTACAGAGTGAACAGCAGCACTGATATGCCAGAAATACTTGTTGATACCAAGATAGTGTAACAACTGAGAGTGTGAGCAGTGAGCTATATTTGTGTTGTGCCGTTGTGACATTGCTAATCCGAAACATGTTCACAGGCCTTATAAAATCATTCATAACAAAAGGAGAAAACGGGAAGAAAATAGAGAAGAGAAGAAGTGTCGCAATAGCACACGATAATGGACGCTATCCAAACTTCCAACAAAAATCTTGGTAAGACTGACACATATCTAAGTTTGTTGTGTTTTATACATGTTCGCAGGCACAATAAGAGGGACGTCTGCCACATAGGGAACTCAGAAGAAAAAACAAGATTAGAGAAAAAAAGTAGTAAATAGTAAATAGGTAGTAGGGTTGGCCAACACAGGGTTAGTCGTAGGAACTGGTGGTTAGAAATGGTGATGGGATCCTGTCCAGGTAATCTTGATTCCCTAGCCCTTGATTGTGTGTGTGTGAATGACTGTGAGCAAGTTGTCTTGTACATATTTTATATTCATGTATAAAAAAAGTTCTGTTTCATTTCAATTTTAATTGATCCTGATGTTGATTTACAAACAAAAAAATCATTCCTTTTGTAACGAGACAATTTCATTTTCAGAAAAAATAAATGTATGGTGCTGATGGTTAAACATCAGCACTTTCCATGTACTAAAATTACTTGTCTTAGTGTGTTAATGTAGCGTAATTGAGCAAGAGGGAGTTGAAGCTATGACACCTGGCACACCACACACGAGCTGACAAGGAACGAGGACGACAGCAATGAGGGGAGCACACAGCTGACGATGGTGATGGCATGCAAACCACGCCCTGAATCGACGGGGCGGTGGTCAACTGAGTAGCCAAGGAGAGGTGACATCCAGCACCTCTGTGTACGACAAAGAGGTCGGTCCTGGTCTCTGAACACGGTACAGATCGGGGGCAGCAATGAAGAGGTCCAAGAAGGTTTCTATATTTGTTGCTTGCCACGTCAGGTGGAGCGACAGCCCAGATGACGTTTCGTGCGTAATGACACCAACTTTGAAGGCCTGAGCAAAAAATAGGCTCTTGTCTGATCACGGTCCCTCCCTTGCCCTAAAACGTCTATCGAAGGAGCAATGACCTGTGGCTGAGCCGCGAAAGGTCACCAATCATAGATGCACCGATGGGGTCTTGTGCCTGTCGGACAAGATGTCAACAACGAGCTCTTAGGTGAGAGCCATCCTGCCTCAAGAAGATGTGGGCGCCTGTGCCGCCATCTCCGTAACCGACGCTGCTCTCTTCTCAGCCGTTAGCCATCCCTCAACTTCTTAGTCAGAGCTAATGTCACTTCCATTCCTGCAAGAAACTTGTGCCGTGTGTGTGAGTGTGTCAGTGTGGATTCAAAAGAATAACATGCTCCACAACTAACGTACTCATTTGTTCTGTTTATGAATTATGTTATAAGAAGGTTATGATTTTATAAATATGCCATCTGTTAAAACGTCATATATTTGTCATGCCACGTCTGTTTGTGTTAGAATAAGATTTCATACCTATACCTTGTTACAAATACACAACAGTGGTTGCTCAATACGCAATGATTCTTGTCATTTTGCTTGTGTTTTATATATATATATATATATGAATTGTGTAAAGATGACACTTACACCATGCACAATATAAACGTCCAGAGACAGTGAGACACAAAAAAAAACAAAAAAAACTAAGAAAACCTTTATTTAGAAAACGCCAATCGGGCGTTCACATAACTGAATGAAAGCAACTACTACCAAATTCACAAAATGTTACACAAATATTATTGATGTATGTTTTTAGTAATTTAAGTCGAGTAGGGATGGATAACTGAGAGTGAATAGACCTTAAGTTATAATTGTGGGTCTTGCCATTCAAATGACAAGCACAGAGGTGCTTAAACACGTGTATTTGCCCTTTGCGACGTGTGTCCTTGTAATATAATTGTAGTTTTCTTTTGAGTACTCTGACCAATAATAGGAATCGGCAGAGATTAAGGTAAAATTAGGCTAAATAATGACCACGTCTTTAACAGTAAATCCAGTCATCGAAGGCAGGTACCCTAGGAATGAGTGGGAGTTTGCATCAGAGAGGAGGCAGTGGTAATCAATCGCCCGTAACTAACCACGCGAACGGATTAAAATAACAGTTATGGAGATATTAATTTTGTGCCACAGGTACCTGTACTACAAAATTGATTTGAAGAGAGGGGCTATGTAAGATGGCAAGAACTATGCCCCTTACATGAAGTCATTAAAGATCACCTAACTCACGTTGAGCGAACAGTAGAGCTGAACAAAAATGACTGACAAGGCACAATGCATCTTGTAGTGTGTATAGTATGGACGTATTGGAGTAATTAATGTCGGGTGATGGTTTTAAAGTAATTCACACGACATGAAAACTTTGCGGAAACGAGTCGATTTACTGGAGGGTAGTTTACCCCAGGGAAGTACTCAGAATTAACCGTGGCCGCCAGGGGAGCGGCTGAGGGAAGCGACAATAGGCAGCTTAGGGTGGCCTAAGCTCTGAGAAAGTGGTAACGTGGCGCGGCCTCCAGCCACCTTAAGATGAGTGACAGTGAGTGGGTGGTTGACCCTGACTCCATGCAGGTGTACTGGGAAACAGACGGAGAACTTTACACCTTTTGATAAATGTCCGTCATCCCGTTTTCCGTGAAACATGCGAGAAAGCCGCACAAAGCTACGGTGGACCGGTCGACTGAGGTCAAAATATGCATGTTCGTGACTATAGCAACTTGACGGTGAATTCACGGTCCGCAGAGCCTGAAGTAAATCAGGTGAAGAGCGACAGTATGAAATACGCTGGCCTCCGATGGGAACATAGGACCAAGGAATTTGAAGTACTCTCCTGGGAGTCAAAATTCCGGAAAAATTGGTGTCTGTGCAGACGTTAACCTTGATGGGTGGCCTGGGAGGAGCAAAATAGCAGAAGTTGAGAGGAAGGGAAATTTTGTGGGAATTTGTTCACTTTCCAGAGCAGGCATTCGTCAGCGCTGGGAAGCGACGCATAATTAACGCGATTTCCGCTGCAATTGGCGTAAGTGATTTTGCTGGAGGGGAAACCAAGGCGAAGAGCGGACTCTGAGAAGTTTCCGTAGTGGTCTTCCGTTCCCAGCTTGCCTAGAGTGGGGACATGGCATTCTTTACTCAGCGTGCCTGGGAAAGAGTGAGCATCTCTGCAGTTTAGGACCTAGCAAAGGGAGCGATTGAGCTTGGAGATAGGAAATTTTGGTTCAGCTATGTACTGAGCAAGATAGCTAGGAGTGAATAGATGAGCTCAGCCTTGCAGCACCACGAGGTTAACCGACGTCCACACAACGATGCCGCTCCACGACGCTGTATTCGGTGATATTGCGCCCGCTCCGGCCACTGATTAATTTGTTGGATAACGTCGGCAAAGTTTCCACAAGAGTTTCATGGGCCGTGTATTGTAGACTTCTTCTCGCACTTCGCATTACACCTGGGTCAGTCGATAGGAATTACTTTTGAGTTATCGCGCTTTACTCCACGCAAACGCAATTTATTACTACTGCCCCATAGGAGAGTCTTGTAATGTGATGATTGAAGGTCGGGAGTTAAAATAAATTAGTGCTGATCGAGTGCATCTGTTTTCAGTCAAGTAGCTGAAATCCCAAGTCACTTTCTTCATTAATTTTAGGTTCAACACTTGCATCTGTTGTTAAGTGGCTGAATATAACATCAATGTGTACCCCTTTTTAATTAAAAGTGATCAATTCTTAATAAATTAATGTCAACACTGCCACCACAGTACAAATAGAAGTCACAGGGCCATATTACTTTTTTGCGTTATCCGATATTGCGGCAGTTTTGCACTCTATATTGATCTGTTAGTCAATTATTTGGGGTCAACACACGCCAAAACCAGCTAAGTGATGGGTGGGGTGTTACAGCTTAAATTGCTGCGACTGAAACAAGTAACCATTAAATCCATATTCTTCCTTCTCGTAAATATTTGTCTCACTATTTCGCTTAATTGTCGTCTTTCGAGTGTGATGCTCAGCTAGAACCTAAGAGGACAGCTTAAACTGCTGCGAGTGAATGTAGGTGCAATAACATTCACATACTTCCTTGTCACAAAATCGATAGCTGATCATGCAATCGTCGATATTGCGAGTTACGTCAAAATGACGTGCCGTTTGCAAGAAATTCGTGAAACGAGATTTACCCTTTCAAACATCCACATGAATCTTCAAAAACTCTTTCTTCTGATTGTTCCTTTCAAAAAATAAAAGCAAAATATTTGTAGCCTGACAAAGTTCATTTTTTATCATTTCAGTCAACAGTTACCTAATGCTCCATAAAAAATCTCCAAGACCAATGGTATTTAAATTTATCAAATACCCATATGCGAAAGTCCACACCTTCCCAGAGTTTCTTCAGTATTAGTAAGTCTTACCAAGGATGAAATTATGCGTACAGCAAAAACCCACCTGGTGAGTCCATGCTCTCCTAGAATTTTTCTTTCTCTTCGTATAACAGAATTCCATCCTGCATCACAACTAAATTTTCGTCAGTATTAAACTCTTGAATAATTTATCTCAACATACACTGTCCACGTCTCTCCACCAACTGCTGAGCTAGCAGGCTTACGAAGTTTTTCTCCTTTGGTTACATTCATACATACCTTGTCACTGTGCTGCTCGAAGTAGCTTACCTACATTCTAATTTTCTTATTCATTATTAGACCTGTTCCTGCATTAACTCCGTTTAATTTAGTGCTTCTGATCCCATACTGACCTGACTAGAAGTCTTGATCTTCACTTCTGTCACTACATCCAGCTTGAACGTATCCATCTCTCTTTTCAATTTCTCTAACATATCTACCCACTTAAGAGCACTAACACTTCACACTCCCACCTGTAGAATGTCTGTTTCGTTCTTCTGACTACGTTACACTTTTCAGTAGTCACAGTCTGGAGATTGGTGTGGGCTATTACTTTACCTTTGTAATATTTTAACTAAGACTGTACCATCACCATTTAAGCATGCAGTAGAGGTACATCTTCCTAGAAACAACAGCTGCTGTAGTTTCTTCTCGTTTTGAGACATTCGCACTAGCAACACAGCAAGGCCATGTTGGCTGATGTTACAAGGCAAGACCAGTCAACCATCCAGACTGTTGCCTCTGCAGCCACTGAAAAGCCTTCTGCCCTAATTAGAAGCCACATGTTAGTCTGACCTCTTCACATATACTACCACAATGTGGTTCCACGTACAGTATGGCTATGGTAGATGCGCGCAAGACATTCCACCCTGGGAAGTCCATGGTCCACATAACCTACAGATTTGATCATTTATGTTTTGTACCATACTGTATACAGACAATAAGTAATAATTTGTTAACTGCCATTCTTCGTGGTGTTTTCATTTTAGTGGACAGCACACTGAAGGAGGAACAAGATACTGATAAAACCTAGAGCTAAAGAGTCTTGCGCCGTCAGGAAGAGAGATCTACTATGGCCTCTTTTTTTCACCCTCCAATCGCTTAGTACAGAAGCTACGCAAGCAGCGGAAAGTGGATATGTGCTGTAGGCTACGGCGCAACTCTCGCGCTACACACTCTGCCATTGTCGACCTCAAGGGCTTCAGACTGCGTTGCACTACAGCCACATAAACATGGCTGCCGTCATTGTTTCTCGCACCAAGTGTGAATTACGAAGTGTAATTCGGTTTCTGCAAGCACAAGGGAACAGAACAGCAGTAGTTCATCGGAGAATTAGCGGAGTGTATGGTGATAACTTCATGACATTGTGTTGTGCGTGAATGGTGCCGAAATCTTAAAAATGACCAAAACGACGTGCGTGATGAAGGGGGCCAAGGACGCAAGTCGGTCGTTACAGCCGACCTTGCTGAACGAGTTGCCAGAATGGTTAGAGAAAATCGTAGGTTCACCATAACTTCTTTGTCTATCGAAATTGTGGAAGTTTCCAAATCTGCCATACACTCTATCGTTACCGAACATTTAGGCTACAAAAAACCTTGTGCCTGTTGGATTCCTAAAATGTTCACTGACGCCCACAAAAGTCACCGAAGGGCGTCAGCTTTGAATTTCCTTGACTGTTATCACGAAGAAGGAGACACGATTTTGAAATGAATTTTTAGTGGAGATGAAACTTGGATCCAACACGACACACCAGAACCAAAAGCGACAATCATAACAATGGATGCATCCAAATTCACCAAACAAACAAAAAATATTTAAACAAACGTTTAACAACAGAAAGGTTATTGCTACCATGTTTTGGGACCAAAAGGTGTGTTGCCTATAGAGATTATGCAGCCTGAAACCACCATCGGTGCAGCTGCTTATTGTGAAACTTTATGACATTTGCAGAGAGCCAAAGAAAAAAAAATCAATGAGGAATACTAGAAGGAGATCCTCACTCTACAGTGGAGTGTGCGCTGATATGAAACTTCCTGGCAGGTTAAAACAGTGTGCCTGACCGAGACTCGAACTCGGGACCTTTGCCTTTCACGGGCAAGTGTTCTACCATCTGAGCTACCCAAGCACGACTCACATGCCGTCCTCACAGAGAGTTCTAGTCTCGGTCCGGCACACAGTTTTAATCTGCCAGGAAGTTTCATAGAGGAATGCTGACTTCAGGAATTGTGTTGATACAGGACAACGTTCTTCAAAACACTGCTGACGCAACCCAACGGCTCGTTGAACAATTTCAGTGGAACATTTTCGATCATCCACCGTACAGTCCTGACCTGGCACCTAGCGACTTTCACCTTTTTCCTTAACTGAAGACTGGGCTAGGAGAGCAGCACTTTCAAACCAAAGAAGATCTGCAAAATAACGCCAATGCTCATTTGATATCATTGGCGGCAAAGCTCTTACACAGGTACGATAAATGTCTCAATCTTTTGGATGATTATGCTGAAAAGTAACCATAAGTGTACAAACATGTTGGTACAAAAATAATTGTTTTCTGTGAACTTGTCTTTTATTCGTAGCGTATTGGAGGTTGAAAAAAAAAGCGGCCCTGGTAATTCCGTGGGCAGGCTGTAGAGGAGAAATTCCGTAATGTGCATGGCTGCAAAATCCTCCAATAACAAAACCGAACGACGCACGAGTTTCAGATTTATTCTAACAGGCACAGTGTATACCATCGACAGTCATTCATACCAAAGTTACGGGGATCGTTTGATAGGCGAGGTCAATTTTTCTGAAATGCTGTAGAATTTTTGTGGTGTTAAACGTGATTCTTGTGGTAGTCGTAACGAACTTTGAACTGGACGCATCAGGCAATTAACTGATGACTGTAATCTGAAATTGCTACTGTATCAATTGCGTGGGTAAATGAGCAAGAAAAATTTCGCACTGTTATTGAACATTTTACTTTGAAGGATTGGGCATTCGAACTGATGAAAACTGAATCATGTCAAGACCGAGGGACTCAGCACAGCGCGTACTCCCAGGAACAAAGCTGAAATGGAACGCATTTTGGACACTTGGCGACTTCAGCAAAGCAGAAGATGGTGATGAGCCGCGTTATTTCGTAACACATAGTGGCTGACACAGGCTGAGTTTAAACCGAGAATACAAAGCAGTGTCGGGTAGCGATTAATATAAATGTACAGGGAATTTTACATCACATCAGAGATGAAAAAGCTGACAAAACATGAATCATGAGTCTCTGAAGTGTGCAAGTGGAGGCGGAAACCATTTAGTTAGCTGATGCTCCGTAGAGCAACATACATACAAAACAATGGAAAATCAATTTCATTGGGAGTCATAGTACTTTCTTTCCAGTCCTTTTACTAGGCACTAAGGATTAATCTTTTGGTGAGTAAAATTATGATCCGTTGCCCTTAAACACTTGAAACTGACTCACATGCAATGTCAAAATATTTAAGGGCAACTGAATATAATTTCATGTACCACAAGATTAATCGGTAAGGCCCATAAAACGCACGCCGAAAGAGAAAGCTATAATTCGCAATAAAATTACTGTAATACATTTTAACCAGAAGTGCATATCGCACAATGATTCGGACAGGACATATGAAACAAACAGAGAGAACTTTGGAGGCAAGTGGACAGTTAGCAACTAACCTATAAAACCAGTAATGTTGCTCATACAATGTTTCACACTGCTACAGTAAGTTGAGAAAGGTGATGCTGTTCTATTCCTGTAACAAGGAATCGTGAGATGGACTATTTTGGTCCTGATCTGGCGAATCCTATGACTTTTCTGTATCTTTGAAACTAAGGATTCTCTTATTTCCTTATGAGAATCTCAGTTAAAACTCTGATTCTCCTATAATAGTAACTAATGATTGAAATTTGCATTACAATCTCCGTTTTAACATGAGGGAGCGAGCTGCTGACATGGATGATATGTCATAAACAACTGCAAAATTTATTGATTACACTACGTTTAATCCATTAATGGATAAAATATCCATTGGAAACAACATAAATTTCATGCCTAAAACAAGATTCACAGGTTCTACATTCGTTTAAATAACAATAGCCCTTTATATTCAGGAGCAAGACAATACGATTGACGTTATTATCTTTCTGCTGCTCTGGTTTCAAGTCAGTCCACTTATGGTATGATCTGGTGAACTGTGCACATTACGAGGTGAATGTCACTTATATTTCATTACTATGACACGATTTGTCTCGTGTTAGAGACAGACATTCTTTTTTTCTTTCTTTTTAGTGTAGTCTAAGAAATTGCTTTGCATCTGTGATGTTCTGATGTTCTGTGATTTAGAAACCATATTAGGCTCTGACTCACCTCTTTATCTTCACAAGCAAAACAGTAAGCATGTACAGTTTCTGAATTTTGCTTGCGGTAGTACAATTTCTATTCTCTGAAAAGCTCTTCCCCTCTCTTGTGTAGTCAGTGCTGTACAGTAGTACGTAGCACTCTTTAATGTTGCTCAATGGGAAGTGAAGCCACAATTAATATATGCTTTAGGAAATTATTTGTGTTGTGGAATTTTTTAGTAATTATTTTTCCCTTGCTTGAATTTGCATTGTTCTTTGCTTATATTGCTATAAGTAGGAGACGAAAGCTCAATCTGCCACAGTCGGCATTGTTGTCAGATTTATGCAAGATGGCAGCTGCCCAAAGTGGTCTCCTCACCTCCTCTCCATGTGGAATAGACGTGGTAACATCACACCAATGACATCATCACCACCATTACTCCCCCTTCCCCATTTCCCCTCCCTTCACCCACTTGGGAGATTGCAGGAAAAACACCAGATCTATGTCGAGCTACTGGATTTAAGGCACTGTATTTATTTATATGTAGATTCTGGTCAGTTACTTTCCCTCCTCCACTTGTGAAGTGCTGGGAAAAGCTCATTGGGCTATTAGCGAGGAAGGTACTGTATGTGTGCACACTGTATAATTGATAAGATATAGATATCGAGCAGAGAGCACTTTAATAATCATATTACCTGTAAACATGGAGCTGCAGACTGTAACCATGGCTTCATACTTGATAGTGGGAATTCAAACTTGGCACTAGTTCGTAGGGGGAAGTGGAGGTTGGGTGACTTAGGTAGTGGAGGTAGGCCAAGTGATCTATCTTCCGACGATTTTCTTTGCTTAGTAGCGAAACTGGGGTGTGATGCATTATCCTGTTGGTATTGAAACTTGGCACCATTTTTCTGGGGGGGGGGAGGGAGTGGGTTAGGTTAGTGGAGGTAGCCCTATTGACCTTCTTCCCGCCAAAATTCAAACTTGCAGCCAAAATCCACTGTCTTCGATAATGGTATGTGCGTCATCAGCTGATGTCATGGCCACCATCTTGGATGATGTCATCGCCAACATCTTGGATGATGTCACAGTCGCAATCTTGGATAAAGGTACTTTGGGGCCATGACCCTGTTGCTCCAGTACCAAGGTCACCAGTGTGTAGAAGCCTGTTCAAGATGTGTTATGAAAGCTAAAGTTAGGACATTTGGATCAAGAGCCAATGTGGAGAGAAACTTTTAAACCATTTGCTGAACCTATTGATTAACTCTCAGCAAAACTAGACAAGGAAGTTAGAGTTGCAGGTTCATTAACTGTCACAGTAGTACTAGAATAGACGAAACAGTCCATGTCAGTGTAGAAAAACCATATATGTTGGACAAGCAGCCTGCAGGTTTAAAAGTAAAAACATTACAGGTACGTAATAGTGAATTTAAAAGAACATATGGACTAATGAACCTCACTTTTCTGTATCCCACAAAACACTGAAAATTATTCACCCAAAGATCTGGAGATGTATTGTGAGATGAGGGAATTGACGAGTGTACATAGGGAAGTCGGAAACCAGCACAATGCGAAACATAGAACTATTATAAAACGTAGACGTGATGCTCGATACAGCATTGGCAATGGTATTGACATTCAGCATAAAAGAGTTAGCAATCGACACATATGGTATATGAAGTACAAAGATAGCAGTAAACTTGTAAGATCGACTATGACTGCTCATGGTATCAGCTGCTGCTGGTAAAACTGCTCATTCCAATGAGCTTAGAGATAAGAGGTAGAATCAAATAATAGTTCAAGAAATGCACAAACCAGCATGCAAACCAACGTTGTGGGCATGTTATGATTAAACGTTGGATACCTTATGGTAGGGTGATCTTGTAGATATGTGGGTATATTTACTTTCAAGTAATGGATTGAAGTGTATTTTAATGGGGCATTGATACATACACTAAATTCGCCTCAGCATTACCCATTGAACAAAAAAAAGGGATGAATATATGTCAGGATTACCTCAAAACCGGTTCACAGTGGAGTTTTAAAACAGGTATTTCAAGGCTGTGACTCAGCAGTATGAAATACATCACTAGTCAGCATTCACTGGCGAGTACTGTGGAATTTTTGAACAGAGCTAAAAATGCTCAAATGTGTATGCCTTTTAATCTTCACAGTTCATACAAATGAATGGATATTCTCCCAGAAATAACCATATGGTATAATCAAACCAAACATAGCAGAATATAAATGAGGCTAATTGATGTTGACGATAATAGACTCATGGAAACGGTGTACTGTCCTATGAAAACGTTAGATCAACGTAAAAATGTCATGTGGTTGATTTGGTCAGTTGGTTGGTTTGAGGGATGAAAGGACCAAACTACAGTGGCATCAGTCCCTTATTCCAAACACAAACAAGGCTCAGAGTAAAACAACTCCCAAAGTACGCTTGGGAAAGTAAAAGGGGAAAAATGAATGTGGAACCATACCTAAAAAGAAAACGAATGATACAAACAAAAAATGGGGAAAAAGTACACCACAAGGAAAAGTAGAAGATTGTATTAAAACCATAGAGCAAATGGTCTGGGCTGGCTGATCATATGAAAAAAAGGGGATGAGCTAGCCACTCTGCAACACATTAAAATGTCCAGCCAAAAACGACAAGGCGAGATGAACACACAAATGGAAGAGACAAAAACGAAGACAAACAAATTCAAAGAAAGTTTGACAGAGAGTTAAAAGGGAGGGAGGGTGGAGACCCCAGAGAGAAGGTCAAACGCCCACCCTTAGATGGTATGATAAAAACCCCTGTAATGAATAAAATGTAAAACAAAATCTGCCATTGAGGCATTGTCGCCCAACACCAAAGGTAGGGTGCTGGGAAGGTTAAAAATCCGCCGCAGAGCGGTAAAATTGGACAGTCAAGCAAGATGTGCATGACAGTGAGAAGGGAGCTACAGCATCACCAAGATGGGTAGTCACAATGGAGAAGGTAACCATGCGTTAGCCACATATGGCCAATGCGGAGCTGGCAACGACAACAGATACCCTGTAGCTAGCATGGATGACCGCTACACATTGTCTTCTTGATAGCATGGAGAAGGAAAGCCCAGTTCTAGGCTGCCATTGCAGGAGATGGACCACCGTGTTGGGGAAAAGAAGGCGGTAATTTGTACAGCGAGGCGAACTATGTATGTGGCCGGTATAATTTGCGCAGTGGAGGAGCGCCAGCTTCCACAAGTAGGCTGTTCACGGGGCTAGATCAGAAGGCACCCGTCGCGAGGCAAACTCCATAGTGGCGGATGGGGTCTAGTAGACTCAGTGTAGAGGGGGCTGCCGAACCTTATACCATGCTCTCATAATCAATACCGGACTGTATGAGGGCTTGGTACAGCTGTAGCAGTGTACAACGATCAGCACCCCAGTCAGTGTGGCTCAGGCATTGAATAAGATTAAGGTGCCGCCAGCACTTGTCCTTAACTGATGAAGATGGGGAAGCCAACTAAAGCGGGCGTCGAAGACGAGTCCCAGAAAGTAAGTCTCCACTACATCTAGTAGTTGGTCATCGAGGTAAAGTTCTGGGTGGGGGTGGATGGTACAATGACGATAGAAGTGCATCACGCAAGCATGTCCTGAGCTGGATGTTCACTGAAACTACACCTAGTGAGAATAACCAGCAGGAAGAAGGAGACGGTCTTCATTGTATGGTGTTGGATGAAATTACCTTCTTGTTTGAAGATATGGGTCATCATCAGGATCAGGACCCTGTTTGGGCCCCCATTAAGCCACGTGTGTTGTCAGGAGAGCTGTCGGATGAGTATGTTGTTAAGAGTGGTATTCTCTGTTAGATGGTGGGAGAGGCTAAGCTATGCAGGATCTGTTTTCCTGTAACTTTGGTGCACCCGGTTTTTCGTTATTTTCATGATTCGTTGGTCGGTGGCCATTTGGGTACTTATAAGACTCTCCAAAAAATCAAGGAGCATTTAACTTGGCCCTCCATGAACCGGGATGTGAGAGAGAGATGATATCTCAATGCCGCTGGTCTAATGTAGCCAAACCCAAGAATGCTCCTGAACCGGGTTTGTTGAGTTCTGAACGAGAATCGTGTCCTACGCACAAGCCCTTTATTGATTATTTAGGACCTTTACCTCGTACTAAGACGGGTCATTGATATGTACAAGTTACTATCGATGCGTTCTCCAGATTTACTTGGCTCCTCACGACCCATAACGTTACCGCTGCCACCACTATTTATTATTTTTCTAATATTTTCAATATTTTTGGCCCACCCAAGCAGCTTGTTAGCGATAATGCTCCCGCTTTTCTTTCATCTCCTTTCAGGGCTGTCTGTTTTCATAACGGTGTCAGGCATATCACTATCACCCCATATTATCAAATGGCTCTGAGCACTATGGGACTCAACTGCTGAGGTCATTAGTCCCTAGAACTTAGAACTAGTTAAACCTAACTAACCTAAGGACATCACAAACATCCATGCCCGAGGCAGGATTCGAACCTGCGACCGTAGCGGTCTTGCGGTTCCAGACTGCAGCGCCTTTAACCGCACGGCCACTTCGGCCGGCTCATATTATCCCCATGGGTCTTTCGCGGAGAGGGATAACCGAAATCACAAGTCCACATTGATTATTTATGATCAGAAAACCCCTAGTAAATGGAACTCCAGTCTTCCCTTGCTTAGTTTTGCCTTTAAAACCGCCAGTCATGAAGCCTTGCGAGATACGTCCTCCTCCTTGTTCTTTTCCTATCTGGTTAATTCCCCTTTTTCAAACTTATGGGGAATTCAAGATCTTATTCCAGCCGATATTAGTCCTCGTTTTGTCAAGGAAAACTGGAACTGGGCCAGGTGTAATATACTCAGAGCCCATAGTAAATAATCTGAGCATTATAATAGCAATAAAAAAACCTTTAAGGGTAGGTCAGGGGATCATGTTTAAGTCCGCTATTTCCCGGGGCGGCAGGTTCGTGGCGGGAATGTTAGTAAATTTACTCCTAGTTTCCTGGGGCCTTGACCTATCATGTGTTTTTAGGCGAGGTAAACCTATTGGTCAAGGAGAACAGTTCAGGTAAGCAGTATCAGGTTCAACTTAGCCAAGTTACGTTCAGGTAGCTCAGGGGTTGAATTACCCCCATTCCGCGTTACGTTTGAGGGGGTGAGGTTGAGTCGTAGCTGGCTCAGGCTATGCGCTGGATTAAACCTTCGTTGCGATTCTGTGTTTAGTCCGCTGCAGTTATTGCGGTTATGCTGTTATCGTCTCCTTCTGCGGGTGGCAGCAACAGTGTGTATCGATGTTCACACCTTGGACTATCTTTGACCTGGCGCTTATATTTTCCATCTGGCTGATGTGCGACCAGTCGGGTCGCAGCGAGGAATTCTCGGTGGTGCGTTGTTTGGCCAGGGCCTGCTGGCGGTCTCTATGCAGTGTCAGAGTGTGAGGCGCTCTTCCCATTGCTACGAGGACCATGGATCATCGACCCAGGACTCGAAAGTTGAGTTTCGATTTAACCTACCAGCAAGTTAAGACTGTTCACATTGTGTCGTTTGGAGTTGGGGTATTCTCTTGAGCAACGACATGGTTTTCAAGTCAGAAAATTCTAGTCACCCTCCGGTGGAGTATCACTGTATTTGGTTATTAGAATTGAAGTTCAGCAGTGGAATCTTCTGCCTTGTGACCGTTAACGTTCCGATTACCTGCTCTAGCAGTTGACGTAAATTTCTGGCAGTGTAGTTTCCTCATCGTGTTGTTACTGTCCAGCAGAGTGTGTAGTTTGACTGCTCCATGTATGATTGGTTGTCGTTTTGCTCTTAAAGCCTTCAGCCGAGTTTAAAATATTGTTTCACGTTAGTCCTTTGGTTTTTAAAAATTTTAATGTTGCTGAATTTTAAGTCTTGGTCCTTCAGCCGATTTCTAGTTTGACTTGTGCGTTTAAGGCCTTCAGCCTAGTTTAAAGTACTGTTTCACATAAGCCCTCTGGCATTTTAAAACTTTTAATGTTGTTGAATTTTAAGTCCTGGGCCTTCAGCCGATTTTGAGTTTGAGTTCTTTTGCTCCTAAGGCTTTAAGCCCAAATTAAAGAGCTTTTTCACGTAAGGCCTTTGGTATTCTCTAAAAAAATAATGTTATGGAGTTTTAAGTGTTAGGCCTTCAGCCGATTTGAATTTAATTTGTTTGCTTCAGCATAACTAAAGAACTGTTTTAAGATAAGGCTTGCCTGTTAAATTTCTGATTATGGTTGCGTTTTAAGTTATTGGCCTTCAAAGATTTTTGAGTTAAAGTAGCTTTCAGCCGGTAATTAAGTCCCAAGGATTAAAGCAGTGAGTATTTTTTTTTTGGGGGGGGGGGAGGGGGGGATCTTGTAATGTTTGATCAAATAATAAATTTGTATGTTTGAGTGTAGCTTATAGCCCTTATTTTGGCCCCTTTCCACAATTTAGACTATCTGTCCTGTCCTGCGCAATTAGCAGGGCGTCTCACTATTGTCTTTGACCCCTTGTAAACGTGTCAGACGAAATGGACACCCCACCATTCTAAATTGGCATGTAGCTTTTCATCAGACTGTAACAGGAGGTTGCGATGAAAATTAATTCCCGGCACCGTATTGAGGCTTTTGTGGGGAGTGACTGAAACCGGAATATCACCCAGCTTTTCACAGGCGAGCAACGTCTGGGACTGGGTTGGGGATGCCATCTGAACAAAATCGACCCATTGTGCATTTTGGACAGTGCTGGCACATTCACAAACTTATTCTCTAAGTGCTCAATAAAAACAGAGATTTCGTTTCGAGAAAGGGGTACCCATCAGTTTTGCTGCCTAAGTAACATGGTGAGTAGAGATCCTTTCACTCTCAAGCACTATGTTGCTCCCAAGGAGTTGCTAGAGAGGGGAACGAGTTAGGGTCATACTTGTCAGTGTTGTAATCAACCTTTCCTTTTTTAGAGACTGATGGGGTCATTCAGTCCCCAGCAAAAGATAGCCTGCTTCATTGCATCCATCCTGTTGACACCACCGCCGATCAGGGGCTCTCCCCACAGGTACCACCCAGCCATAGCAAAGGCCACCTGGCATGGCGGCCGTTGATGGGAGTTCTGATACCCCAGGAAGACAGTCATATACTCCTTGGCATAAGTGGGGAGTCTACAGCTGAGGCATCAGCAGTGCAATCCCTGTGTTGTCATGGGACTACCACCAAATGGGTACATGATGGCCCCAATCCAACGGACTGGCTAGTTTGCTGGATATTAGGCGCAGAGAAATCCTATAGTGTCATGGGGCCGAAAGAGGACAGGAGACGACGGAAATAGATGGCAGTTTCAGGTAGAGATGCAAATCCATGTTGACAAGAGATTCAGGAGACAGAATCTAAGGGCACTATAGATAACTTGTGCGCCAGGTAAGGCGTCCTTCCCCATATGGTACTCACTTCTGTGAAATTTGGAAAGTGGCAGGTCAGACCATAGAATGGGACCTGAACATATGGCGAAAATGTGTGTGACTCCTTTTAGTCGCCTCTTACGACAGGCAGGAATACCTCGAGCCTATTCTAGCCCCTGGACCTGCTGGTTGAGGTGATTTGGTATTTATCTCGAAACACAGGACAGCAAATGGGAAGTCTTGCGTACCAAACTGCTCGAGTGAGATATTCGAAAAAGTGCAAAGGACAAATACCAGGACTTACATCTTAAAGGATAGAAGTGGCACTGAAATTTCAGGATGCTTTTACTCAGAGGAATTGAGCTCAGAACCACATGTATTTCTCAAAGTGCACATCACAAATAGTTGAGGCAATAAGCACTAGTTAAATACCTTAGTTTTACTGCAACAGAAAACAAATGGACTGACGATGAGGATTTGCTGTATAATGGGGTGCACAGAGGACAACCAGCACAGCAGCTTAATATGCTCAAAAGGATATTTGTTATAGGTGGTGGTGGTGTTCTCGAGAAACTACCAGCAGAATTACACGTTCTGTGGTATGACAACAGCAGAGGTGGTACAAAGTCTCAAAAACGTTTTCCTCAGGGTGATAAGGGGATTAAACTCCTTGCTGAGGCATGTTTGGAACATGACGCTTTATATGCAGGAAATAAAGGTCTTCCAAGTCGTCATGCTGCACACTTTATGTTAGCCTATTAAGCCAAGGTAATATGTGTGAGAAAAGATATTGTTCTGGGACACTGTAGTACAGAATTTTTAGTGGCTACAACGATGGATGGTAAAAGCAAGTTGGGCATGTATGTGAATTTCAAGCAAGTTATGAACGCTGCACATCGTGCTCTGAACATTAAGAAGAAGAAAACTATGATGAAGAAGGCTAGGGCAGATGTGTTCAAGAACTGTATCCTGCCAGCAATGTGTGCAGCGAAAAGCGCCCTGAACCATAAAGGACTGGTTAGAGCACCAGGGTTCTACTGATACCTAAGACATCAGGAGGTGTTATCCCCTTCCTAATTCCTGCATTTCTGTCCTCTCAGGTCTCTTAGCGCTAATTTCACTGGCTGGTGGTGCTGCAGCTATTGCCAGAACAGTAAAGAACGCACAGAACCCCCATGAGACATAACTACATGATGGAAGTGGCAGACATCAGAAATGGACCAGACCGGAAACCATATAAGGAAGCATTAGGGCTTTTCATAAATTGAAATAAGGCTCATTAGCTATCCTACCAGGCAGGGTGCTTACAAGTTCAAATCTTCTCAGGTTTGTTAAGAAAAAATTCTGGGTTCCAAGATTCTGTGGTGTGTTTATGCAGTATATTTTACCAAAAACTATGTGGAATTTAAGATAATGTGGAAATGTGAATGTATATATTACCAGGCCCAGGAAGCAAGTGGGTGGCATATGCTAAGAAATTATAAATAATGTCTACTAATACTACTTTGGAGAGGTGCAGCCATCAGATGAATTGCAACGATACTTCACAAACAGAAGACGTTTGCTCTACAATCTTCATCGATACCAAGATATTAATACCTGTGTGGGCATCTGTGAATCATGTTCCCACTACTTTTCACCAAGAAGGATATGTAAGGATGTGTGTTAAACATCCACTCATCAGTTGAGGTTCAGTGGAAATATAATGTGACTTTAAAATAACGATCGTCTTTATTACAGGATGTGGAGTATTGCACTGATTGGATTGGAGACGCCCAGCACCATTCAGAATGTTAAGGATGTTAACAATAAACTTCATTTGGAAATTAATGATAGAAAAGAAATTGCGGATATACAGCATGCTGCAGTGGATGACCGCTACCTTTGGATTATGGCTCGGAGACACCCTGACAGCATCACTACCATGTTGAATAATGCTTTTCATGTAGCCACATGATGTTGCGCGCAGTAGGCTGCATGATGCGCAACTCCACTCCCAACATCCATGGCGAGGTCCATCTTTGTAACCACAACACCATACAGCACGGTACAGATGGGCCCAACAACATGCCGAATGGACCACTCAGGATTGGTATCAGGTTCTTTACACCGATGAGTGTCGCATGTGCCTTAAACAGACAATCGTCAGAGACGTGTTTGGAAGCAACCTGGTCAGGCTGAACGCTTTAGACATTCTGTCCAATAAGTGCATCAAGATGGAGGTTCCCTACCGTTTTGGGGTGGCATTATGTGGGGCCGACGTACATGCCACAGATGACCATGGAAGGCGCTGTAACAGCTGTAAATATGTGAATGCCATCCCCAACCTATAGTGCATTCATTTTGCAGCATGTTGGCGAGACATTCGTCTTCATGGACGAAAATTTGCGTCCCCATCGTGCACATCTCGTGAACGACTTCCTTCAGTATAACGACATCGAGTGGCCAGCATATTCTCCAGATATGAACCTTATCGGACATGCCTGGGACAGATTGGAAAGGGCTGTATACTGACGACGTAACCCATCAACCACTCTTAGAGTTCTACAATGAATCGCCATTGAGGAGTGGGACAATCAGGACCAACAGTGCCTTGATGAACTTGTGGATGCTTTGCCACGACAAATACATGCATGCATCAATGGAACAGGACTTGCGACTGGGTATGAGAGGTACCGGGATGTACAACAGTCTGGAACTGAACAATGAAATGGGCGGAAATGATGTTTATTTTGATCTCTATTCCAATTTTCTTTACTAGTTACGGAGCTCTTGGAACTGTGGTGATACATACATTTTTTGATGTGTTTATCTGTACTGCAGGCACACCAATAAATTCTGTCTGGCATCTGAATTAATGTAGTGTGAGTACTTCTAATAATATGACATTGTAACTATGGGCACAAATTATTGGACTATCTGCCCAGTAGAGACAGGAAAATTCCTTTCTAAGCGTACTGCTTACATGGCAGTAATATGTATATTGTGTAATTTACAGCAGTTTCACATAGCACCTTTGCTGCTCCTATCAAGTACTCTTCAGTAATTATGTATTGTAGAGACCTGGTGTATTTTTCGGATTCTCTTGTTTTCAAGAATGGAATCTTGCTTCTGACGACTTGCATTACTTTGTAAATATCTTACGTTGTTAATCTTGTCTGAGTTGGGTTAGGTTGATTTGAGGGAAGAGCCCAAACAGCGAGGTCATTGGTCTCGTCAGATTGGGGGAGGATGAGGAAGGAAGTCGGCCGTGCCCTGTCAAAGGAACCATCCCAGAATTTGCCTGAAGTGATTTAGGGAAATCGCGGAAAACCTACATCAGGAAGGCCGGACGTGGGATTGAACTGTCGTCCTCCCAGTTTGAGGCCAGTGTACTAACCACTGCACCACCTGAATCGGTCTCTTGTTCTGATGTTAGTGGAGCAGTTAGATGTAGATCGAAAATACAGTTACAAAGAATGACTGCTGATTTAACATTTTGCATATTTTATTTTAAAGAGAAGGAAAAATCATGTATCAAAGCTTTATTTAGTTCACATCACAGTCGTTTGTTGGAATGCTAGATAGGATTTCTACCATCCATTGTCGCTTGTTCACTCTTGCTAAGTCCAGCGCTGTGTTCCCTGCGTCCTCCTTGGCGTCCCTATCGGCCCCTGCTTCCAGCAGCGCCATCGCCGCCTCTGCGTTGCCGTAGGGTGCCGCCCAGTGCAGAGGCGTCCTACCCCACTGATCCTTGGCATCGACGTCGGCCGAGGACGCCGCCAGCAGCCGCACCACTACCGCGTGGCCTTTCCATGCAGCCAAATGTAGAGGCGTCTGCCTCACATCGGTCCTGGCATCCACTTCTGCCCCATTCCCGATCAGACACCTCACAATATCAGCATGTCCCTGCTTCGCTGCATAATGTAGAGCGGTCCACATGGTCCATCCTCTGTGCCCCACATCAGCACCTGCCCCAAGCAGCACCTGCACTTCCTCCATTGACCCCCGTGTAGCTGACTGGAGCAGCCCCCTGCTGTTCATGTCTGCAGGAAGGGTCCTGCAAGAAACAGAGAACTCGTATTTTTCTCCATATATACACTGCTTATGAGGTAAACTATAACGACCAGTTCTAAAAACATGTCAGAACAGTGAAAACTAATGAATCTTCAAATTTTCCCCCTCTATCATATAATACAGAATAGTGGAAAAGTGCCTCTCCATTGAAGTACAGATATACAATCGCATCATCCTCACAAAGCTTCACTCACTCACCATAAGAAAGTCTTACATTCCATCACTCCACAAATTCAGACGTTACATTTTGCCACATAGATTCCTTATTGTGAATTCATATGAGCTCAGGATGCTATGGTTAATCAGTGTTTGCACTTCACTGAAAGAGATGATTAACGCAGACTCTACTTGTCCTCTATACTCAGCAAATCATCCTAATACTAGCAATTGCAACTAAAAAAATCACTTATTCCCGTATTTAAATAAAATTTCCTATTGTGGGAGAAAAAGTTTTGAATCTATTTACTAGAAAATTTACTGACACAGCCCCTTCAAACAGAGAAAGCTAAATCACTTAACATTTCCAGGCTGAGATGCTGTGGTCTGTACTGAAGACTCTCCCTTGATGTTTCGCCTTCGACTGCGGAAGGCATCCTCCAAGAACAATCGGCGAACTGCCCAGTTGGCAATTCGCCGATTGTCCTCGGTGGATGCCTTCCGCAGTCGAAGGCGAAACGTCAGGGGAGAGTCTTATGTATGGACCATGGCATCTCAGCCCGCAAATGTTAAGAGATGACAACACCTGCCGTGAAAGCCTTCATTCTATTAGAGAAAGCTAAAATTTACCAGCAAACCTTTTTGACGAAATATTTCAGGTATGGCTATGACACTAATTCGATTCCCCTGCCCCTACACACAAACACATTTGATGGCGCATGCACATGAGTCCACATGCACAGATAAACACGACTGCACAGTAACGAGCAAGCACACATGCATTCAGCACACACACAGATACACATGCACATATGCAGTTACTCACTCACACACAGACACACACACACACACACACACACACATTCTTAACCCATGTTCTTGTCGGTGCAATGCTCCAGAAAGCAAATGAGAAGCCTGCAGTTTATGAGACCAAATTAATGGTTCATCTACAGACCTGAAGTTAATCTAGAAGAAGGCGTTAGCGACCATAATGTCGTTGTGGCTTCTATGTCAGTGGAAGTTACAAAAAAGGTAAAGAAACAGCGTAGAAGTTTCTTGTTTGGGAATGCAAATAAAAGTGTCATTAATGAATATCTTCATAGTCAGCTCCAAGCTTTCGCCGTGGGACACAAAGACATTGAGCATCTTTGGTCAGAATTTAAAGGTACTGTCCACCACGTGCTAGAGAAGTGTGTGCCTAGCAGATATGTAGGGGAGGGAAAGGCTCCACCTTGGTACAACAAACAAATTAGTAAGTTGCTGAGAAAGCAAAGAATTTTGCACAGTCGTTTTTAACGTAGTCACTGCCCCACTGACCAACAGAAATTATGTGAAATGAAAGTAGCTGTCAAAAGATCAATGAGAGATTCTTTTAACGAATTTGAAAATATTTCATCTGCAGATTCTAAAAACAATCCCAAAAAAATTTGCTCGTACGTAAACTCCATGAAGCCACAAATAATTCAATATCTTCTCTTGCTGACAGTACAGGTAATGTAATGGATGATGGTAAACAGAAGGCCGAAATTGTAAACCTAGCTTTCAAAAACTCGTTTCGGTAGAGGACTGCAGCACCATTCCCCCTTTCAATTATCAAACAAACGCAAGAATGGCTGACATATTGTTTAGTGTAGATGGGATTGTAAAACAGTTAAGATCCTTAGATGGAAGGAAGGCACTGGCCCAGACAGTATCCCTGTAAGATTATATGTTGACTATGCTACAAATATAGCACCATACTTATTCATCATCTATCAGAGATAATTGCAACAGAGGAGCGTTACACAGTACTGGAAGAAGGCTCAGGTCATAGTAATCAATAAAAAGGGTAGAAAATCGGATGCACATAATTAATGACTAATTTCACTGACATGGATTTGTTGTAGAATCATGAACATATTTTGTGTTCACACATAATAAACTTTTTCGACTCTGAGAAGCTCATCTGCAGAAATCAGCACAGTTTTAGGAAACAGCGGTCATGCGAGACACAGCTGGAACTCTTTGTACATGATAAACGGCAGGCTCTACATACCGGCTTCCAGGTTGGTGCCATATTTCTCGACTTTCGAAAGGCCTTCGACTCAGTTCCTTACTGTCGCTTGCTGCATAAAGTGCGCTGCTTTTTACTATTTACATAAACGACCTGGTTGATGGTACTGACATCGGCATTAGACTGTTTGCCGATGATGCTGTAGTTTACAGGAAAGTAGTATCACACGAAACTTGTGAAGAAATCAGTGAGGATTTGCAAAAAATAAATGTGTGGTGTAATGACTGGCAGTTATCTCTCAGTATTAATAGGCGTGATCTACTGCTTATAACAAGGCGAAATTCCCCATTAATGTACGAGTACAAAATAAATGCCCAGTCTTCAGAAGCGGTAATATCCGTCAAGTATCTGGGTGTGACTATTTGAAATGATCTCAAATGGAATTATCAAGGAATGGTCAAGGCGGTTCCTAGATTTCAGTTGATTGGTAGAATCCTGAAACGATGCAGCCCTTCAACAGAGGAAATGGCTTACAATACGTTAGTTCGACCAGTCTTATTGTTCGTCTGTATGGGACCCTTGTCAGTTGGGTCTGATTCAAGAGATTGAGAAGGTCCAAAGAAGAGCGGCAAGATTCGTGACTGGTACATTTAGCCACCGCTAAAGCGTTACAAATCTCATAGAAAGTTTGAAGTGAAACACACGACGTGCTAAACGGAAGGGGCTGCTCACTAAATTTCGAAATCCGATCTTCGCCGAGGATGTAGAGCTTATATTATTACCACCAACTTTCAGATCGCTCAATGATCACCATTCAAAGATAAGGGTAATTAGGGCTTGTACAGAGGCGTTCAGACAGTCGTTTATCCCTCGCGCGATCGGCGAGTGGAGCAGAGGGGGGGGGAGGATATGACTTTGTCTCGAATTGTGCACTCCGCACACCGCTTGGTGGTTAGCGGAGCATATACACTCCTGGAAATGGAAAAAAGAACACATTGACACCGGTGTGTCAGACCCACCATACTTGCTCCGGACACTGCGAGAGGGCTGTACAAGCAATGATCACACGCACGGCACAGCGGACACACCAGGAACCGCGGTGTTGGCCGTCGAATGGCGCTAGCTGCGCAGCATTTGTGCACCGCCGCCGTCAGTGTCAGCCAGTTTGCCGTGGCATACGGAGCTCCATCGCAGTCTTTAACACTGGTAGCATGCCGCGACAGCGTGGACGTGAACCGTATGTGCAGTTGACGGATTTTGAGCGAGGGCGTATAGTGGGCATGCGGGAGGCCGGGTGGACGTACCGCCGAATTGCTCAACACGTGGGGCGTGAGGTCGCCACAGTACATCGATATTGTCGCCAATGGTCGGCGGAAGGTGCACGTGCCCGTCGACCTGGGACCGGACCGCAGCGACGCACGGATGCACGCCAAGACCGTAGGATCCTACGCAGTGCCGTAGGGGACCGCACCGCCACTTCCCAGCAAATTAGGGACACTGTTGCTCCTGGGGTATCGGCGAGGACCATTCGCAACTGTCTCCATGAAGCTGGGCTACGGTCCCGCACACCGTTAGGCCGTCTTCCGCTCACGCCCCAACATCGTGCAGCTGCAGCCCGCCTCCAGTGGTGTCGCGACAGGGGTGAATGGAGGGACGAATGGAGACGTGTCGTCTTCAGCGATGAGAGTCGCTTCTGCCTTGGTGCCAATGATGGTCGTATGCGTGTTTGGCGCCGTGCAGGTGAGCGCCACAATCAGGACTGCATACGACCAAGGCACACAGGGCCAACACCCGGCATCATGGTGTGGGGAGCGATCTCCTACACTGGCCGTACACCACTGGTGATCGTCGAGGGGACACTGAATAGTGCACGGTACATCCAAACCGTTATCGAACCCATCGTTCTACCATTCCTAGACCGGCAAGGGAACTTGCTGTTCCAACAGGACAATGCACGTCCGCATGTATCCCGTGCCACCCAACGTGCTCTAGAAGGTGTAAGTCAACTACCCTGGCCAGCAAGATCTCCGGATTTGTTCCCCATTGAGCATGTTTGGGACTGGATGAAGCGTCGTCTCACGCGGTCTGCACGTCCAGCACGAACGCTGGTCCAACTGAGGCGCCAAGTGGAAATGGCATGGCAAGCCGTTCCACAGGACTACATCCAGCATCTCTACGATCGTCTCCATGGGAGAATAGCGGCCTGCATTGCTGCGAAAGGTGGATATACACTGTACGAGTGCCGACATTGTGCATGCTCTGTTGCCTGTGTCTATGTGCCTGTGGTTCTGTCAGTGTGATCATGTGATGTATCTGACCCCAGGAATGTGTCAATAAAGTTTCCCCTTCCTGGGACAATGAATTCACGGTGTTCTTATTTCAATTTCCAGGAGTGTATATAAATGTAGATGTGGATGTACATTGCAATCCGAAATATTGATCCAAATAAACTCCAGTTTCCTGACACACTGTTGACCTCACAACGCTGATGTATGCCTGCACACCATTTCATTCGCATGTGACATCATCACTATAATCTGGCTAAGATGTGCAGCAAAATTTTTTATACGTTAAAGAAAATTAAGAACAAGTAGTTTCTCTCATTCTGCCAAGTAAGATGTTACGGCTGATAAAACCAATTTCCATCAGTCGATGCAGCACTCGCCCACTTTTTCTACAAACAATAAAATCATAGAGTTCACATACTCAAAATAAACCTTAATACTCTGACAGATGTGTGAGACTCTCCTTGATCTCTCCTATGGAATGAAGAAGTAGCAAATGAAAATTCTGAATTACCATAAAATCGCTAACAGCTAGTATGTGGTTTTCAGCCACGCGGGATTAGCCGAGCGGTCTTAGGCGCTGCAGTCATGGAGTGTGCAGCTGGTCCCGGCAGAGGTTCGAGTCCTCCATCGGGCATGGGTTTGTGTGTTCGTCCTTAGGATAATTCAGGTTAAGTAGTGTGTAAGCTTAGGGACTGATGACCTTAGCAGTTAAGTCCGATAAGATTTCACACACATTTTAACCTTTGTTTTTTTTTGTGGTTTTGATGCACACAGTGCTACACTAAGCTTGGACTTCGGCGAGGTACTTCCCTTTGCCAGCTACTGGTTTGTGCATCGGTTCACGCATACCCACAGTTTGATGAGGAATTCTCGGAATAATGCCACTTAGAGAGGTTAAAGTCATGTCTATAGATTCAAAGAGTCCAACAAAATAGAAGGGAGTGCACTTGTACACTTTACTACAGAACAACCAAGATTATCCACATTCGGACATTTAGCTATCACTACTCCTATTGTAAGGAACCTGATGCACGCTGATTAGGAATAGGGACATTGTAAGAGGCACCTCACTCCATATTCTTCCTATTAGTGCACATTTAATTATCAGCAGGTTGCCTCACTATCACTTCCAGTGCAAGAACTTCCCTGCTGCTGTACAACAGATGTTGTGGATGGCAGAGCTACTCGAATCCTGTATTCTCCTAGGGCAGTTATATATGCCCATCTGTGCCTCAGTGTTTTTTGGCCATTTAAACGTGGAAAACACATGTCGTCTTCAGTGGGACGAGATTCTGCGATGTGTAAGTGTTGTTGCTGGTTCCAACAGTGACGTCAAATTGTAAAGGTGCCCTTGAGGTGCGAACTGAGGACAACATCGTGCTACATACAAGTGAGCTGTGACAGGACACGGTGTGCCAGTCAGTCTGGTGAATGGCGTTCCTGGCACTGACGTCAGTAGGTATAATGAACGACTTGTCATCCTGACGAAATATTACGCTTCCCACATGGAAATCTCTTAGTTTCTCAGGAACTACTCTGCAGTTTTCCTCTACGCAACATATATATGAACTTCATTAATGGCAGTGATATACTCCAAAATACTGTCTGCCTCTACATGTTACTTGCTACTCTGACACATTTTGGATTGGTGTATGTGCAATTATTAATAGGACACTGCTTAAACTTATGATTTTATTAGAAAAATACCACCCACATTAGGTATGGAAAGAAGTTTGTTATACATAATGTAATTTTAACTTTATGATTCTGGAAAGATGTTTATCACTTGTATTTTTTATCTTAGTTTCCACCATTCTCGGAAGATAATGATACAATAGAAACAGGGATTTTCTCTGCCTCGTGATGACTTGGTGTTGTGTGATGCCCTTAGGTTAGTTAGGTTTAAGTAGTTCTAAGTTCTAGGGGACTGATGACCATAGATGTTAAGTCCCATAGTGCTCAGAGCCATTTGAACCATTTTTTTGAGTATGATATTGTTTACAGCATTCCTTGTAAACACCTAGTATCCATGCAGTACCGTCGAATACAATCTAATTTGTGATTTATCTGGCCCACATTGATCGAGATGTTTTTGCTATGAGGTGCGAGTGGAATAAAATGACATTTGGATGTAGTACCATGGTTGTTTTGCAGTGTTTCCTTGTTTTACATGTTATTGAGCACCATTCTCTGACCACCAACATCTGTGACTAGCAACAGTATTTGGGGTCATGATAGAGTTATTATATTACAGGCAGTCTGGGAAATATCGTCATGCTGGCCGCTGTGGCCGAGCGGTTCTTTGCGTTTCAGTCCGGAACTGCGGTGCTGCTACGGTTGCAGGATCGAATCCTGCCTTGGGCATGGATGTGTGTGATGTTCATAGGTTGATTAGGCTTAATTAGTTCTAATCCTAGGGGACTGATGACCTCAGATGTTAAGTCCCATAGTGCTCAGAGCCGTTTGAGCCAATACCTTCACGTCACACAAACTGAAATACCATTGCCCATGTTCTGTTCCCAAATGTGGTGGACAGTGGAATAATTGCTGCTAAATAATTAATTCTACTGGTGATACATGCGATCATGAAGTATACCAGTTCGACTTTATCAGATACTATTGTGTCATAGTCCTTCCTTGTTTCAAGTTTTTTCTTATGTTTATGCTCCCAATAAAGTGAAAGCATGTTTTTCAGTTTGGAAAAGAGTGTAAGTACGAACACCACTGTCACGACAGCCAATGTTAATCAGGGACTAGGGTATCGTTGGGGAAGACTCATGGAAGTGTGATGGGACCGCTTTTGCACTCTTTATATGGGAATGATCTGACAGAGTAGCAACCTGCGACTAATTGTTGATGAGGCTGTAGTGTACGGGAAAGTGTTCTTGTTTGATGACTGTAGGATAAAACAAGATGAGTTAGAAAGAATTTTTGCTTCATGTGATGAGTGGCAGCTAGAAAAATACGTGTTAATGAAGATGAGTAGGAAAAAATTCCTCTAATGTATGAATGTAATATAAGTGAGAATGTTTTTTGACAAAGGAACGTCTACTAAATATCTAGGCATAATGTAGCAAACTGATACGATATGAAACGAGAACGTGAGGACGTTAGTAGGGATGTCGAGTGCTCGACTTCGGTTTATTGACAGTATTATAGGAAACAGTTTCTCACTTATAAAGTTGACTGTGTATAGAACACTAGCTCAACCAATTCTTGAATACTGCTCGAGTGTTTTGGGTGCCCACCAGGTCATATTAAAGAAAGTCATCCAAGCAATTCATGGGTGTGTTGCTAGATTTGTTAATGGTAGTTTCGATCAACACGTAAGTATTGTGGAGATGCTTCGAGAACTCATATGGCAATCCCTGAAGCGAAGAGGACACATTTTCCGAGAAACACTGAGGAAATGTAGAGAACCTCTCTTTTCACCTGGCTACGTATCGGTTCTACTACTGCCAAGGTACATATTGCGAAAGGATCACGAAGGAAAGCTAAGAGTAGTTATGGCTCTTATGGACGGATGTGCACAATCGTTTCTCCCTCGCTCCATTTGTGAGCACACAGGAAATGAAATGACTAATACTACTGGAACATGGTATCTATCGCTTTGCGCCATATGGTTACCAGTGGAGTATGTATATAGATTTAGATGGATGTACATGTCCACTATATGATACAAAGCACGCAGACACTCCCAAAAACTTACGTTTTTCATATTAGGAGCATTGTACTGCCACCTACTGCCAGGTACCCCATATCAGCGACCTCAGTAGTCATTTGACATCATGAGAGAGCAGAATGGGGCGCTCTGCAGAAGTCAAGGTCTTCGAACGTGGTTAGGTGATTTGATGTCACTTGTGTAATACGTCTGTACGTGAGATTTCCACGCTCCTAAACATCCCTAGGTCTACTGTTTCCGATTTGATAGTGACGTGGAAACGTGAAGGGACACGTACAGCACAAAATCATACAGGCCGACCTCGTCCAAGCTGTATTAGTATCCACTGCAAGTACTATGACAGTTGCGGGAGGTGAAAGAACTTGGATTTCACGATCGAGAGGCTGCCCATAGGCCACACATCATGCTACTAAATGCCGAACGTCCCCTCGCTTGGTGTAAGGAGCGTAAGCAAGGACGATTGAACAGTGGAAAAACATTGTACCGAGTGAAGAATCACGGTACAGAATGTGGCGATCCGATGGCAGGGTGGTGTTGTTGTTGTGGTCTTCAGTCCTGAGACTGGTTTGATGCAGCTCTCCATGCTACTCTATCCTGTGCAAGCTTCTTCATCTCCCAGTACCTACTGCAACCTACATCCTTCTGAATCTGCTTAGTGTATTGATCTCTTGGTCTCCCTCTACGATTTTTACCCTCCACGCTGCCCTCCAATGCTAAATTTGTGATCCCTTGATGCCTCAAAACATGTCCTACCAACCGATCCCTTCTTCTAGTCAAGTTGTGCCACAAACTTCTCTTCTCCCCAATCCTATGTGGGTACGGCGAATGCCTGGTGAACGTCATCTGCCAGCGTGTGTAGTGCCAACAGTAGAATTCGGAGGGACTTGCCCCCCTTGTTGTTTTGCGTGGCATTATCATAGCACAGGCCTGTATTGATGTTTTAAGCACCTTTTTGCTTTCCACTGTTGAAGAGCAATTCGGGGATGGTATCTGCATCTTCCAACACAATCGAGCCCCTGTTCATAATGTCCGGCCTGTGGCAGAGTTGTTACACGACAATAACATCCTTGTAATGGACTGGCCTGCAGAAAGTCCTGACTTGAATCCTATAGAACACCTTTCAGATATTTTGGAACGCCGACCTCGTGCCAGGCCTCGCCGACCGACATCGATATGTCTCACCAGTGTAGCACTCCGTGAAGAATGGGCTGCCATCCCGCAAGAAACCTTCATATTGAATTCCAGCATTACCGGTGGAGGGCGCCACGAACTTGTAAGTCGTTTTCAGCCAGGTGCCCGGCTACTTTTGATCACACTGTCTAGATACCAACTTATTAGAACTACAGTGGCAATATGTCAGACCGGTTGCTGAAATTTGCAGATATATTTTGTATCTTGCATCACTCTATGAAGTTATTGAAAAGAAACGTTACTGAACAACATTATGAGTATAATGGAAGTCGTTATTCAAAAGCAATCACCAGAGGCCAAAGCACAAGTATCCCGCTGTCCCATTGTTTCACGAGCCGAATGGTTTCCTGGTTCTGGACTTCCTGTGGCTGCGACAGGAGCCAGTCATACGCTGTGCCCTTCAACTCATCGTCAGAACTGAAACGCTTTCAGATTTAATTTTTCTTATTTTATTGGACCAAACACTTGGAAGTCGCAGGGCGACAGTGACCGAGGTGTAGGGCAGGTGATCAGGCTGCTGCCACATGACCTTGACTATTACATTTCGTGTGACCTTGATGACGTGTGACTTGCGTTACAGTGGCGCTGAATCGCTCCCTCCTACAGCAGCCCAGGCTGTCTGTTCTGGATGGACTTGCGTAGGATATGTAGAGTCTCACAGTACACGTCACTATTAATGGCTTTTCCGTGTCCGACGGATTCGGTGAGTACCGGACCACGAACATCGAAAAAGACTGTCGACTGCTCCTTGCAATTGACGGCACAGAATTTTTTATGGGGAGGAGATGACGTTACATTCGCACCCCTACAGGTATCACCACGTTTTCCCAAGGTGGCAGATGCATATTTCAACTGTTCGGTTATTACAATCTTTTTCTTCTTTTCATTTGAACACTCCTCACACAAATGACAGCTTTTGTGAATTTGTGTAATTGAGTTAAAGACAACTATCTACTAGAAAGAGACGACATGGCAGTGAACGTGTAGCTCAGAAGTATATGGCTAGCTGAAAAGATTATGGAAGGGCCCTCTTTCTCCACCTGCTGTACAAAGCATGATGAAGAAGTTTGTATCAGCTGGAGAACTGGGCGTCGCTCTGGGAAGAGGCCGACACCACCACAGGTGGTTGATGAAATCGCTGGTCCCATGGCAGACAACGCTGCACACATTCCTAATCGTCAGGCAGTACGTGTCTTGTGTCATGAAAGTAGAACATCCAGTGGTCCACTATATGGAAGGTGCTTTGAACCAATCTCTGAGCATGAAGTTCCTCTGTATGGTGAACACATCACTGTTTGGTGTGCCTTCATGGCCATGTTCATCATCGGCCCATTTCTTGTTTGAATAGATTGGCGCTCAAAGACCAAAGACATGCAGTGTCACTGGCCAGCATTCCTGTGATATGCCTCGCCATCATGTCATGAACTCAACAGTTTTCACGCAAGATGGGGCCCTAGCGCACATCGCTCGTGGAGTTCACCTGCTTCTCCGAAACACGTTTGGAAACGATCAAATTATCATGCTATCGTTTCCGAATGCTTGGCCAGCACGATCACCTGATCTCACTCCCTGTAATTTCTGGTTGCGGGGCTACCTGAAGGACAGGGTTTACCAGGGGAACGTTTAGACTTGTGCTGATCTGAAGCCAAGCATTCCAAAAGCCGTAGACACCATATCTGTGAACATGCTTCACTTTGCTGTTCACAATGCAATACTGTGCTTTCAGACTCTTCTGGGCACTGATGGGCACCATATTGAGCACCTTTTGCCGGCATAAAGGTACCAGTATGTAATGGTATGCTGTATCGTAGCAGCACATTGAAAGTGTTTAAATTCAGGTGATTTTGCGTTATTTCTCTTCTCCATGTCCCTGAAATTAATGCTACCAAGTTTGGTCATCGTACGTTCATTAGTTTCTGTGCTATAACGTGTTGAATAGGGAAAGACTAATTACAACCACCCAGTACACAAGGGATGTGGAAGTGCAGGCTGTTGGCACATGGTTAATGGCATGTGGACCTTTGGGTCTTGCTTAGGTAGCATAGTGGCAACCACTGGTGATAAGCGGGAAACCCGGGTTTGAGTCGCGGTCTGGTACAAATTTTCGTTGTCGTCATTCCATCATACATCTAATTGTTGTCCATATTCGTAACTGCAAACACATTTCATGTGTATCAATTACCTGCTAGGTCTATGACCAAAATGGGATTTAACTAATGGACGACAAACATTATCAACATCGTTATAATTTATGAGGCATCCGGAGGCAGTGTTTATGGCAGAATTGTCACCAAAAATGTCACTTCGACAGAGATGACTACTCCCAGTAATGTTACACGCAACTGACGTGGAACTACGTCTCGAAACATAAAAAGGACCGCAGGTGTCTGGCGTGAAAAGGGTACATCAGATGAAACTCACGAAGTCAGGTTGGTGATCAACGATAAGGGATATTTTCAGAAAATCAACCAAATTTTAAACGCACCTCTAAGCGACAGAAACGAAAATGAACTGTCGAATAATCCCAGATCATGGAACTGGTCTAAACGTTCGCCATCCCTACTAACGTCTCTATGTTCTCATTTCAGTTCACATCACTTTGCGAGATTGTCCCTTGATATTTAATCGACGTTGAATAACATTCTATGTTTCAAATGGCTCTGAGCACTATTGGACGCAGCATCTGTGGTCATAAGTCCCCTAGAACTACTTAAACCTAACTAACCTAAGGACATCACACACATCCATGCCCGAGGCAGGATTGGAACCTGCGACCGTAGCAGTCGCGCGGTTCCTGACTGAGCGCCTGGAACCACTAGGCCACCGCGGCCGGCTAACATTCTATGGTTTTCAAACGTCAAACCCAAACACCTTTAGCTGTCTAAATTTTCAGTTACTTTATTAGAGCAACCAGTTTCAGCACTACCCTTTCTCAAACAGCATCCCCATTAATACTGTGCTCTTGCATTAACACATAATTTTCTAGCTGCTATTCATCACATCAAATAAAAATTCTTTCTAAGCCATCTTGTATATTCCTACAGGAATTATGCGATGACACTTTCCCATACACTACAGTCTCATCAACACACAGTCGCAGATTGCTGCTGTCAGATCACTTACATATAAAGAATACAAAAGCGGCCCCATGACACTTCCATGAGGCTCTCCTAACTGTAGCCTCGTCTCTGCTGAAAACTGGCGGTCGAGGTCAACACAACTGGTCGGCTCTTTTTACCCTTCTTGTACACAAGAGTCACCGTTGCTTTATTCCAGTCCCTCGTGACTTCGATGTGGAAGAGCGATTGGCGTTAAATGCTAGTTAATTAAAGGGACAATAAAATGAAGTACTCGCTGTAAAATTCCATCCAGACCTGGCGACTTACTTGTTTTCAACTCTTTCAGCTGATTCAGTACGGTGAGGGTGGCAATTGCTACGTCCTCCATACGGGCATCTGAGTGCCTTCGAACGACAACATGTCAATATAATCTTCCTGTGTCGCTGATATCCTGGACGCAAAATTTAAAACTTCGGCTTTCATTTTCCTCTCATTTACTGGCACATCGTACTTGTCAATGAGTGACTCGATTGGAACCCTCGATCCATATAATGATTACACTTATTCCCAACTTAAGTCATGTTCTGTGTTAGATATTTAGCTAAGGCCTGGCTGTGGAGTTTGTTGTGTGCTTCGTACATCGATGTTGTGACATATACATGACTTGCGACTAATTTTGGGTTGTGGACATTGTTGCGCTCTTTTCTGATCACTCTGCCATCCCTCAGCATTTTCCGAGTTTTATTATTCAACCATGGTTGGACTTTTACATCCTTATTGGATTCATAGGCACATTTACGATTTGTACAGAAACCAAATGACAGTTATAAGAGTCGAGGGGCATGAAAGGGAAGCAGTCGTTGGTAAGGGAGTGAGACAGGGTTGTAGACTATCCCTGACGTTATTCAATCTGTATATTGAGCAAGCAGTAAAGGAAACAAAAGAACAACATGAAGTAGGAATTAAAATCCATGGAGAAAAAATAGAACCTTGGAAGTTTGCCGATGACATTGTAATTCCATCAGAGACAGCAAAGGACCGAGGAAGATAAGTTGAACGGAATGGAGTGTCTAGAAAGGAGGATATAAGATGAACATCAATAAAAGCAAAACAAGGATAATGGAAAGTAGTCGGATTAAATCACTGGGTAGTGAGGAAATTAGACTTGGAATTGAGACACTTAAAGTAGTAGATGAGTTTTGCTATTTGGGGAGCAAAATGAATGATGGTCGAAGTAGAGAAGATATAAAATGTAGACCTGGCATTTACTAGGAAAGGGATTCTGAAGAAGAAAAATTTGTGAACGTCGTGTATAGATTTAAGCGTCAAGAAGTCTTTTCTGAAAGTATTTGTGTGGAGTGTAGCCATGTATGGAAGTGGAACATGGACGATAAATAGTTCAGACAAGAAGAGAGTAGTAGCTTTCGAAATGTGGTGGTACAGAAGAATGCTGAAGATTAGATGGGTAGATCATGTGACTAATGCTGAGAAGAGTAATTTGTGGCTTAGCTTGACTAGAAGAAGGGATCGTTGGTAGGACACGTTCTGAGGCATCAAGTGATCAGCAATTTAGTACTGGAGGGAAGTGTGGAGGGTAAAAATAGTAGAGGGAGACCAAGAAATGAATACACTAAGCAGATTCAGAAGGATGTAGGTTGCAGTACTTACTCAGAGATGAAGAAGCTTGCACAGGATAGAGTAGCATGGAGAGCTGCATCAAATCAGTCTCAGGACTGAAGACAACAACACCTCCCTTGCACGATTTACAGTCAGTCTATACTTTGCTCTGATTCGTCTATGTCCGCTCAATACGGACTAAAATATCTCTATTAATTATCTGAGCAGGATGCTAACAATTGTACTAATTCATGATCTGTCCAGGTTAAATACTCTCCATATCTTTTTGATGAACTTCAGTTATCATTGGCGCTGCAGTGACCTAATGATCGCAAGTATCAGTATCAGTATCATAACGTCACACCCATCTTTAGTTTCTAGGTCTAAAATCCTTTTTCAGAGATGCTAAGCCTGCTCTCTACTCGGTATCAGGGATGGCCTCTGCATAGGTTTGCACTACCTCCAAGGGATACTGCTGTTTAACTGCGATTGATTCTTGAGCTTTCTACACAAGTGAAAAAGTTGTGTGCCATTTATCCTGTCTGTAGTGTCCGTGCACTGAGCACCGAAAGCGGTGTTGTGGGACTAAAATATGCTGACAGTGACTTGGGTTGCGCTGGGTATGCAAACGTGGACCCAGACGTTCCAGAGTGGTCGAGTGGGGGGGGGGGGGGGGTGGAGTATGGAGGCAATTCTTGACAACAATCTACTGGACCCTCCTGGTAGTTGAAGGTGAAGCTGGGAGTATGCGGAGCAGCATTCGCTCCCAACATGTGCACGGACATGACCTACTTGTCACACAGCGAGTATGACTGGATAGGTGGACACAAGCTGTAAAATAACTTGTACTTCAGACATTCATTGCTGTGATCACCAGTTGAATCTCATTACGTTTAGAGCCGCTCCATTTTAAAAAAAGAAAATCTGCGAATATTTTTCATCAGACTTAAGGCACTTCGCAGCTCCTTTCCAGTACTTCCACAAAGAACAGCACTTCAGAATTTTGAGAAGGGGCAGTAACCCTCGTTGATACAGTTCGAAAATGGCCTACAGCACTTAGCGCCTACTCATTAGAATTTCCAGTCATGGAGCATATTACTATGGGAGCATGAAGAAATTGCCAATGGGGAGAAGCTGATGGAAGTATAGTCCCACAAGCCCACAGCTTACTAGGAAGCCCTCAAGTGCGAGTTCGCAAATTCAATCTTTAGAAAGGCTCATTTGAAAGCGTTGTGTTAACAATAGTGACTGGAAAAATATTAGCTGATAATGCCGCATCATGTGCATCAGGAGGGAGACAGAAATTGATTGAGCAGGAGGTGCTGACACCAACCTTTTACGGGGTGTGTGTATTCCATTTCACAAAATGGAAATCGTCGACATTCAAGAAATATTAAAAGCAAACCATTAACTTCCACCACGAGCACCAAATGAAAAATGGTGTGCCACAGTGACCACAGAGGTTCACACCATTACGATTTAAGGAAGTTGCAAACTGTGAAGAATGTTGAGCTGAAAATTTAGACAGCTAAAAGTGTTTTGGTTTGACATTTTATATATATATATATATATATATATATATATATATATATATATATATATATATATATATATCCCCCATACACGAAATAAGCGTCAAACGAAAACCTACAAAGAACGAAACTTGTCTCGCTTGAAGGGGGAAACCAGATGGCGCTATGGTTGGCCCACTAGGTGACGCTGCCATAGGTGAAACGGATATATATATATATATATATATATATATATATATATATATATATATATATATAAAGTAAAATATATGTATGTATATAGTAAAGTGTGTGTGTGTGTGTGTGTGTGTGTGAGTGTGTGTGTGTGTGTGTGGTTATGTGTGTGTGTTTTTGTGCACCCACACATGTGTGTGTATGAGTGTGTGTTCTTGCTGTGCTGTGTAAGCAGAATGATGTGGAAGTAGTGTGATGTCCAAATCAGTGTATTTAGTAAAATTAAAGTTTGGGTTCTGAATGTATCTATGAATAACACAGTTATATTGCTCCCCTAATGAGGGTGCTAGGTCTAAAAAATTAGTTACAATGTATTCTCTAAAGAAACTGTTCCCACGTTTTCTATTTTCCATTCTGAAATTTGTAAAAATATTCACGACCTTTGCCATATCACTACCCCTATTACATTTTTTTTAACTGTCGATGTTTCACAGTTCATCTGTAAATAAATTTGTTCTTCCACCCAAATAATCTAAATTCCACACAATGTCATAACTAGGGATTTAGTTTTACTTAGTTTGTACTCGTAGTTATAAAATTATATTTAATTTAGCTCTTTAATGGCAGTGTTTTAGAGTTCATATTTGCTATTTATTTTTAAATTGGTTGGTTTAGGACTTCCATGTCCTGTAATTTGTATATAAGGCCTTTATAGGTCCCTACAATCGTCTGCTACCCACAAAGTGGGATGTCTTCATGTTTTTCGCCATGTACTGGTGTTATTCTTATTAGTATCATACCTGTCTAGTAATTCCCGACACAAGACCTTCTCTGCAATCTGTTTTTCATGTTTTGTCCTATGTCTTTGTATTTTCTGCTCTAACTGTTTTACTTCCTCCTCTGATTGTTTTCTTGTCGTTGTCTTCAGTTCTTGATAACCTGTTTTGGTTGCTTCCTACAAGTGTCACTCAGTCTTTATAATGGGGTTTGTGTGCTGTTAAGTTCTCCCATATCCATATCCTATTTTTAATTACAATCATCTAATTTATTTCCCACTTTGTTTTCTGTCACAATGTCTACTGAGATTCTACTAAGTTCCATTTTACTAAGTGCTAGACGTTTTAAAGTCTTGTATTGGACAGCATGTAGACTTTGTTTACATATGTGATTGTGTTTAAGGATATGCATTTTTTTGTGACATCTTACTTTCAGCAGTTTCTGTAATTTTTCATTTTTGCAAAGTAGTCCTGGCTGTGTTCATTTTCTTCGATATCTTCTGCGATACTGGCTTCTTGCCGCTTGTTACCATGCATCTGATGTTGTTTCAAACGTGTCAAGTTTATTTTATGCGGCATATTTGGCAAATACAGGCTACTATAAGACTCCTTTTGCTGTTATAATTTCAACATAAGGGGAGCCAGATCGATGAAAATGACAGAATTAAGGTTTTGTGGTTTTCTTCCATTGTAAAATTATTTGGAATTTTCTGAATAAAACAAATCAAGTTTACCCTTCTAAGTGAATTCAAAGTGTGTTTTTATCGCTGCAAAGTTGACGCACTGCGTAAACGGTTGTAGCTACTTGGTGTGTCATCTCTGGTTGCACCACTTGCTTGCTACAAGCAGGGTATCTTTGCAGAATTAGACTGTGTTTTGTTTTCAACGTTGTATGTCTTTATCTCTGTGACAAGTGACTGCTAATATCAGTAAACATAAACGCTATACTGTGTGTGTTGACTTGTGGAGTTTGCTTTGTGTTGTTTAGCTGTTCATTTTTGCGTATTTGACGAATTTTGCTCTTACCTGTTTTACGTATTTGGTTTGTGGATATCAATATGCCCTGTTTCAGCAATTGAGTGTTTAAGAAAAGACACAATGAGTGGAAGGAGAAATCTTTTGTCGTTTTGAAAGGAGATGCTGCTTAGACTGTTTCACCGACTACTCCAAATGTATGTGATAGAACTCCTTCTTACAAGAAACTTCGTGACAGCAAAAAAAAATTTGAAAACTGTTAAAGTGACAGTAATGATGTGAATGAAATAATTAACATTTCTTTGCTCTCTAATGTTATGAAACATTACGTATTATGCCAAGTTTGCAAAGAAAGAGGACTGGAATTTAAAATAACTTCACACATTGGCTTGGCATGTAAACTGTTATTGAAGTGTAACAAATGTGCTGCAGAAGTTTCGTTTTCTAATTATAACAGTATTCCTTGTAGTGGTAATAGTGGAAAGACGGTGTATGATGTAAATGTTAGGCTAGTGTAAGGCTTGCGTTGCATTGGTCAAGGGCAGTGCTGTAGGGACAATGTTGTCTGGAATTATGAACTTGTTAAAACCGCCAACCTAGTTCGGACTTTATAATGAATTGGTGGGATCTTCTCCAGAAGATATTGCTGAAGCAACAATGAAGAAAGCAGTTGAAGAAGCTGTGACAGATAATGGGAATTGTAGATATTTAACTGTTGCTTTAGATGGCTCATGGCAACGTAGAGGTCATAAATCTCTAAATGGTGTTGTGACAGCTACCAGTGGAGACAGTTGCAAACTAACTGATGTTACTATTCCCTCAAAACGTTGTAGATGTAAGGGCAATACCAAGGACGAACTTAGCGAAAGTTGTGAAGCAAATTTTCATGGCACGAGTGGAACGATGGAAGTTGAGGGAGTGAAAGCAAATTTTTCCAGATCACAGGTGTGGTATAATGTATGATACACTAAGTATCTAGGAGATGGTGATTCTAAGTGATATAAAGCTGTAGAGGAACTCAAACCTTATGGCAATCAAATTCACATTAAAAAACAGGAGTGCATTGGGCATGTGCAGAAGTGCATGGGGGCTCACTTGTGTAAATTTTAGGATCCCAGAAGCTTAGTGATGGTAAGACCCTTGGAGGAAGAGGGACTATGGGTGTGCAATTAGGCAAAATACAAGAAGCATTGAGCATATGAGGAGAGCAGTATGGGCATTATTGTTTTTGATACTGCATCAACAAATGAGCACCCACAACATGTACTGTGCCCCATAGGTGATGACTCATGGTGTAAGTACCAATCAGGAAAGGAATATGCCCATAAAAACAGTTTGCCAAATGCTGGAATTGATGCAATTAAGGCCATATTCAGAGATTTATCACAGCCAAGTTTATTGGAAAAGTGTTTACATGGGAAAACACAAAATCGAAATGAAAGTGTAAATAATTTAATTTGGATTAGGATTCCCAAAAGACTGTTTGTACAGATAAAAACATTGCATTTTGGAGTGTATGATGCAGTGGCAACATACAATGAAGGAAACATTACCAAATGGTTCAAATGGCTCTCAGCACTATGGGACTTAACCTCTGAGGTCATCAGTCCCCTAGAACTTAGAACTACTTAAACCTAACTTTCCTAAGGACATCACACACATCCATGCCTGAGGCAGAACTCGAACCTGCGACCGTAGCGGTCGCTCGGCTCCAGACTGTAGCGCCTAGAACCGCACGGCCACTCCGGCCGGCGAAACTTTATCAAATGTGATGTGATGAAACGTTTAGGTTTCCAACCAGGACACAAAGCCATTTCCACAATGGGCCTAATTGCTGAAAAAACACTAAGAGATGCAGGAAGAAGAGACAAAAGCCTACTACATGCAGCAAAAGGGAAGAAACGAACACTGAAAAGGAAATTAACACTGAAAAAAGACGAGGATGCTGGTAATCCATCATATGGGGCGGGAATGTATTAAAAAACTTTGGAAGCCATTTTTGTAACTTTAAAATGTTCATCTTTGAAGAACATTTTCTCAAAAACTGCTAAAAGCATATCAGTGAAATTTATACAGAATATTGTTTACTTCTTTTCCTTCATTTTTATAACAAATTCTAAAAAAAATATTGTATAATTCAAGAGTTATAGTACAAAAAGAGTAAAATTTTAGACAAAAATAAGTATCTGTTTAAAATAAATTGTAAAACAAAAACCAATAAATATTTCATAACATAGCATTATAACTTTGTAGAGGAATATTCCCTAAACATGTAGTTCAAATTTCAGAGCAATATGTTTAATTCTTTTAGAAAAAATGTTTCTTCTATTTGCTAAAATTAACATGGAGGATATGGATCGTTCCATCTCCCCATAAGTGTTCTGCATCTTTGTTGATTATCAATAGCATTTTGTTAAATTCTGTTGTCTACCTATGCTGCATGAATCTTTTAAATGAACATTGGACCCACAGCCCGCTCACATAAGAGGCTGACCATCTTAGTTAATTACTGTACAAAATCCTTTAATCGAGAAAGGAATATGTTTTCTTAAGTCCACTCACACATTTCTGGGCCTATGTTAGTAATATCCAAGTGCCAGTTGTACTGCATTTGAACTTAACATTAACAACAATGGATGTAAAGTTGTGTGGCGATCCTATCAATTCACAGTCAACTATCGGTATTTTTTCGTACAGTCAAATACGATGAGTGAAGAAACTGTACTCAGCACACATGGAAACCCCCGCTATATTCCGGAACTGGGGATGTGTTCACTGCTGCACACATCTCTACTCATCAACACACGCAGTGGGTGGTCTGAATTTCCTAATAGTAAGGAGGAGACCTCTTAACCACAACTGCACAGGAGCACACCTACAGTCTGTCATCGAGACTGATATGTCCATGAAGGCTTTCCAAACACTACCATCAGAGGTTCTCACACAAATCTCTCACAGTAGGGTTAACCACTATCCTCTCACTACCCAGCTGTAGTAGTGTTGCTATTCCCATTATGGTGTGGGTGAACTTCTGATTGTAGTGTCTGGGAAACAAAGGTGTAAATTTAAGCGACCGTAGAAGTCTTAGCTAGGTGCCGTGAGGTGAGGTGGCCTGTTTATTAAGATGACTATTTGTGATGAGCAAGAGATATCAGTGTGCCACAAATTTTCAATGTTCACTACATGTGTAAGTGTCCAAAGAAGTCGTTTAAAGATAAATATACAGTACTGATACGAAATTTGAACAGACACCCCACAATATAACATATCCGTATTCCCCACTACATAGTAATTTCTGTCGTTTCCTGCTTACTGGTGTATTCCTTCATTATTTCTTTTTGAGGACCAACACAGAAATAGAATACCATTATTTGTTCCCATAAAGTCAATGTCTCGTGCAGATCCAATGCGTAAAAACTCTATTCCACACCCATTCTCTACAGAATTAATTTAGAAGACAAAAAAAACATAAACTGGAATAGAAAGCGCTTCTTTCACACCAGTACATTCATTGTCTATGGAAAAGAACTTTATTTCATAGCATCTTCCCATATAATCACAATGAGTGAATCCAAAGAGTATGCTCAGGATCACTTTGACCCACGCCTACTTGAACGTCATAAGTCATGAAAAGATAAACTTTTCCTGAGAACTATAACATCTGCTCTATCGAAAAAAATACAGTAAAGTTAGATTTCAATATTTTACCATAGTACTTGATTCATGTGTGGTGACAGAACTAACCGCAAGCGAGAGACGTCAGGGTCATCAGGTGGGGGAATCTCGCAGAGAGGAGGGAGCGGCGCAGCGGTGGCAGCAGTCCGGTTCTGCTCGCTGCAGTTGCCGTGTGGCTGGGCGGTGGCCGTGGTCTCGCCGTCTGCGGTGGCTGGCGTGCTGCGCAGAGGGACATGACGTGGAGACGTGATAGCATGTTCACATGGAGGCTAGAGGACAGTTTAATACAGACAATACTGGTGAAGGATTTACAACACAACGACAATAACTGCATCATTACCTTGAATGACTTAGCACTGAGCTAATCACTTCATTCACAGCTTCTCCTGACTTCCCCACACCAGTAATTTACATTATGTGATAATAAGTATCCGGACACCTGACCGAAAGTGACTTACTAGTTTGTGGCGCCCTCCATCAGTAATGCTGAAATTCAGTATGGTGTTGGCCCACCCTTAGCCTTGATGACAGCTTCCACTCTCGCAGGCATACGCTCTGTCAGCTGCTGGAAGGTTTCTTGGGTAATGGCAACCCATTCTTCACGGAGTGCTGCACTGAGGAGAGCTATCGATGTCGGTCGGTGACGCCTGGCACGAAGTCGGCGTTCCACAACATACCTAGGTGTTCTATAGGATTCAGGTCAGGACTTTGTGCTGGCCAGTCCATGACAGAGATGTTATTGTCGTGTAACAACTCCGCCACAGGCCGTATATTATGAACAGGTGTTCGATCGTGTTAAAAGATACAATTGCAATCTCTGAATTGTTCTTCAACAGTGGGAAACAAGAAGGTGCTAAAAACATCAATGTAGGCCTGTGCTGTGATAGTGCCACGCAAAACAACAAGGCGTGCAATCTCCCTCCAAGAAAAATACAAACACACCATAAGAGCACCGACTCCGAATTTTACTTTCGGCATTATAAAGTCTGGCAGATGACGTTCACCGAGCATTCGCCATACCCACACCCAGCCATCGGATCGCCACATTGTGTACCGTGATTTTTGTAACTCCACACAACGTTTTTCCGCTGTTCAATCGTCCAATGTTTACGCTCCTTACACCAAGCTGTTTGGCATTTTCTGGCGTCATGTATGGCTTATGGATAGCCGCTCGACCATGAAATCCAAGTTTTCTCACTGTCATAATACTTGCAGTGGATCCTGATGCAATTTGGAATTACTGTGTGATGGTCTGGATATGTGTCTACTTGTTACACATTACGACCCTCTTCAACTGTCGGCGGTCTCTGTCAGCCAGCAAACGAGGTCGGCCTGTACGCTTTTGTGCTGTACATGACCCTTCACGTTTCCACTTCACTATCACTTCGGAAACAGTAGACCTAGGGATGTTTAGAAGTGTGGAAATCTCGACTACAGACATGCGACACCGAGTCACCTGACCATTTTCGAATTCTGTGAGTTCCACAGAGCGACCTATTCTCCTCTCTGACGATGTCTAATTACCACTGAGATCGCTGATATGGAGTACCTGGCTGTAGGTGGCAGTAAAATGCATATAATAGGAAACACATATGCTTTTTGGTGATGTCCGGATATGTTTGATCACATAGTGTAGCATATAAAGGAAGAGATTGTACGGAACTAAACAGAAATGAAGATAACGTACAAGAGAACAATTACACTGAAAGATACAAATATTTGAAACCATACTCTCTGAACACCTAACACCAATAGACGTAGAGAAATTAGAACGACAGAAACCTTTAAATGTACTGAATGTGGTACTATTTTCATCAGATGATGGTTTTAGCTTGTGTGTAATCGATGGGTCTGTGGGACACACAGATGGTCAGACCTCAGTGGCTACATATCACTTTGTGTTATTACATGCCTGGTCTATAAAGGAAACAAAAAATAAATAAAAAGTATGAAGAAACTAAAAATAAAAACTGAAAAGCACATATTCTGCCAGACACCTAGAAAGACGACTTCGGTTTTGATCCAATGATGGTATGTGCCAAATGGTGGATATTGGATGTACTGTTAATGGTATCAGTGTCTTCAAACGGTATATAGCTTGGTGGCGTAGCTAATAGTGTGCCATCTGAGTGTACCCTATAACAATGAATGCTCCAGCCGGAAGGCGCAGAGTGGGGCAAACGTTTTAAGCAAGCTGGCAACCATGCCACAGAGACACACTTGTTCTCTCTGCAGCTAACTGGGCGAATTTGGAAGGGGTCAAATTGTGGGCTTTGAGTGGCGGGATTGTCCTTTCAGAGAACTGTCACATAAGTATGGTATCAATTGTATACGATGCAGATATCAGTAGTCAGCTGAATATTCTGATACTCATAGATGAAGTCTTGGAAGGCCATGTGGCACAGACACCGTTTGGATCGTAGTATTATAAGGGCAGCAGTGGCGGATCATACAGCTACCACACTACAGATAAGAGATCTTGTGAAGCCATATGTGTCAACACGTAGTGTTGTGAACTGGTTATTTGCAGTGGGACTGCCGACATGCACAACTCTCGTTTATCTTTCATTTCTGAACACCATTGATATGCATTACTCGACTGGTGCTGTCGAAGGATCATTTGGAACATGGAATGGCGCGCTGTGGTCTCCAGCGATGAACGTGGATTCTGGCTGCACGCAAGTGATGGTTGTTAGTGCATACTATCTAGATTTTGTGAGTGCTACGTTGTGGAGTGAATTCGTCCTAGACAGTCTCGTCCTACTCCAGATGTTATGGTCTAGGTTGTGACAAGCTGCAATTCTCGTTCAACTTAGGCGATTCTGAAAAGGGCGCTACTCAGCACTCAGTATTAGCAGAATGTTGTTAGAGCTTTTCTTTTTCCATTCTTGCATCAGGAATATGTTGTGTTATTCCAACAGGACAATGCACACCATCAAGCTGCCTGTAAATCTCAATATGCTGTTTTGTGTTCTGCCCACTCATCTAACATAGGGTGCCTAGGAAAGCTGCTTCCTCAGATCGCTAGACAATAATTCAAGCGAATCGTATTAAGGGAATTCATTATAAAACTTACGAGATATTTACGTGTCACAAGCAGGAGGTGACAGACGAACTCTTCAGTATACACAATTCGTAATACAAGTAAACGAATACAGTTTTTAAGTCACTGCTGTAGCGTTCGTAGGTCGGGTCAACTCAGGCCACAGCCAGGCGGAGCGGCGCTTGTATACTCCTCGCGTAGAGGGCGCTGCTGTATCAGTGCCGTACGTCCGTCAGCGTGCTATTGGCTGACGCCGCCTCACAGCCCTCTCTGCCGTAACGTTCCTTGGCGATGTGCTGGTGCTTCATATTACGCCGAAACGAAGACACGGAGCAACTTCCCTGCCAGCATAGTCCCCAGACAAATCTCCTAGGGAGCAAGTGTGGGACATGATGGGACACGAAGTGAATTATGAGACTTGTCAACTAACAACTCTTACAGAACTACACGAATAGGTCGAGCTGATGTGGCATAGCATACCCCACGACAGTATTCGCCATCTGTTCAGTTGACTGGACGCAAGAGTCAGCACCTACATTGGTGCTGTGGAGGCTAAACAATGTACAAATGTGGGTGTTTCACCGTGGTCGATACCTGGTACCATAGAACTGTCTGTGCTATCAATCTTTAAGTGTAATCATTTCATGTACTCCATATGCACTGTTGCAACAATAAAGCTTGAACGAAATAGAAACTTCTTTAGTTGTGCGCTATTTTTTTCCGTATTGTATTATAACAGTGATATATTATGAGAGGACGTTACCGTGTATGACGTCATTTCTTTGAGACTACAAGTTGCGTAGAAAGCGGTAAAGAACATCCGAGTGCTCTGAGAACACAAGGGGAATGGGGCTAATTGGGCCACTTTAAAGTGACAACTGCAATTCGCATTACGTCTTTATCATAGTACTTTAATACCACTTAACAAAGTGGGTAGGCAGCAAATCTCTTCAGACCATGACGCACAGATTCGCATAAAACAAACAAGGCAATAATTTCTTTTTAAAAGTAAGAATAATATACAGTTACTCAATTTCGAAGGAAAGGTATGACATTGAGTGTCAAAACTGAACGCTGTTCACTCTATGAATCCAAAGAGCGATGTAGAAAAAAAAAAGAGTAAGTAAATTGTTACCAGGCACCTATTTCAAAATTCGTAATCCACTGCCAGATAAAATGTGACTTCCTTCCTGGATAAAAATCAGTCATCAGTTGCAAATATATTTTATGGTGGTTTACAGGTTTCTATAATTTTATTTGTCATCTTTAGAAGTGTACAAAATTATGGATACCATAAATCTTTAGAACTTGGCCATACATTTATGTCAAGCATAAAATGTGTTTAAAATAATCACATACAATATGTATATTTCTAGACATACCATGGCAGTATGCTTCTATGAAGGAGATATTGACATCTACTAAACAGATATTAAGAAATTTTCTGTAATATTAAAATTTTAAACATGGCTGCGTGGTCGGCGACCGTTTTCAAAGTAAAATTTAAGAAATAAAACCCCTCGGTCGCAAATAATAAGTCTTTTGTCCTAGTTTTGGCACTACTAGGAGTGCCTTCATCAGAAGTAAAACATGCAAACTGACCTATAACGTAAGTACAAAAATTATGGGAATTTTTTTCGATAAGAGTAAGTACTGACTAACAGTACAAGAAAGAAACAGTACTTACATGTCATGTATAAAATAAATATGAAGTGATAAAGCTCTAGTCAGAAAATTTTTGCAGTAGTATTTTTCTGTAATATACTTTTTATGCTTCATATAAATTTAGAGTCAAGCTCTAAAGATAAATATTACTACTAATTTTGTAGGCTTCTGAAGATGACAAACTGATTTGTCGAAACTGGTAAATCGTAATAAAACTTATTTGCAACTGATGATTGAATTTTAACCTGAAAAATAATACTACAGTTTCCGAAAATTACAATCAAAAGTAAAATAAAAAAGAAAGTGATGCATCAAGAAGACTTGGTGCCATGTCAATATAACTTCATGCACATACATCAACAGGTATGTAAATAATTGGAACTGCTGTTCTCTGTGAGTGGCAGAACAGCTGGGAGAGAGTAGTACTTTCGTTCAATTTTTAGCATTGTTTCCAGGCCTGATAAGGTAGAAAAGTGGCATAAACAGCGCCCTCTGTTGAACGAACTCTGAATGAGATGGTGATGTCGAGTATTCACGTTAAACTGCATTATCAGCAACTGAGGGGTTTTAAAGAAGCTTTATTGCGAGTCTTCACTTGCCTGGCTGCTCGAATCCTACAATATCCAGCTTTTGGGCCATTAGAATGCGATAGGGGCCCCGTGTTGAACTGCATGGGGGCGTCAGGGCAGGCATTGCAGTCATCATGGATCAGATCGACCATGTCAGACAACAAGGACGTAGCATCGCTAAATGAACACGGTTTTAATCTGCCAGGATGTTTGATATCAGAGCGCAATCCAATGCAGAGTGAAAATTTTATTAACATCTCCCAGGCTGTGGCTAAGCCATGCCTCTGCAATATGCTTTCTTCCAGGAGTGCTAGCTGGTCTTGCAAGTTATGCTGGAGAGCATCTGTCAAGTTTGGAAGGCAGGAGACGAGGTACTGGTGGAAGTAAAGCTATGAAGACGGGTTGTGAGTCGTGCTCAGGTAGCTCAGACCATAGAGCTCTTGCCAGCAAAAGGTCGAGTCTCGACCTGGCACACAGTTTTAATATGCCAGGAAGTTTCAACACCCGCTTTTCACTGAATCTAATGGAGTATCAACGTTCTTAACCGGTCACAACCCACATACGGAATCAAGAGAACATGGAGCATCAAACGTATGACACTCGACCTTGAAACTGAACAAGTTCCACTGTGAAGGTGTAAAACGTGCATGTATAGAGACAGAACTCACCGTAGGAGAGAGACCGTTGTGTCACCGGTTGTGGGAGTTGTGTGGGCGGTTGTCGTCGGCGCAGTTGCGACAGGAGTCCTGCTGTGGTCGCCGTGGTCGCTGTGCGGCAGAGTGCTGGCTGCCAGTGTGCTCTCTGGAGTGGCTGGAACACTGTACAGAGACAAGCAGTGAGTGGAGGTGTACTCACGTGGAGGACAGGTAGCAGCCTCCCATACACAGTGCTACTGAGCGCTTGTCCAAACACAAAAAATACAACACATGGTGTGAACGACAATAGTCGCTCCACTAAGATGTACCACTGAGATACAAGAAATGATTATATGATATTTTTGGCTGGGAGGCCCCATCTGGGGAAGTTCAGCCGATGAGTGCAAGTCTTATTTCAGTCGACGCCACATTCGGCGACTTGTGTGCTGGTGATGAGGATGAAATGATGATGAGGTCAACACAAGATCCAGTCCACGAGTGGGAGAAATGTCCAAACCTGCCAGGAATTGAACCTGGGCCCACTGCATTGTAGGTATGCACAGTACCACTGAGCTAAGCAGTTGGACACCGTTGAGGTAATCAGTTCACACATTTTTCCTCCTGAATTTCCCATACCACCAGCTTAGCGTATTAGACCATAGTATGTACGAAATAAACCACAGATAAACGGTATACGCAAAGGTCTATACTTATGCTCCACTGATATAGCAACTACTGGGCAGCAAAGTTTGAATGCGTATCTGCAGTATGAGCAATATTACAATGGCTGTAGCCTTTAAATATACTTCATGTGATACTATCAAACAATGGAAAATGTGGGATGGAATGTAACACTTTCATGAGACAGAAAGTAGCTACTCGCCATATAGCAGAGATGCTGAGCCTCAGATACGCACTACAAAAAGGCTCTCACAATTAAAGCTTTCGGCCATTGGCTTTCGTCAACAATAGACACACATACGCATACACACACAATCATGCAAACACAACTCACAAACACGACTGCAGCCTCAGGCAGTCTCCCTGCCCATGGCCACCTCCTTTCCCCCACCCAGTCGCTACTCCCATCATGCACTGGTGCTGCTGCTCACAGAGTGGCCTCAGTTGCATGAGACTGCATTCGGGTTTGTGAGTTATGTTTGCATGACTGTGTGTGTACGTGTATGTGTGTCTATCGTTGACGAAAGCCAATGGCTGAAAGCTTTAATTGTGAGAGTCTTTTTGTAGTGCGTATCTATGACTCAGCATCTCTGCTATATGATAAGTAGCTTACCTTCCTTCTCATAATATTGTTAATGTGATATTGTGATCATCACATGGTCTATGTCGGTTCTGTGTTAAACACCTGGCTGTTAGAGGCACGGATGTTAAACAAGGCAGAGAACGTCTTGCATGAAGCTATTCTTATGAAAAATTAATAACAAATATTGGAACACTGCCATTAAACATATTATATATACGCTGCCGAACTAGAACTCTGACTAAGCAGGTGAACGTTGAGCATCAAATGACTCTTAAGTCGAATGAGTATTTGAGGAACTTCAGGAAGGTAAGCTGAGACAATGTATGCCTGGTAACTGACAAGAGGGTGTCACTCTGCTGAAATTAAAAATTCTGTTTCAGTATTGTATTCGGTGTACTCTTACTGTCAGACTGTGATTGAGGGATTTCCTGGAGAAGGAAGAAGTCAATATGGTAGAAATTAATGAGAAAGAGGTTACGCAATAGAACTATCAAAGCACATTTCAGTAAGGACACATGAAACAACGATTGCACATAAGAAATCCTTAAAGTAATCTGTGAACTTTGGCAGTGAAGAGGAGATAGACGCTAATGTCTGTGATGTGAAGTATAACCACTGAAGAAAGTGTGTATGGGTGTGTGTGTGATTTTTTTCTTCATTATTTAATGTAGTGAAATGTCGTGTGGCTAGGGTCTCCCATTGTGTGGACCAGTCGCCTGGTGTAAGTCTTCTTAGTTGACGCCACTTAGGCGACTTGAGCGTCGATGGGGATCAGATGATGATATTGCTGATAAAGACAACACAATAGCCGGTCCTTCAGCGGAGGAAATCTCCGACGAAGCCAGGAATCGAACTCAGAACCCTTAGCATGGCATTCTGACGCGCTGACTCCTCAGCTATTGAGGCGGACACATAATGTAGAAAAATTGGGCTATGAATTTACGAATGACACGAAGTGGAGGATATGATAATCGGACGTTATATGAGACATTGATGTTATGATAAGCGGATGGACTCCTACCGTGCATTAGTGTGTGAAACCTGAGGCTGTGGTGAAGATGGTAAGGAACACCAACACAGATTCTATTTAATTTATTAAGTGCTTCTCTGACCAACACTTTTGAATACTGCAAGTATAATAACGTCTACAGGTAATGTGTTTGTCTACCAACTCAGAGTCGTCACCTTTTAAAAGTTTCTGAACACCCACACACACACATCTGCTGCATATCACATTGGGTGACCAGTACGACTGTTGCGCCTCTGAAACTAAGCTGCCTGCTGTTGAGTGACCACAGGAGGTACTCACTCCATCAGCTTTCAACCAATAGCTACCATCGACGGCGTCTACGCCGCCGGATTACATTGTTTCTATTCCTAGACTTGATGATTTTCCATGTCTGCACCGTCAACAGCAGCGTGTAGCCTGTTCAGCGTTGTGAATCCTGGTTTATCTCTTTGCATGCACAGGACATGCATGGTGGCCCTGATCATCAGAAAGGATCTGGTTATGGTTTAGAATAAGTTTGGTGTGGCTGACGTATGACCAGTTGAATTGCTTAAGATGGAGTCTATGTGCCAAACGTTCAGCGAAAGAGCCGATAGTCCACCCCCTGAAAAAGTGAAGTCAAATAGTGTGTTCAAATTTGACCATGTTGCAGTGAGAAATCAGAAGGAAATCAGAAAATATTTATTCTTTGCTCATAGACGCTACTTGATATACAGAATTTCAGCCAGACATACTCATGGGTCCAAAAACATTTGATCCGGAATACTACAAACCTTTCAGGTAGGACAATCTGAATTTCAAGTACGTTTACCAAACTCATGAAGGAACCGACATGTCATTTGCTGAAATGTTGGGATTGATGAGATAACTCGCAATATGATTTTCTGATTATTGATAAAACGAAGAAACTGAATGAGTGGCGATATAGACAAAACTTGGACGAGATTCTGTATAAAAGCTAGTGTACCAAACTGTAATCGTGTCGGTATACTGTAGGCTATGTTCAAGTTTGCATGGCTGCAGTGTGCTAATCAAGAGAAAAATCGAGACATTCAGTGTCAGATTAGGATAACTGCGTCAAGGCAGCAGCTCTGAAAGGGAAATCCCAGCCGAATGACAGGCTCCACTCAAGTGAGCAAACACTCAGCAAAAGGTTAGCGGTATTGGAGGGCATTATCAAGGCAGCAGCTACAACAGTTGAGTTCAATGGCGGAACCCCACAGCAAGTAAGTTGCATTCTGTCTCGAAGTTTGATCAGTAGGCAGCAGGATACCAACAAAACACATGGTCCTACAGGTGTTGAAAGCTACTCGCCAGAAATTGCGTCTCTCGGGCTAGCTGGATAGTGAGAAGTGTCTCTCTGAAACGTTTAGACCCGTAACCGGAAGTATTTAACAGTGCTTGGTGGTGGTGGCGAATGGTGGTAGTGGTAGTAGTAGAAGAAGAAAGGAAAGTGGAAGAAGAAGAAGAAGAAGAAGAGCAAGAAGGTGTGGATAGTCGAAATCATCCCTGTATTTAGGGAAAGCTACATATAAGCTTAACGAAGAACACCTTAAATACAAGGGATTTTGAATGGACATCTGGTTTACTGGACCTAAAAACATCAAACCATTAAAAGTATTTGATGAAATAAAAATATTGGTGACATACTACGTATGACTACCGTACAAAAGCGAACACCCCAAAAAGACCATTAAAAATCAGAAACAGTAGGATACACATTAACATTATTAGACCAATGTTACGCAGCGAATTTCGCCTAGGCCATGCCTTTAACATTAAGCATAAAATGCTGAACACATTACCTCCCGAGTATATGTATTACAATGATCCTAACGAAAACATGTATCGGCATCAGCAGCAGCGAATACAGTGCACACAAATGGAATATCAATCACCTCAGAGCTACGAGAAAGTTGCATTGTTGAACAATAATAGTGGAGACGGTGATCCGTAAACTTCACTAGTGCTATCGTAGATTCTTCCAGGGCAGAAGAGCTATAACAAATAATTTGGGTGATCTATCACAGGCCGATCTCGTGGATGCAACAGAAAACTCATGAATTAATGCAGGTTGAAATATATCTTAATGATCAGAGATATGTGTTCTAAGTTTTCCTGGGCAGCTCCTCTGAAGGCAAAGAGAGGGAGTAACGTGGTGCAGGCGTTTGAACAATTGCTTCAGAACTGTAGGAATTGGTGTCCAGACAAACTGCAGAATGATCACACAGGTGAATATTACAATAAGGACATCAAGCTGGTAATGGAGCGATAAGGGATAAACCACTATTCAACATTCTCCCACATAAAAGCGAGTATTGGAGAGCGTATGAGCAGAACCCAGGGCCTTGCCTCAGTGGCAACCCCAGTTCTCGTAAGGTCAACGAAGTTAAGCGCTGTCACGTTGGGCTATCTCTTGGATGGGTGATCATCTGGTCTGCTGAGCAGCTGCTTGAGCCACTTGACTGAGAAGTAGCTGCTCCGGTCTCATAACCTGATAACGGCTGGGAGAGTGGTGTGCTGACCACGTGCCCATCTGTATCCACACCCAGTGACGCCTGTGGTCTGAGGATGAAACGGTGGCCGGTCGGTATTATTGGACCTTTATGGGCTGTTTGGGAGGAGGTAACCATTAAGAACCATATGTGGATGGCTTGCACACATGTCGAGACATTCTCCAACAAATTATGCGAGTTTATAATCCAACTGAAGACAGCTGTCGATGCACGTGACAATGCACTTCTGAATACAGCATACAAGCGGATTAAGATGGTGGATCCACGCAGTCAGAAAGTCATAGTAGATGATTTAGTGCTTATTTCAAAATAAAAAATTGTGTCTCATAAATCTTACTTTCCTAGCTGCTCAATGGAGACCTTTACAGTGTCCACAGCACAGGGAACAAACGCGAGAACACACACCTTAAAGAACAGCGCTGGTGAAGAAACTGTGGGAAGTTTTTACACAGAGGAATGGCACAAGAGTTCCAACTTAAATTTGCTTCTCGTAGAATCTGTCTTAAGGATAGAGGGAACAGCGCGTTAGTGAAATGTCTTGGGTGTTAATAATTACTGATCAGCTGTGTGAATGCTCAAAACTACGGTACAACACGGTGCGCAAACCTCAGATAACGCAGTAGCATTCCATGAGTGCTAGTAAGGTAATCAGAGGAGGTGGTGGTGGCATTCTCGATAAACTGCCAGTCGAGCTTCATCCTGTTGGATACAATTTCAGTGAACCTGGAATGATACTGAGAAAGCATCTGGCTGATGGTGGTAAACCGATTAATGACAGCTGCCTGCATCCAAGGACCTACATGAGCCTCTCTGTACAAGGTAAGTGGCCAATCATCTAATAAACGAACTGAGGTATATACCTCTTCTGGAAAATGCATGTTCTTCCTAGGCATCATAGCTATATTGTATGTAAGCTTTCAGCACCTCAGGTGTGTGAGGGCAGTGTCACAGGACTGGCTGCCAGGATCACAGTGGCCACCAGCAGTATCATGGTAGTATGTGGGCAGTACTCTTCAGGTAGTAGCCAGCTCTTGGCCAGGGCCCAGAGCAGGTCAGTACTAACCTATGTTAGCTGCTTGCATGCATAAAACTCTCCATCTAGTGGTGGCCGGTATGCTGTTGCCAGGTTGTGACTACTGCTCATTGCTTCTACAACCTCTGGAGTATTTTATTCGCCACCAGGTGCTCGGTAGCTCACATAGTGCGTTATACTGTGCACCTACAGTGAAACATACAACCACCAGTGCTGTGTGGAGGCTACACCCATGACACAAGCATGATAGTACTGCCACAATGTGGTGGGAACATAAACTATTCTCTTGATCATGGAATACAGCAGGCAAGTTCTGTGTCACCCGTACCTATGAATGCAGGAGTCGATTCGACAAGGCAGTGAAGTGTTCCTGGAATGGGTGGCACTCACCTATTTGCAAGGTGACATCTCCTCAGAGTTCCTCACTCGTGGTTCTCAACCCACTATCCCTCCATTCCTCTCTCTCATTATGTATTGAGCCGACTGGTTAGTGCTTCTCAACAATTACTGTCCTTTCATTCTTTGCCACTGCTGTTTCAACGGTTCTTCTTCAACCCTAGACCCTTTCATTATTATGAAACGCTGTGTCGCTGCTTTCAACATAGGTATACAGAAGTAATTTCAGCTCTCTTCTCTGTGTATGTGTGTATTTCCGTTTTTTATAACTTCCTATCAGATGACAAGTTTCCTTCTCCTCCACCCATTGCAGTTCTGAGCATCCTGTCGCCTATATTGAGCGCCATTGCAGTTCAGGATCTGGTTAGGCAGCTTTGCACTCCTGAGGAAGGCTTCTGCTTAAATTCTGATTTATGTGAAAGCGACTATGAGTTTCTCTCCCCTCTCTCCCACTCCATATGTGCATGTGCACAGATGTCTAACAATACCATTTTTGTTTCTGTCTTTTGCAGAAATCTTCAGTCAGATCAAGGAGTTGGGGATGGATCCAGTGCCACAGCTGAGTCCAGTAACTCCAACTCAGTGTACCATTCTCATTACTGATGACAACGGCAGGCAGGAGATACCTTCTGAGCCCACCCCATGGCAGACAACACCAAACGTCGAATACCACAGATATGAGCAGTAGTTCTCCTGCCACCCAACACAAAAAATTGCATTCTAGCACTGCTAATGGTATGTCTTCTTGTCTGCTCGTAGGTGCACTCAACAATGAGTATCATGTGAATTTCTTGACCTTTTTCTTCAACATTAGTCCATGGAGCATGATTTTGGCCATCAAATAGAGAATAGTTCTATCAACAAACACAACTGCCTGCATTGATTACTAATGTTATGTGTTATATTCTCTGTTTGCTGGTGCACTCGATGCACGTGTCCAGGTTGACCAACTTTTGTTGGAGGTAGCGACTAATAAATTCCCTTTGACTCATTCAGAGGCAGTTAACTCTGAACGTTATTAGAAACGCTGTAGACGTCCACATATATCTTCATTTTATAAAAATTATGCATGATCCTTTATATTTTTCCGGCTCCTCTTGGTGCAGATTGTATGAAGGAGGTGCTGGGTGGTAGAGTCGCACATGTAGCAGCAGCAGGCCAACTGACGATGGTACAGCTGCATCTGGCTGTGCAGCAGCCCTGCCCACCATATGTGTTCCAGCAGTTCTCCCGTCATCCATTATGCAGCCTGGGCTGATGAGAGATCCTGCTAATTTTGAATGTACATAGAAACAGTATAGACCCCTATGACCCCTACATACGCAGTTTTTTGAAATTATGTATGATAATTAATATTGGTTCCTCATTCGATCTTTGTATGTGATATGTGGGAGAGGAAGTGTGGTGGACATGTGCGTCAAACAGGAACTGGTCGACCCATGATGATCCAGCATGCTCCACAGCCGCCCATGACATACCCACAGCACCAGCAAGAGCAACAACTGGTCACTGCAGCAGCAGCCTGCCCCATTGATGACTGTGGTGATGTACTTATGGCTGACCACGAGGCAGAGGCATTCCAGGCCTAGTGACATTTGTGGTGCAGCACTGGCCATCAAAGTTACTGACCTGCCTGGGGCACAGCAGTTCGATTCCTGCCTGTTTGCCATTGTCTTGAAAGTGCTCTCAACGACCTTGCCCATCTCGCAAGCATCACCACCAGAGATCGCCGTGATACCGAGTCGTGTCTAGTAGCTGCAGTACTCACATCTGTGCTATTAAGGATTACAGAGTAAGTACTTCTGCGGTACTGCACTACTCAGTGATCACTAGAGCATTTCCGAAATTATCTCATCTGCTCGGACTGACAATCTGAATGTGAGCTACCGAGATCCTGCCACTTTCCTTCATGCTTGTGAAGTAGTTTTGGAAAGGGAGCTCCCTGGATACATGGACAGTATCCCGCCATTAAGTGCAAGGCAGTTCTGTACTGTAAGATGACGCACTCCCTGAAACACGAAATGGTTTTGAGGAGAGCAGCGTCGTCAAAATATGGAGGTGAACTGTCATGGTATCATGGGGTGGGTCGGTGGCAGAGTAGTTCAGAACTTTTATTAAGAGTTTTATGTTCGGCCTTTTTCCTGAGATGCAGGAAAGAGGGTCTGGTGAGGCACACAGCCATGTACTCCACCTTAATTTTTACTCACATGTTTTTGATCCAGGTATTGGAGGTCCATTTACATCTCTTTTCCAAAAGATGTCGCTGCAAAACATGCGTGATTTTATGTCTGGAATAATGCCAAAGGGGATGTATATTGCACAACATTGTCGTTTATGGCCAGCAATAGGAATTACCCTAGTCATGAATGTCATTCGAATACATACAAAACATCCAGTGTCCCCTGTCGTCGTAGTGTCCACGGCATTTTCTGTAAATCTGTAGGACATTCAAAATTAGATATGCAGAACTCCAATTACACGATTCATGTGTGCAACCTCGCAGATAATGACCCAGCCAATGAACACGACCATGAGCAGACCTTGAACAACAATTAAGTGAAGCGTAAAGCAAGGGGACCACACAACTTCTTCAAGTTAGACGGTAAGTGCTCCAGATTCAGACACCTGTCTCTAATATCTGAGCGCATTTTGGAGAAAACACATGCCACACTTGTTTCTGCCCACATGTCCAAACATTGTGGTACACGACATTTCTGAAATAGATGTCTCAAGTCATTCACCAAGGGTGAGTATCTCGGAACACACTTCATTGAATGCTCAATCCATGAACTGGTACATGTGGAAAAACCTGCCAAAGAGAAAAAGTTCTTAAAATGTAAGAACGACCACCATCAGAAGCGGTGTTCCTTAGTTATGTACACCGTTCTCGAGTGCCTCATAGTTCCTGTGACACACTCTGAAGGCGATCCCCCTGCCTTCCATATCATCTACATAGAATGGCTTGTACCATATGCAGCTGCATAACACATTGCACGCATGTATGACTCTAGTCTCAACAAATTCAAATTTATGTTGGGGAAAAGCCTGTGAGAGATGGTTGCTCGCTGACTTCTAAGAACTTGTGTGGGAAGCTAATTATGCTCATAGTGACAATGTCCCCATGACCAACTCAAAGTAGAATGATCCGTTGATTGATAATGAATTTGATTGCTGTATTTGTGGGGTGCTGTTTGATAGAGATGAGGAATTTCCTCATTGTCCCCTAACAGGGAAATTCATTGGAGCACCTCATAACACATGGATTTGGAATTACCAGCTGCCATGGCAAATACCCATCTTTTTATACCATTTCATTGGGTATGATATCCACTTTCAGGTTCAGTATTTGGGTGATTTCTCGTTGAAAACAGCTAAGGTCTATGTCATTCCTAACACTGTTGAAAAATACATCTCATTTTCAAAGATAATCATGCCAAGAATAATTCTTTGCTTCTTGGATTCGCTTCACTTAATGCATGTGTCTCTTTAGATACATACTGAGCCAATGTATTTTGAGGATATGCAATCACCAGTGCCACAGATCCAGATGATCGAAGTTTCACCTTGTGACGAATAAGAGTGGATTTCAACATAAATACTTGGATTCGATGGTGTTCGGTATGCCTTCATACACAGTGGTAAGGAAAGGGGGGCAACAGAAACAGGCGACAGCCATTGTCATAAGAAAGCTGGACGGGAGCAGAAGTGATAAGGGAACAAGTAACACAGCAAACAGAAGATTTACTTGTATTTCACCAAATATGCAAAGACTTATTACAAATGATGCAATAAGATATAGAGTTCAGCTCATGCAATAGCAACAACTATGACGTGGGAGCTGTGACTTGGCGGAATTGGAGTGGCATCCATAATGAAGAGGCTCCAAGTGTGAGCAGGCTGAGCCGCTGTCACTAGCCATCCCGTATTGCAGCCGCAAAGAGCGCTCGACGTACACCTGCTGAACACATAGCTCAGTGGCCGCAATGGCTGGGTCCACCAGATTCCATGGGATCACTATCGGAGTCAGGCAGAAACATGCAATTCAATTGCTATGATGCCAATGATGTAGTACTGACACATGATATCACCAATGGAGAGAATCAATGAAACTACATTGCCAACTCAGCTGCACTCTCCAGTGAAATAATAAACATTATCATAACGGATGTGGAGTATGAGTACAAGGTTAATATTTGACTGGAGTTTGGTATCACTGATTTAAACGAATATGCCAGATGATGTGGAACGCTGACATACACATGCTCACAGAAATATTCAAGAAGTTCTGGAATGTACACATGAGCATATGCTTTTTGGATACTGCCTTCCACTTGATGACACCTGGGCTTTCGTGGGATGCAATGTTAAGGAAGATGTTTGTCAAAATTGTTCTGCTGACCAATACTGATATGTTAGTCTTCTTAAAATGTGGGATTCACTGAGGATTTGCCAGTTCATGGCAAGATACGCTAGGGTGAATAACCCATAAATAAGTGATAAATTACAACCTTTACCTGGTTGTCAATCATCCATATGAACAGTCCGTGTAATGAAGTATACCTTTTGAAGGGTTCTAGTGGCTGTCCAAGAAGAAAATCGACAGTTTGAAGCGTGAGATCCATTAAGCTGAGGATTGTGGTGAGGGGTATGGTCTAAGGGTAGAGCTGGAATATCCCACCAATATTCATGAAGAGCACAATGTCTTGTTTCGATGTTTCTTCACCAGCTGGTGCTTCTCCCTGTTTCCCCTGTATACAGCGTAAACACAACAGAAACCATTAACGAAATACCAAATATATCGAAAGAACTGTATATATGGAAGAAAGAGCTGATTCATTGAAATGTAAATATCATAAAAGCTGGATATATTGAATGTAGTGATTATATGGGAAATGTAGTAACCAGGTTGCATCATTAATGCAGGTGACAGTCAAAAGTCATCAAAAATAGTACTTTGTAAATAAATCCACTATGTGTGTGAGTCTACATATATATAGTAAGGAAAATATTGTTGACGAACTAGAAGAAAGAATCATGCAGAAGGCCTAATATCTGAGTACTTAGCTATGAAAGAAGAGCCTGCTTGTGGCTCTAGGTATTGAAAGTTCTGTTTCTGCAGTTTGGGCTTCCACTTCTTGTGAACGGTGTAAACTCACCGCATTTTCCAGGATTTTCGGATGTGGTGGAGTCCTGTAAGCCGGCCAAATCTACGGAGATGCAGGTTTTGGGAAGTATTAATGTTAAGATCCGTATTGGAGTTTTTATGCTGAAATTCACAGTTAAGATAGAATATAATTTCTCTGTGTCAGCTATCAAAGAATGTCAATCCGTAAATCTGGATTAGTTTCTCAGTGGAGTCAAGGAAAGTTTTATTCTGAGTTTGCAGACCAGAAATTCTTTAGTTTTGTAAGCATATGGTGAATCGAAGAGCAGGGCATAAAGGACAGTTTACCAGTTCAGTCAACACCGATTTTACAGATTATGACTTGTAACACTCCAGCTGAATAAACAGATTGTGGGTTAATGTGTAGGATTTAGGGAAGTGCTTATTGACAGAGTAGATTTGGTTAGAGGAGCAAAGAACATTACTGAATTTACAGGCAATATTCTCGCAAAGCATTCCCAAACAGACTGCCCCCACCTAAGGCGCGTTCAGATGAGATGCTATGGAAGCATGCTAGAAAGCAATCCAATTCCCCATACTGCCCTTCCTCCCCTCCCCCCCACCCCACCTGTATGTTTATGGTACCTCAGCCACATGGCAGGGTGATACCAGATGTTTACTATCAGGCCCTGAATGAGAATGTAGTTCTTCAATCTTTAACCCTTCCTTATTTTCAGTCGTGCTTCCCATAGTTACAAGGGGCAAAGGTCGTCACTACATTTGACCTACACGAAGCCTATTATCAAATTCCGCTGGCTGAGGAATCCAAGCATGCCACGGCCTGACCAACGGTTTACTCACTGTTCGATTTTAATAAACACTGATCTGGGTTGTCTACAGTAGCGGGCGCTGCCTGGTGTATTGGATAAGATTTTTCTGACCTTAAATCCCACTCTGCCTATCTTGATTATTTGGTGATCTTTAATGAGAAGTTTCAGAGCAAGTAGGCCACATCACACAGATGCTTCAGCTGCTGCGTAGGACTGTGTTTTTGGTTAAAATTTCCAGAGCTACTTTGCTCAGCCAGAAATCTCATTCATAGTTCGTATTGTTTGTGGTCAAGATATTACAGTCAATCAGAGTCGGAGAAAGGCTATTTATTGATATCCCAGAGCTTAAAATGTAGAAGCAGTGTTGGGATGGTAAATTACTTCCATCAATTTGTGCCTCTAAATTTTCTCAATAGTGTTACTCGAAAAGAACAACCTACTGAGTTCCTCAAGCATCTGCCTACCATGTTGCTTGAAACTGCCAGTGGAAAACCTAGCAGCCCACCTCTGAACTGCTTCGATGTCTTTCTTTAATCCGACCTGGTTCGGATCACAATCACTCGAGCAGTACTCCAGAATAGATGGCACCGGTGTCCTACATGTGGTCTCCTTGACAGACGTACCAAACTTTCCTAGAATTTTGTTCAAACTGACTCCACCACGTCAGGAGTTGTTCAAATGGTTCAAATGGCTCTGAGCACTATGGGACTTAACAGCTATGGTCATCAGTCCCCTAGAACTTAGAACTACTTAAACCTAACTAACCTAAGGACATCACACAACACCCAGCCATCACGAGGCAGCGAAAATCCCTGACCCCGCCGGGAATCGAACCCGGGAACCCGGGCGCGGGAAGCGAGAACGCTACCGCACGACCACGAGATGCGGGCTCAGGAGTTGTGGCCGTTGTTTTGTAGGAAGGGGTAGTTAAGAGAGAATCCGTAGCATATGCTTCACGTAGATTTATCCAGTAGTAAGACATATATTCTGTATATGAGCTGGAGCCAATGCCAGTTCTATTCACACTCTCTAGAAATGTAAACTACACTATGTAATCAAAAGTATCCGGACAACCGAAAAAACTTACGCTTTTCATATTAGGTGGATTGTGCTGCCATATCAGCGAAATCAGTTGTCATTAGACACTGTGAGGGAGCAGAATGGGGCGTTCCACGGACCTCACGGATTACGAATGTAGTCAGGTGATTTGGTGTCACTTGTGTCATACGTCTGTACGCGAGATTTAAACACTCCTAAATATATCTAAGTGCACTGTTTCGAAGTGATAGTAAAGTGGAAACGTGAAGGGACACGTACAGCACAAAACCGTACAGGCAGACCTCGTCTGTTCCCTGACGGAGACTTCCGACAGTTGAAGAGGGTAGTAATGTGTAATAGGCAGATATCTATCCAGACCATTACAAAGAAATTCCAAACTGCAGCAGGATCCACTGCAAGTTAAGCGGCAGGTGACAGATCTTGGATATCACGAGCCTCACATCACGCCGGTAAATGCCAAACGACGCCTCGCTTGGTGTAAGCAGCGTAAACATTCCACGACTGAACAGTGGAAAAATGTTGCGTGGAGTGTCGAATCACGGTACACAATGTGCCGATGCGATGGCAGGGTCCGGCAAATGACAGGCGAACGTGATGTGCCAATGTGTGGCGATTGCATCTTTCAACACGATCGAGCACCTGGTCACAATGCACGGCCTGTGGCGGAGTGGTTACACGACAATAACAACCCTGTAATGGAGTGGCCTGCACAGAGTCCTGACTTGAATCCTTTAGAACACCTTTGCCATGTTTTGGAACGCCGACTTCGTGGCAGGCTTCGCCGACCGACATCGATACCTCTCCTCAGTGCAGCACTCCGCGAAGAATGGGCTGCCATTTTCCAAGAAACCTTCTAGCACTTGATTCAACGTATGCCTGGGAGAGTGGAAGCTTCATCAAGGCTATGGATGGGCCAGCACCTTAATGATTTCCAGCATTACGGATGGAGGACGCCACGAACTTGTAAGTCATTTTGAACAAGGTGTCTGGATACTTTTGATCACATAGTGTAAGTGTAAAAGAACGGACTCTGAAAATTACAGACCATTAACTGTAATATTAGTTGGCTGAAGAATCCGTGACTATGTTCTCAGCTGGAGTATAATAAATCTCCTTGAGAGGGAAAAGCTTCTGTCTACAGTTCAGCATGGTTTTTGAATGCATCCCTCTTATGAAACTCGGCCAGCCCTCACTTACACGAGATCGTGTGAACTATGGATGACGGGAAACGGGCGGATTCCATAGTAACAGATTTCCGTGAAGCATTTGACACTGTGCCACACTGGCGACTGTTAACGAATGTACAAGAATGCGAAATGGTTTCCCAGGTATGTGAGTCACTTGAAGACTTCTTAAGTAACAGAACCCAGTACGTTGTCCCCGACGACGACTTGGGGCGATGATAATGTTAGGAGTGTCCCAGAGAAGCGTTATTTTCTATGCACATAAAAGATCTGGCAGACAGGGTAAGCAGCAGTCTGCGGCTGTCTGCCGATGATGCTGTGGCGTACGGTAAGGCGCCGACGTTGAGTGACTGTAGAAGGAGACCGGATGACGTAGACAAAATTTCTAGTCGGTGTGATGAATTGCAGCTGGCTCTAAATGTAAAAACACGTAAGTTAATGTTGATGAGTAGGAAAACCAAACCCATAATGTTCGAATATAGTACTAGCAGTATTCTGCTTGGCATGGTTACGTCCATTAAATATCTAGGGGTAACGTTGCAAAGCAATATGAAGTCGAATCAGCATGTATAGGGTGTAGTATGGAAGGTGGATGGTCGACTTTATTTGGCGAATTCTAGGAGAATGTGGTTCATGTGTAAAGGAGAAGTCTAGTGCGACCCATTGTTGAATACTGTTCGAGTTTTTGGGATTCACACCAGGTCAGATTAAAAGAGGACGTCGAATCAATTCAAAAACGGTCTGCTAGATCTTTTACTGGTAGGCTCAAACAAGACGCAAGTGTTACGGTGTTGCAAATGGGAATCACTGCGAGGTAACGCGACGTTCTTCCCGAGGAGCACTAGCGTGAAAAATTAAGAGAACCGATATTTGATGCTGACTGCAGAGTTATTCTATAGCTGACAACGCACATTTCGCGAAGAACCGTGAAGACAAGAAAGCAGGGCTCATACAAAGGAACATACACAATCGTTTATCCCTCGCTTTGTTTGCGAGTGGAACAGAACCCGACTGGTAGTGGTACAGAGTACCCTCCGCCACGTACCATACGGTGGCTTGCGGAGTATGTGAATAGGTGTGGTTAATTATTTGATGTCATTCCTTCCACGCCTTTAGTGGCTGGGGAGTATATGGTCAAGCCAAAATAGTGACTACATGATTATCCTAAAATTTTGGTATATCTTATTTTACAGCCTCTGCCGTGAAATATCTAGGAGTAACTATCCAGAAACCTTAAGTGGAATGACCACGTAAAATAGGTAGCGGGGAAAGCAAATACCAGATTCATAGGGAGAATCTTAAGAAAATGTAGCCCTTCCACGAAAGAAGTGACTTATAAGGCGCTTGTTCACCCTCTTCTTGAGTATTGTTCATATATCTGGGATCTCTGTCAGGTAGACTTGATAGAGGAGATAGGCAAGATCCTACCAATAGCGCCGAGTTTCGTTACGGGATGGTTTAGGGGGCGAGAGAGCGTTACAGAGATGCTAAACAAATTCCACTGTGAGACGTTACAAGAGACGCGTTGTGCATCACACATTTACTATTGCATTTTCGGGACAACACATTTCAGGAGGAGTTGGGCAAGGTATTAGTTCCCCCAACATAATTCTCACATACTGAGTATGAGGAGGAAATTCGAGACATTAGAGCCATACAGACAGAGAAGATAGTCTTGCTGCCAGTTCCAAAGGATCCCACGAGCCGAGTGGTGCGAAAAACAGCACAACTTTTATCAAATAGTTCTCTACCGAAAGAGGTCATCAAGAGACTGAAACCAAACAGTTCAGTTCCACCGAGGCTATATGGACTGCCTAAGATCCAGAAGGAAAATGTGCCATTACGTCCAATTGTGAGTAACATTGGAGCAGCCACCTACGACCTAGCAAAATTCTTGGCATCTTTGCTCAAACCAATGATAGGCAAGTGTGCACATCACATATAGAATTCTGGTGATTTATCAGTCGACTTCAGTCACTACAACTGCAAAGTAACGACTTATTGGTCAGTCTTGATGTGGTTTCACTTTTCACAAAGGTGCCTCTGGTGGACTCACTACACCTCATTGGCAATATGTTTGGTGCAGACATTACAGCGTTGTTTGAGCACACTCTCTCCTCTACATACTTTATATTTAACAACGAATTTTACGAACAATTTGACGGTGTCGCCAAGGGGAGTCCTTCGTCTCCCCTGGTGGCCAATCTTTTTATGGAGGATTTTGAGGAGAGAGCACTCTGCCACTTTTAAACCGACAGTATTTTGGCGGTACGCTGACGACACTTTCATAGTGTGGCCTCATGGTCTGGACCGCCTCCAAGAATTTTTACGTCACATGAACTCCATACATGAAAACATAAAAGTTTACCATGGAGATAGAGAAAGATGGTTGTCTGCCATTTTTAGACGTCTTGGTGCAACGGAAGAGTGATGGCACACTTGGTCACTCGGTGTACAGAAACCCCACTCATACAGACCTGTATCTACAAGCTACTAGTTGCCACCGTCCAGTACAAACAATGGGAGTTATCAAAACCTTGATCCACCGTGCCCATACTATCTCTGACGCCGACAGTCTTCAAGCGGAACTGGAACACCTGCAAAAAGTATTTTTGAAGAATGGATTTTCACTTAGGCAAGTGAACAGAGCGATGAAGATCTACAAACGACGGAACAAAGAAGAGGAAGAGGCCTTCAGGTCGACTGTTTATCTACCATTTATTGGGAATATTTCTTCACAGATAGGAAGAACATTGTGAGGACAAGTGAGAGTCATCTTTCGCCCTCCTTCCAAAATTTCATCACTGGTGGGATCTGTTAAAGACGACCTGGGCCTGCGTAAATCAGGTGTTTACAAAATTCCGTGCGAATGCGGCAAATCATATATAGGGCAAGCAACACGAACTGTGCAGGAACGCATTGTGGAACACCAACGGCATACTCGCCTTCTCCAACACACCAAGTCCGCAATCGCCGAACATTGTACTTCCACAGACCATTCCATGAATTACAACGACACAAAAATTTTGGCCCATACATCAAACTTTTGGAGCTCGATTATCAATGAATCTGTGGAAATAAGATTGTCTGACAACGAGACTTTCATCAATCGAGATAGCGGTTATCAGCTAAACTCTTCTTGGAATCCTGTTATAGAGAAACTTCGTAGTCGACGTAGTTATCTGCATAAAGATGAAAATCGACCTGACACCGATACGCCAGGCTTTCACAGTGGAGGGCGCGAGGCGCAGCGCACGGAGCCGTTATGAACGCGCACGCTGAGCAGCGCATGCGCAATGTCACCTCAGTACGGCTTTAAATAGCAGAGCTCAGCGCGTACGCGCGCTCCCACCCCCCCTCCCCCTTTTTTCTATTTTCCCATCATCTGTCCAGTTTCCCCCCACCTGCTCTCGACTGTGGTACGTCACATTTGCCACCTTTTTAGTGCAGTGTTCCAGTGACTGTTCAGTGTTGTTCGTCTTTCTCGTGTTGTGAACAGAAACCATGCTGTCGCTGGGTGTGAATTTTATGTCTTTTGCGAACAGAAACCAGACTGTCGCCGTGTTTTTTTAATTGTCTGTCTATTGTTTTACCTGTCTGCTTTGTATGTATTTTCTTACCGTCATCATCCCTCTGTTTCTTTGTTTTAAGTTCCACGATTTATTTTCGCCATGTTACTCTTTAAGTCTCCGATTTTATCGCCTGTTTTTTATTATTTATTCTCTTCATCTTTCTAACAAAGTCTGTAGGCTGAAGAGCGGCATACTAAGCTGCTGCCAGCACGCCCCCTTCGGGGCCAGTACTAATACAGTGGCACTCACCTCAAGATGGCCAGAAGACTTTGAGCCGAAATATCGTGGCAGGACGTTACTGACATCCGGCAGTTCTCCCGTGTTTTTATGGAACAGCTTCTTGCATTTATGCAATTTAACAGAAATCATGACAGCAAGTAGGGTCGAAACAATTTATGCAGCTACGAGAAACTCGGCTCTTATATGACATTCCTTAGCTAACTTATTTGATAATGTACACACTTCAATTTCGAGATTCGATGAGCGTATTATGAGAAGTCACTGAAAGCATTATGAGCTATCAGAAAATGGCCATGAGTGATAGTGTATTTTACAGCACAAACGGATCTAAGGAAACTGAGTGTCATACACTGCAGGCTTCAGAATAGCACACACACCTAGAACTGGGCAACAGAGGCGAGTGCCTTCTCACGTGCCTACCTGGTTTCTGTTGCTGGCTCCAGGTCCACGGCCGCGGTGTCCGTAACCTCCTCAGCTGGCGCCGTCGGGGGCGATTCTGGAAAACGGCGTCACTGGGCAGTTCTTTGTCCGTACACAGATCTGTCTACACTTGTATGAGATACAGGCAGATCTATAGCAAGCAACAGTTGGTAGATGTTGGCCATCAAAATCCAACTATAGCAACATCCTTGCGGCATCAGACTAATTCCATACATAAACAGCTGCAAATCTCTGATAATATCACTTAAAGAATTCTCTACTTGTTTACACAAAACGCCCAAGAATTGGTGGAGACCTCATTCCCTGACTTTCTTTCTACTGCTGCTTGCTCAGGAAGTCTTTCTGAATTGAGGTCTAACATAATTCTAAAAGCTCCAGATCGAACTATTATAGTATTTTATTGAGCTATCCTCCTGAAGAGAACAACAAAATTTTATGATTCGAGTCGGTATTATTCTGCCTTAATTGCTAATACTGAATGTTTTCATGAAGGGAATGTTTCACATAGGGTATTAAACATCTGCTACTAAAATCTGGAATACCTTTCCAGAAAACATTAACTCCAGGTAACAGTTTTGGGCTGCAATTCATTCTATACACATCTGAAGTAGTCCAAAATAACAACGCTCAACCAGGAACAGGGCGGCATGTCAGAGCTAGTCATAGTGAATACGTCTTCCTTTCAAATAACATATTTGCTATCGTTTTGTGCCCCCCTCCAGCCCCCCCCCCCCATGAACCATTGACCTTGCCATTGGTGGGGAGGCTTGGGTGCCTTAGGGATCAGACAGCTGTACAGCTGTACCATAGGTGCAACCACAATGGAGGGGTATCTGCTGAGAGGCCAGACAAACGTGTGCTATCTGAACTGTATGGTTAAATGATGATGGCGTCCTCTTGGGTAAAATATTCCGGAGGTAAAATAGTCCCCCATTCGGATCTCTGGGCGGGAACTACTCAGGAGGACATCGTTATCAGGAGAAAGAAAACTGGCGTTCTATGGATCGGAGCGTGGAATGTCAGATCCCTTAATCGGTCAGGTAGGTTAGAAAATTTTAAAAAGGAAATGGATAGGTTAAAGTTTGATATAGTGGGAATTAGTGAAGTTCGGTAACAGGAGGTACAATACTTCTGGTCAGGTGAATACAGGACTATAAATAAAAAATCAGATAGGGGTAATGCAGGAGAAGGTATAATAATGAATAAAAAATAGGAGTGTGGGGAAACTACTACAAACAGCATAGTCAACGCATTATTCTGGCCAAGATAGACATGAAGCCCATGCCTACCACAGTAGTACAAGTTTATATGCCAATTAGCTCCGCAGATGACGAAGAGATTGATGAAATGTATGATGAGGTAAAAGAAATTATTCAGATAGTGAAGGGAGACGAAAATTTAATAGACATGGGTGACTGGAATTTGATAGTAGGAAAAGCTGTTGAAACTACAGACTAGGGAGGTACAGTTGGCATGGTCAAATAATCAACTAAAAGATAATGCATAAAACTATTTGAAGAATTTCAAATGGCAAGCTAATACAGATCTAAATTTCCCAGCTGCCCAGCTTTTCTACAAAAACGTACCACAGTAAAAGAACATATTACTAATTCTATTTGACATCCATCACAGTACTACCTAAGGTATGCAGTGAGACCCTGCACATTAATTCTGTAGCAAAAGAATACATGTCCTGCATGATATACGTGAAAATTGACAGTAAAGTACTCAAATTCAATGTGTAAGATAAGTTTAAGAACCAAGGAACCAACAAAAGAAAATATGTAACACCAGTTGCATAAAACGCAGGACACTGGATAATGTGGGAGATTGCCAAGTATAAGTGAACTTAAAAGTAAGTGCCAAAAGCACTGTTTGAACAAACCGTAAATGCCTCCATACACTACCAACATGAGGAAGAAAGCAGAACCAGTCATGCACTAAAGTATGTAATAGGAAATTACCTTTTACACTCAACACAGTGCCCAGTTGATCACAGGTTTAGAGCCTCAATCCATGACTGCACACTCTGCAAATACATGCTTAGTTGTGAACACAATTCTTGCCTATATTGTTGGCCAGAGTTGTGCGCAGCTCGTGTTAATGCTGTTAACTGCTTGGCATCTTCTCATTGTGGTTATGGCATTTAGTTTCTTATTCGATTCACTAAGTTGGTGGCTTGCTTGCCCATGAGTGGCAGCAGCAGTGCTTATCGATATGAGTACTGTGGTACTATGTCTGGAGCGACCACTAGTATTTCCAGGTCGCGTTGTGTAGAATGGGGAGTTGCGAATTGAGATCAGTTCGGTTGGGGCGCAGCAGCGAGCAGGTCCGTGCAGTGCGAGGGGCAAGCCGGGGCAACTGGCGGCGTGCTGCCACTGCCGGATCGTGGAGGGGTAGCTGCAAGAGCAAAGACTTCGTTGCTCACCGAACCCTGGACGTTTAAGTTGAGTGAAGAGTTAACTACTTATGCAACCTCAACTATTCTGAGATCTCGCCTGTGGTCGGCGGCTTGTTGCTCCCAGGGCCACTGAGCCTGGTGACAACAAGTGAAGTGTTTCAAGGCAGTGAAATATTGCAGCCCTCTTTCTCTGTTTGTTATTCATCATTGAATTTAGTATTATTCTTATTAGTGAAGTGCTACTAGCGGCATGTTCTGCCTTGTGGTCGCAGACGCCCCATTTACTTGCCCTGGAGGTTAGCGTACTTATCCGGTAGTGTACCTTTCCTCCTCGTGTTGATGCTGTCCGACATGGCGTGTAGTTCGACAGCCTCCTGTATTGTAATGTGCATTTTTTTTGGGAGGTCGACTTTCGTTCAAGTGTTTCCTTTGGCCTTAGGTGTTTTCTAAAGAGTTAATGCTGTCAGTGTCTTCACCCTTGACTAAAAATTTTCTGTCATTCTACGGGTGATCGGACGTTAGGCGGATTGGTTACTTAGTCGGTCGGCGCCTAAGCTGCCCCTAATTTGAGTTGCCATTCTGTTACATGAGTACAATTCTTGGCTGCCTATCTCACCTTACCTTATGTTTGAGTTACCTTCCCAGACCGACCCTTGTAACACTTGCCGAGAACCACTTGTGATCTTTTAGGGATACAGGTAATTTTCTAATTATTGTTGGTGTGGCCTTCAGCCGAGCAATAATTTCACATCTTTAGTGATAAGGCCTTCAGCCATGTGATAGTAAGTTTCTTTAAGCAAACTTCTTTTCAAAGCAAGGGATTTATTTTAAAAGTGCTATTTGGAATTGTTTTCCTGACTTCTAATTCAGGCCTTCAGAAATTTGTTATTGGAAATTGTTTGTCGTCTTCAACCAAGTAATAATTTCACTCCTTTTGTAAAAAGTACTTCAGCCATGTAACAGTTTGTTTTAAAACGAAGTATTTATCTTAATATGTGCTATTTGGAATTGTTCTTCTGACATCAAATTCAGGCCTTCAGCTGTTTGTTGTATGAGGCTATTGTTTGTGCCCTTTGGCCCTAAAATTGTGGATCTTTTTTCCTGTGATGAGGCCTTCAGCCGTCATGCAGTCAATTGTGTTTTTTTAAGAGATTGTTTTAAAATTTTAATTTCTTTAAATAAATTTTACATATTTGTTGTGCAACTGAGAGTAACTGATTACGACCCCATCCACAATCGTAACCTTATGCAGGACCATCTTGAAAAACCAGCTCTCATCAATATCAGACAGTAGTTTCAAACCACAACTGTCAAGAAAGCGCACAAGAAACCAGGATTAATGACTTTAAGGCTGGTAATTAAGCCATGGCCATAATATGTACAGGCAACAACCATAGTGACGCTGCCAATAATTTTTTACAAGGAGAAAGCCACTTTGCTTCAATGTTGCACCAATGTAGACTGGTTGCACATGCTTCAGAAGAGTTAATCACAGACTCCTGCTACTGCTGCCACAGTGGGGGGCCAGTTCCCAGCCCCCAGCGCTCAATCCCCAGTGCCCAATCTCATCCCCAGTCTCCAGTCCCCAGTCCCAGGTGCCCACTGCCCAGTCCCCAGCCCCTGTCCCCAGCCCCCCGTCCCCAGTGTTCAATCCCCAACTCCCAGTGCATAGCCCCAGTTAGCAGTCCCCAGTCCCCAGCCTCCAAACCCCAGTGCCCAACACCCATGTGCCCAGTCCCCCGTGTCCAGTTCCCTGTGCCCAGTACCCAGCCCCCAGTACCTATTGCCCAGTCGCCAGCCTGTGTTCCCAGCCCCCAGTCCCTAGTACCCAGCCCCCAGGGCTCAATCCACAGTGCCCAATCCCATCCCCAGTCCCCAGAGCTCAGCCCCCTGTCCTCAGTTCCCAGTACCCAGCCCTCAGACCCCAGTGTCTTTTCACAGTGACTAGTCCCTAGTCCACAGTAACCAGTCCCCAGTCTCCAAACCCCAGTGCCCAACAACCATGTGCCCAGTCCCATCTCCAGTCAACTGTGCCCACTGTCCAGCCCCCAGTGCCCACTGCCCAGTCCCCAGCCCCTTTCCCCAGCCCCCAGTCACCAGTATCCAGTCCCCAGCCCCCAGTGCCCAGCCACAGTCAGCAGTCCCCAGCCTCCAAACCCCAGTGTCCAACAACCATGTGCCCAGTCCCATCTCCAGTCCCCAGTGGCCACTGCCCAGTCCTGGTCCCCAGTCCCCAGTACCCAGTCCTCAGCCCCAGTGCCCAATCCCATCTCCAGTCTCCAGTCCCCTGAGCCCAGTCCCCAATCCTCAGTCCCAGAACCCATTCCTCAGTCCCCAGTACCCAGTACCCAGATCCCAGTGTCCAGTGCAAGTGGCTAGTGCCTTTGAGATGATTTAACTTTTGGCAAGCTTCACAATAAGTGACACATACTTGACTGTTCACTGTCTCATGTCCCCACCTCTTGCGAAGATATTTATACATGTACGCTGTTTAACAATAATCGCAATTAACAACATCCTTAGAGATGACCTAGTGCGTCGATTCAGTGCTTTATCTAATTTGCGACTTTGTAACTTGTTCACTGATGCATTCAAAGTGCATTATGTTGACAATTCAGAGAAAAGTAGCGTCTTACGAAACATACCGGCTCTGCATAACGAGAAAAATGCAGTTAACGTGTATTTTCTGTTAGTGAAGTACTTGTGGTCTTCGTTTTCAAGGTCTGCTTCCAAATGAACAACTGTTTGATGTCGTTCATGGATTTTAAATAATAAAATACGCCATTCTGTCTCATTGCTACTAACGCAAGTCCCCGCTGATATTGGCCAATTTCGTTGATGTATACTGTTGCACTTCCCATCCCAAATACTGCTATATCGCCACCTTTCCTGATTCGTCTGCACATGTGCTTTAGCCACTTCACTGAATAGCATTATTCAATATTGATGTGTATTTTGGATGTATCACAAACACATACAAAATACACATGATGAATGGCCAATAAGATACATCTCTGTTATTATGAAATTCAACATCATTGTTTCCTAGTTCTAGAGTAATGGCTCTTCCGCCATCTTTAGCTGATCGTCGACGTCAGAGTAGATACGACATTTCTTCTGGCAGTTTAGCAGTTAAGTGTGTTGGGTTTCATTTCGTGCATTTCTCATCAGACATGCTTGGTGAATTATTTGCTGAGTGAGTCACATGGAACACGTATCATGGTTTGGTGACGACCTAGATTAACCTATTTTCTGTATGTCTGTCCTTTTGATTGGAGGCTTTATAGACTTAGGCCATTCGCTTATATAATAAAATGGAACACCTACAGCTGTCCTTACGATGTTATTTATTATATGGCTACCACTTTCGGTGCTTCAGTACATCGTCTCCAGGTCTTAACTGACGCTGAGCGAGTTAACTCCAATGACACATACGATTCATCAGTGGGCAGCATCTATCAACTACTTGTAACAACGATGTTTTGTCTCCAATCGTCATGTTCGTAGTTGATAGTTGGAGACACAGCATCGTTGTTACAGGTAGTTTGTGGAGACCAGTTCATACACGTTGCCCATTGATGACTCTGGTATACGAATGGTGTTAAACCTCTCAGCGTCAGTTAAGGCCTGAAGATTATGTATTGAAGCACCGAAACTAGTAGCCACATAATAAATGACATCATAAGGACGGCCACAGATCTCCCATTCTGTTACATAAAATAACCTAATTCTGGATAAGTGCCGACAAGTGGTACTTCTGCTGAGACGATTTGACCAATATTATCTGGTGTGTGGGTTTTCCGATCAAGCAAGTCAAAGTGTATGCTAATGGCAACCCTCTCTTACGCCACTCAATAGAATGCATCGAACAGCGTCTTTGCAAAAACACGATCCTTTGTAATGAGATCCATTAAAAATTTCAATGTTACTTCGAACACACATGCTGAAATATCATGACGATTAAATGATGACTGCCCACTTAACGGAAGTTCTTTCACTTGATTAAAAATAGGATTGAATGTGATTAGAATGAAAAAACTGGAGTGCTATATGCGCGAACACGTGTCATTACATGTTGTCCGTTCTCATTCATTTGCAGTTGACTCCACGTAGGTGCCCGCCTGCTTAGCTGAGTGGTAAAGTGCGTGCCTCCCGTGCAGCGGGCCCAGGTTCGATTCCTGGCTGGTATGGGCATTTTCTCGGCTCGTGGGCTGGGTGTTGTGTTATCCAAACCACTGGCACGTGAGCCGTCCCTTGTAGCGTCGACTGAACAGAGAGTCGCACTCGGCGGCCGAACCTCCCGGGATGGGGCCTCCCGGTCAGCAGTGCCGTGCAGACGTGGCCGGTAGTGTGGCCATTTTTCTCGATTTTTGAGTTTCACATTGAAATAATGATTTAGTGGGATTCATATTGATGTTGTTAACAACACTGAAAGACCTAATACGAGGGTTGTTTTTTAAGTAAGGGCCGTTTGCGCGTATAGTCCCGTAGTTCGCGCGGACGCCGGAACAAGCCACCGCGCCACTTGCCGGCATCCTTCCCGTTCACACTGATGCAAGTTGCAGCTCTGTAGCAGACGTGTACGCATCGCTGTGCTACTTTATAATGTTTACGATTATTGAATCGCCCGCCGCGTGTGAGATACGGTCAGTGATACGTTTTTTGACCGCGAGGAGCCTATCAGCTGCAGAAATTCATCGTCAGTTAACAGAAGTTTATGGATTGAATGCAATGAGTGAAGGTAAAGTGCGTCAATGGGTTAGAGAGTTTAAAAATGGCCGTCAAAACGTCCATGACGAAAAACGCTCAGGCCGGCCCTCTGTGATCACTGATGATTTGGTGGCTGCAGTCGAAACAAAGATTCGTGAGGACAGAAGATTCACAATTTCCACTCTTTCTTTGGAATTTCCACAAGTTTCAAGACCGGTTTTGTACAAAATTGTGTCTGAAAACCTAAACTTTAAGAAACTGTGTTCTCGGTGGGTACCCAGACTCCTCACAGAGGACCACAAAGGGAAGAGATTTGCCACTTCATTGGAATTTTTGATTCGTTACGAGGAAGAAGGGGATGACATGTTGAGTCAAATTGTCACTGGAGATGAAACATGGGCGTCTCATATCACTCCCGAAAGCAAGCGACAATCGATGGAATGGCGACACACAACCTCACCCGTCAAGGTCAAAGCCAAACAGACGCTGTCAAAGCGCAAGACTATGGCTACTGTGTTCTGGGACCGGCGCGGTGTTTTGCTAGTGGACTTTATGCCACGAGGAACGACAATCAACTCAGATGCCTACTGTGCAACTCTAAAGAAGCTCCGCAGAGCAATTCAAAACAAAAGGCGCGGCATGCTGACAAAAGGAGTTTTGCTCCTGCACGATAACGCTAGGCCTCACACCTCTCAAAAGACTCGGGATTTGATTGATTATTTTGGCTGGGAAGTTTTGGACCATGCACCATACAGCCCCGACCTTGCTCCTAGCGATTTACACCTTTCCCGGTACCTGAAACACCATCTTGGCGGGCAGCGCTTCAATGACGACGATGAAGTGAAAGCGGCCGTGAACTCTTGGCTGTCGAAGCAGGCGGCCGAATTCTTTGAAGAGCGAATTAAAAACTTAGTTGTACGGTATTACAAGTGCTTAAATAAACAAGGCAACCATGTAGAAAAATAGGTAAAAGTGTGTAGAATCAGAAAATAAAAGTTTTTTTACAAAAGTATTTGTATCTTTTTTTAAAAAATAAAAACGGCCCTTACTTAAAAAACAACCCTCGTACTTTGATATGACATGTCAGAAGATAAGGTAAAAGTCTGAGTGATGCAAATAAATGACTTCGGTAGAACAAAAACAGCGTACTTGTTGTTGAACCTTAAATAACTTTTACACCCAAAGTCGACTATGATATCTTTTAAAAATTCTACCCGACTGTGAACTCTAATCGCAAGAAGTAGGAAATATAGCTGTTAGTAATTCTTTTCAGGGAGAAGAAAGGAAGATTATGGTTCCAAATTTCGTCGACAGTGAGGTCATTACGGATGGAGCACAAGGGCAAGGAACGAAACTGGCTGTGCCCTTTCATGAAACCATCCTGGCATTTGTCAGGAGATATTTCGGTAAATCACAGAAAACCTAAATCTGGATGGCTGGACGGAGATGTGAACGGTCGTCGTCCTTAATGCGTATTCTTTTCAGAATGTCGTTTCAACAGAGTGGAAGTTAGATACGAATGGTAAACAGTATACACGCGAAGACAACAGAAACTTTCCAAATTAATGGTACAGAAGGACGCTGAAGATTAAATAGGAAGATAGAATAATTAAGCAAGAAGTGCAGAATGGAATAAAAGAGGATCTTTTGGGTACAACTGAAAGAAGGGACATGTTGATAGGACACAGTCTGAAGGATGGGGCCGTAGTTAAACTGTCAGTTGAAGGACCGCGTGGTTTGTGGCGCCATGTCATAGATCGCGCGGCCTCTGCGGCCGGAGGTTTGAGTCCTCCATCGGACATGGGTGTGCGTGTTGTTCTTACATAAGTTAGTTTTCTTTGGTTTAAGTAGTGGGTAAGTCTAGGGACCGATGAACTCAGCAGTTTGGTAGCTGGGAAATTCACACACATTTGTGCATTTGGTAATAGTATACTGATGCTTGTGTCTGTAGCAAGTAGAATATATGGAGAAGTAAGTTTTATCTCACCATGCTATTCGTCAGCTAATAAACATAGCAGTTCAGTTGCAGGGGAATTAAGAGAGGAAAGGAGTGAACCGTTCATCCTAGACACCTGTCATCGCTGCATTGGTCACTTCGTTTTTCGGAAAATTCCTTGGAAGACATCTTTGTCTTTTTCGATAGTTCAGACATAGCCGCTAAAGTGGGAATTGTAATAATAATCAACTGTTGAGTGTAGCTAAACTAAAACTCGCAATGGGCGCTAGGTTGTACGATGTATACCAGGAAAACGTGAGGAAAATGCAATCGTTAGTATCGCAGTCTTTTGTGCTGATAAATCACAGTAGCTTGGAAACATAGACCATCTCTCAATTGTAAAATCCAGCATACAGCTAAGTGTACAGAACTGTGGCCCATACAACAATGTTAGCATTTATTTACGTTTTTCGTAATTCGCTTCTCGTGCAATGACTGAACGAGAAAAAAAAATGGCTCTGAGTACTATGGGACTTAACTGCTGTGGTCATCAGTCCTCTAGAACTTAGAACTACTTAAACCTAACTAACCTAAGGACATCACACACATCCATGCCCGAGGCAGGATTCGAATCTGCGACTGTAGCGTGACTGAACGAGACTTCAAAAGACATTATACACATTGATCTTGGATATCGACATTTGGCCTCATTATCTTGGATGTTTCTGTAAGAGCATGCAAAAGTTTAACAGGACGAAACAAGATGCTTCACTGAGAAATTTCAGTAGCGAACCGGGGATTGGAGAAGCCAGCTTTTGGAGATGACAGGAATAAAATCACATTGCTGTCTTCTTTTTTATTCACATCAGTTACAGTTAACAGCAATTACCATTTGTACTGTATCTTACTGAATGGGCTGATACTGACGGCCACCAACCTCAGTGCAACCATGATATCGAAGAACGAGATTCTGTTGCACGCTCACAAATATCTCTGGTGTGTCTCGAATCACATCACAGGCAGCTACAATTCTGGCAATAATCCATCTCCATATCCGCTGGGGTCTCATATGCAAGTGGCTTTAGATATCCCCACTGGAAATAATCAGGGGGATTCATGTCAGGTGACCTCACAGGTCATGAAACAGGACCTCAGATTCAAGTCCAGTGACCACTTGAGAGGGCTGCGGACGTCCACACCGAAGCGAGGCAGTGCACCATCATGTCGTTTCCACATCCCCTCAGGGACAGCCAAGGGGACAGTGTAAATACGATACAACAGAGCCACCTTACGAATAATTAAAATAAATAAAACCTGCATCATGAATTCCTAGTAATCAGGATCATCCTCGTTTTCTTGGAGGAAATAATAAACCTACATGTAAATAAACAACGCAGTAGATGTAAATCTGTACCCATGTTAGTCATGAATAATGTGGAAAACAGGAATGCTAGACAAAGAGATCGACAAGTTTGTTTCCATATCTCCTTTAGCTGGTTTATCCAACTCCATGTTTCGTACCTCAAATTGTACAGTGAAGCATTCTCTATATCTGGTTACATTTTCGCACGCTCTTACGGAAAGACCCTGTACTTTGTCCCTCTGCAGGCTATTCTGGGTGGCGAGTGGAATATTGCAAGAGCTTTCCACTTTAGGGCGATCAATAGAGGTACTGACCGAACCAGTCGATAGGTAACGAGGCAATCAGCGACGAAATTTTCGCGTTGAAATAGACTTCAGAAACGGAAGCGTGTCAGCTACTGTTAGAATCCAATGTATATTAGCTTTCTTTCAATGTGGGAATATTTATTACTGCAGATAAACAATAGCAGAATGACTTAAGTTATATACAGAAAGGAGAGAGACTTTTTACCAGATAACTACGTATGCGACTGTTGTCATTGAGACAATGAGAAGTCAGTGCTACGAACCGAGTGAAAGAATGGCCACAAAGCAAGAAAAACAACGCTACGTTCTGTCAATCCCGTTTCACTAACCACTACCGCCGCCAGTGCACACAATCCCTTTGCATCTTGGACAGCGTGCTTCCTTTGGAAGTAGCAGGACTGACGTCACCGTGTAACGAGAGGCTCGTACGTGCCCAGTTCCGCAGGGCACGCTGCGTGAAGGACGCGGTGAGCTGCGACATTAGACGTTGCACGCACTAGTCTATCGTCGCTGTGCAGGTGCCGAATATTAAGTAAATCATCAACGTACGGTGTGCTGGCCTAGCTGCCGAAACCTCTCCAGATATTTCTCAACATGTATTCACCAATTCCTTTAATTTAAACATTTAAGTTTAGACTGGTAAAATTGTCTGAAACCTTTTTAATAGTATTCTAATGCCATGTTAAGAATAAATTCTTTGTGCACTCTTAACTTTGGTGAGAAATTGTTTGTTGAACTTAATTACATTTCTCTTGACTGCTGTTTGCAAACAAGATAACTGGCCTCAAATTGATCTGAAATCTGATTAGCTGAAATTCATAGACAAATCAGACCTGCCGCTTCGGAAAGCTTCATTTACACTTATTTACTAGCAAGTCATAGTAGCTGAGTTTTAAGCAAATGAAAGATCTTTTTTTTTTCCTTTTTCTTTCGTCACCAGTCTTGTGATTGATTAAATGTGACAGACCACGAAATCCTCTGCTGTGCCAACCTTTTTATCTCAGATTACTAACTGCAACCTACAACCTCAATTATCTGTTGGATGTATCCCAACCTCTGTCTTCCTCCACAATTTTTACCATCTACAGCTTCCTGTAGTAAAATGGAAATTATTCGTTCTGTCACTTCTTCTCGTCAGTGTTTTCCACGTATTCCCTTACGGGCCGATTCTGCAGGGAGCCTCCTCATTCTTTACCTTATTAGTCCTCCTAATATTCGACATTCTTCTGTAGCACCACACCTCAAATGCTTCGATTCTCATCTGTTCCGGCTTTTTCAGTCAACCTCCCACTATCATAACATGCTGTGCTCCTAACACACATTCTTAGAAATTTCTCCTCACATTAAGGCCCCTCTTTGATACTAGTAGACTTCCCTTAGCTAGAAATGTCGCGCTTATCCTCCTCGCTTTGTCCATCATACGTTATGTTGTTGCCCAGTAGCACAATTCCGTAACTTCGTGATCCCAAATTCTGATGTTAGGTTTCTCGGTATTCTCGTTTCTGCTATTTCTCATTACTTTCCTCTTTCTTCGATTTTCTCTCAACCCACATTTTGTAATCGCTAGACTATTCATTCCATTGAACCACTCCTGTAGTGCCTCTTCACTTTCACGGAGTATAGAAATGTAATCAGCGAATATTATCAGTGATACCCTTTCGCCCTGAATTTTAATCCCGTTCATAAAATTTTGTTGTTTCCCTCATTGTTTCTTCGACGAAAATGTTGAACAGTAGGGACGAAAGTGTAAGTCTCTGGGTTTACACCCTTTTTAATAAGATCGCTTCGTTCTTGGTATTCTGTTCTTATTTCTCACTCTTGGTTTATGTACATATTGAATATTACCCGTCTTTCCCTACAACGTATCCCTAGGTTTTTTAGAATTTCGAACATTTTACACCACCGTACTCTACCGAATGCTTTTTCCAGGACGACAAATCCTATCGACATGTCACGATTTTTCTTCACTCTTGCTTCCGTTATCAACCGCAGTGTCAGAACTGCCTCTCTGGTGTCTTTACCTTTCCTAAATCCAAATTGACCGTCATGAAACAGATTATTTCTTCTGTATATTGTTCTTGTCAGGAACATGCATGCATGAGATATTACGCTGGCCACCCAATAATTTTCGCACTTGCCATTTCTTGGTATCTTCGTAATTGTGTTAACGACGTTTTCTGGAAGTCTGATGGCATATCGCCAGTCTTATACAGTCAACAAACCAACGTTAATAGTAGTTTTCTTGCCACTTCCCAAGGTTTTTAGAAATTACAATGGAATGTTATCTATCCCTTAAGTCGTCCAGAGCTCTGTGAAAATCCGATTGATGCCCCACCTCTTCCCTATCGCCTCAGCTTTCTTCTTCTGTAATTTCATCAGAAAACTCCTCCCCCTCATAGAGGCCTTCAGTGTGCCCGTTCCACCTATTCGCTTTCTCCTCTGCACTTACCAGTGCAGTTCATATTGCACTCTTAATGTTTCAAATTTAATCGAAGATTGTGTTGATTTTTGTATAATATGAGTCAGTTTTTCCGGTAATCATTTCTTTCTCGATTTCTTCACATTTTTCGAGGAGCCATTTCGCCTTAGCTTGCTAGCAATTCATATTTATTTCATTCCTAAGTGATTCGTATTTATGTATTTCTAAATTTCTCTTATCATTTTTGTAATTCCTTCTTTCATCGATAAACTGAATTATTTCTCCTGTTACCCATACTTTCTTCACAGTTCCCTTCCTGGTTAAATTTTTCTTTCCAGTTTTTATGATTGTCCTTCTTAGGGATGTCCATTCCTCTTCAACTGAACAGATGACTGAGCTATTCATGGTCACAGTATCAATAGCCTCAGAGAATGTTAAGCGTATGTCTTCATTCCTTAGTACTTTCGTATCCCACTTTTTTGCGCATTTCTTCTTCCTGAGTAGTATTATAAACTTCATCCTATTCTTCATGATAGCTAAATTGCGACCTGGCTATGCTTTACAAGCCGATATCTGATTTTGGACATGTCTGCCTGACCATGATGTAATCTAACTGGCATCTTCCTGTGTTTCCTAACCTTCTCCAAGTACATCTCTTCCTCTTGTGAACCGAGCGAGGTGGCGCAGTGGTTAGACACTGGACTCGCATTCGGGAGGACGACGGTTCAATCCCGCGTCCGGCCATCCTGATTTAGGTTTTCCGTGATTTCCCTAAATCGCTCCAGGCAAATGCCGGTATGGTTCCTTTGAAAGGGCACGGCCGACTTCCTTCCCCGTCCTTCCCTAATCCGATGAGACCGATGACCTCGCTGTCTGGTCTCCTTCCCCGAAACAACCAACCAACCACCCTCTTGTGATTCTTGAAAAGAGTATTCACAATTACTAGCTGAAATTTATTGCCGAACTCAGTCAGTCCTTCTTCTCTCTCATTTTCATTATCATGCCCATATTGTCCCGTAACCACTACTTCTACTAGTCCCCCACAACCGCACTCCAATCCCCCATTAACTATTACACTTTATCTCCCTTTATGAATTTAATTATTATTATCATATGCTTCCTCCGTCTTTTCTTCTTCTGTCTGCGACGTCGGCATGTGCACCTGAAATATTGGTGCTGGTTTTCTGTCGATTCTAATGACAACAACTGCATTACTCAACAGTTCACAATGACTCCCTCGCTGATGTACCATCCTATTCATAACGAATCCTACTCCCGTTATTGCTGTTACTGCTGCTGTTGATATTACGGTACACTCTGTTATTGCTGTTACTGCTGCTGTTGATATTACGGTACACACTCGTAACACCAGATATCCCTGTTGTCTTTCTGTTTCACTTCACTGACCCTCACAATATCTAAACTGAGCCTTTGAATTTTCTTTTTCAGATATTCTAGCTTCCCTACAACGTTCAGACATCTGACACTCCACGCCTCGAATCGTGGAATGTTAACCTTTAGTGGGTAATTCAACCTTTTTCTCATGGTCACCTCCCCATTGGCAGTCCCCTCATCAAGATTCGAATAGAGGGACTGGTCTGGAATCTTTTGCCAGAGGAGAGATCATCATGACACTTTTACAGTTACAGTCCACATGTCATGTGAATACAAATTATGTGTCTTTAATGTGGTGGTTTCCGCTCTCTTTTGCATCCTCATACCGTTGATAATTCCTGATTCCTCCGCCTTTTAGGAGCAGTTTCCCACCCCAGGGCAGAGGGCGCTCTGAACCACTTTTGTGCGTCCCTCCACCTTCTTTGACAATGGTGGTGGCAGGCAGGGCGACTTCTCATACCAGAAGTCTTGAGCCCTCAGTTGTGATGAGTTCACTCATAATTTAAGCAACGCAGGTTCCAGGATATTTTAACTAGTAGTCAAAGGTGCAACCCTACCTTTTTCCCCAGTGGCACCTATGTAGCGCCTAAAGGGAGTGGTGGGGGCAAACTGGTCAGGGGTTGCAACACATGGAATGGGCGCCATGTCCTGTTCCCAGCGATCAAAGAGGCATAGAGAACGAGGAATAGGGGTATGAGACACGTAAAGTAGGACCAAGTGTAGGAGGAAAACAAGAACGCGAGGGGGAGAGTGCATCAATTCGTCACACTCGTTGTGACGATCTATGTGTACTAGCTCGGAGGAAAGTATTACAATGATCAGAGAATAACGTACTATGAGTGGAGAGCGTATGGATGAACTTCTCATTGCACTAACACGCCAACTCCGAGATGCGTTAGGAAAAGCACTACAAAGAATAATTAGAAAAAAGTCGTCTGTATTTGGGATTGCAGACAACTGCACATGGAAATTCCAAAAATCGAGGACCTTTTTCTAGCCGTCAGGAAACAAGTAGTAAACTGCGGGTCCACAAATCCACGTCACGGAATTCGTCTTCGTTTGTGGGAAGTATCTAAAGTCCTGAGAGAGGAGGGGTTTTAGGGGCATATGATTAGGAGTCATACGGGCAGCAAGGGACAACACCTCTCGTACCAAGAACCAGAAACCTATGACTGATATGGACACCAGATGGTGCTCGTCCACATAAAAAAATCACAGGCCACAAACAAGGGGGTGTCTGCAAGGTGAATCGTTTGAAGGCCTCATTGGCATATTTGTGTGTAAGGTTCCAGGAAGATCTTACATCAGTGGCTAAATGAGGAGCGCATACCGATCATCATATGGCACACCAGTCGACGAGGGGTGCTTCACCTGAGCCACATCCGGCGTCCTGTTCTCCTGGAGATGTATGAACGCATAGCACATCTCTCATACAGTGTGTGTGATGGTGATGTTTGGTTTGTGGGGCGCTCAACTGCACAACAATCAGCGCCCATACAAAGTCCCTATTTTTACACAGTGCAATTTTTACACAATCCGATGTAGCCACTGTCACGAATGGTGGTGATGATAAAGAAATGATGAGGACAATACAAACATTCAGTCCCCAGGCAGAGTAAATCCCCAAGCAGGCCGGGCATCAAACGCGGGACACCATGACCCAGAGGCAACAATGGTAGCCACCAGACCACTGATCGTGTGTGTGTGTGTGTGTGTGTGTGTATACACAGTCTGTAACACTGGAGTCACGCCACTGAACAGTCACCACAGTCCTGACGGCAGCAAGACCAGATAAATACGAGAACTGTCGGGTAGTAATCCTTTTAACATTTCACACATCCAAGCTTCTGACAAGGACAGCATACATAAAAATGGAAAAGGATACTGAGGCTGTGCAAGATGACGATCAGTTTGGCCAGGAAAGATGAAGGGACCAGCGAGGCAGGTGTAATATCGGAGTTGTAAGCCAGAGTAATGAAAAATCAGGGCACTTTCATAGGATTCTACAACCTAGAAAAAGCTTTCGACATTACGAAGTGTTGCTACATAATACAAAAACTGGTAAAACTATGTCTGAGCTATAGTGAAAGATGTATAACATACAATGTTTACAAGAACCAAGCAGGTGCTATACTAACAGAAGACAAAGGGAAAAGGGCGGAGAGTGTACAGCTAGGATGCAGTATGTCTTCACTACTGTTTAATCTGTACATCGGAGAAGCAATCACGGAAATGAAAAAAGGGTCGATGGGCAGGACTAAAATTCACGCTATCAAAGTTCGCTGAGGATCAAGGCACTCTCTGGTCCTTGCCGTGGGAAACTACCCCTAAGGCGGAAGAATCCGCAATGATCAATGGCATGAAGTTGCAGGAAGAAATGGAAGCGAGAGCATTAAAGACACATATCATGTGTCCACAGGACAAGTGGCCTGTAATTGAAAAAGTGTCACTATGGTCTCCCCATTGGCAAAATATTCCACAATAGTTCCCCTCTCGGATCTCCGGGAGGGGACTGTCAGGTGGGAGGTGACCACGACGTAAAGACTAAACAACCAACTAAAGGATGATGATCTACGAGTCGGGGCATGGAATGTCAAAAGCTTGACGTGGCAGGGAGGCAATAAAATCTGAAAATGGACATATCACGACTCAATGTGGATGTAATAGGGATCAGTGAATTGAAATCGAAAGAAGACAAGGATTTCTGATCAGATGGGCATAGGATAATATCAACAGCAGCAGAAGATGGTATAACCGGAGTAGAATGCGTTATGAATAGGAATGTAGGGCAGAGAGTGTGTTGCTGTCGACATTTCAGTGATGGATCTCCTCTCATAAGAACCGACAGCAGACCAGCACTTGCGACGATGGTTTAGGTATACACGGCGACGTCGTAAGCTGCAGATAAAGAAGTATATGAGGATACTAAAAGAGTAATACACTATGTAAAGGGAGATGATAATCTAATAGTCATGGGGAATAGGAATGCAGTTGTAGGAGAAGGAACACAAGGAAAGGTTTCAGGCGAATACGGGCTTGGGATAAGGAATGTGAGAGGAGAAAGACTAATTGAGTTCTGTGATAAATTTCAGCTGCCAATAACGAATACTCTGTTCAAGAATCGCAAGAGAAGAACCTTTACTTGGAAAACGTCGGATAATATGGGAAGATTCCAGTTAGATTACATCATGGTCAGACAGAGAATCCGAAATCAGATACTGGAGTACCCAGGAGCAGATAGAGACTCAGATCCGAATGTTGTAGTGATGAAGAGTAAGCTGAGGCTTAAGAGCTTATTCACGAAGAATCAATACTGGAAGAAGTGGGATACAGAAGTACTAAGGAATGAAGAGACACTCTTGAAGTTCTCTAAGGCTATGCATACAGCAATAAGGAATAGCTAAGTAAGCAGTACAGTTGAAGAGCAATGGCCACCTCTAAAAGGTGTAATCACAGAAGCTGGAAATAACAACATAGTCACAAAGAACTTGACTGCAAACAAATCCTGGAAAACAGAAAAATACTTTAGCTAATCGATGAAAGAAGGAAGTACAAAAATATTCAGGACTATAGAAATACAAGTCGCTGAGGAATGAAATAAATAGGAAGTTCAGAGAAGGCTTGCATGAAAAATGTGAAGAAATCGAAAAAGAAATGGTTGTCGGAAGGAAAGTCGAAACAACATTCGGTGAAATTAAAAGCAAGGATGGTAACATTAAGAGTGCAACGGGAATTCCACCGTTAAATGCAGAGGAGAGGGCTGATAGGTGGAAACGGTCCATCGAAGGCCTCTGTGAGGCAAAAGATTTGTCTGATGTGATAGAAGAAGAAACAGGAATCGATTTAGAAGAGATAGAATATCCAGAATTAGAATCCAAATTTAAAAGTGCTTCGGAGGACTTAAAATCAAATGAGGCAGAGGGGATAGATAACATTCCATCAGAATTTCTAAAATCACTCGGGGAAGTGGCAACAAAACGTTTATTCACGTTGGTGTGTAGAATGTATGAATTCGGCCACATACCGTCTGACTTCCGGAAAATTGTCGACATTATTCAGAAGACTGCAATAGTTGACAAGTGCGAGAATTATAGCACAATCAGCTTAACAGCTCATAACTAACTGACGTAGTACGAGTATTTGCAGTAGATCCTGATGCAGGTAGGAATTTCTGTGTGATGGTCTGGATAGATGTCTACGTATTACACATTACGACCATCTTCACCTGTCGGCGGTCTCTGTCAGTCAACAGACGACGTCGGCCTGTACGCTTTTATGCTGTACGTGTCCCTTCACGTTTCTGCTTCACTATGACATCGGAAACAGTGGACCTAGGGATGTTTAGGAGTGTGGAAATCTCGCGTACAGACGTATGACACAAGTGACACTCGATCACCTGACCACGTTCAAAGTCCGCGAGTTCCGTGGAGCGCCCCATTCTGCTCTCTCACGACGTCTAATGACTACTGAGGTCGCTGATATGGAGTTACTGGCAGTAGTTCAAAAATGGTTCAAATGGCTCTGAGAACTATGGGACTCAACTGCTGTGGTCATCAGTCCCCTAGAACTTAGAACTACTTAAACCTAACTAACCTAAGGACACCACACACATCCATGCCCGAGGCAGGATTCGAACCTGCGACCGTAGCAGTCGCACGGTTCCGGACTGCGCGCCTAGAACCGCGAGACAACCGCGGCCGGCTACTGGCAGTAGGTGGCAGCACAATGCACCTAATATGAAAAACATCTGTTTTTGGTGGTATCCGGATCCTTTTGATCACATAGTGTATTTGTCCGCAAGAACGATCTAAGGTTCCAGTAATACAATTCTGTCGGTCGCGATCTTTTGTCAGTAAACGCCCAGCACTGTACCGTTAGTGTATTTTCAGGCAGCGACTTGAAAACCTCTCCCACTGAAAGAGAGTGTCTGTGCCGTCAGATTAGGTTCTTGCGTATTTGTGGATTGCGTTGTGTGTCACATTTTGTTACCGATTTATGACAACGACCTGCTGACAGGTGCTACGTGTAAATTACGTTAATGGTTACAGCTGACACCAATATGGTCAACGAAAATTGATCAGTTACGGTCCCCAGTAACTTTCTTTCCTGTTTGATAACTTCTTTGCCATTAGCGTCCTTTCGGTAGACACATGTAAGATCAAACTACTTTCAGTTTCTCTGTAGCGATAAAAACGTAGACGAAACCAAAGTTAGGTATAGTAATGAAGTGTTACAGGAGGTAAAAAGCACGAATATTATATCACTCAGATTACAAAGTAATCTTCACACTGTAACAAAGGAACTTAGTGACTTTTGTGTTCCTATCGTTATTGAACAGACATTCATAAAGCTGCCCCTTTTGCTTCTGCAGTTGCCGTATGTGTTATGTAAGTAATATTAATCAAACTCTTCTCTTTCTCGAGTAATCTTTGTTCTCAAGGAAAAGTGATTTGTAAAATATAGCCAAGGACCTCATGCTGCAAGTAGTTTATTGTAAAGTTGGGCATACTTACCGCTGATTCACAGTTCATAGCATTTCTCAAGAGGATTATGCAAAGGAACACTACTGAGTCACAACGATGCTAACTGCTTTGGGTACACAGTGACTCAAGGCAGTTACTGCACCACGCAGTCGGTCAATGGAATTGAGCAAAAATGGTTCACATGGCTCTGAGCACGATGGGTTCAAATGGTTCAATTGGCTCTGAGCGCTATGGGACTTAACATCTATGGTCATCAGTCCCCTAGAACTTAGAACTACGTAAACCTAACTAACCTAAGGACATCACACAACACCCAGTCATCACGAGGCAGAGAAAGTCCCTGACCCCGCCAGGAATCGAACCCGGCAACCCGGGCGCGGGAAGCGAGAACGCTACCGCACGACCACGAGCTGCGGACGGGAATTGAGCACGAAATGAGTTTTTTAAGACAAATCCATTATTCTCGCTCCTCTTTAAATTATTTTTATTTTCCCTTCACTTACTATTCCTATTCAACGTTTCTGTTAGGTGGAATTTGGTCTGGCGTGTGCCAATGATTATTGCAGCTATACATTTAATATTATTCCCACTTTCCTATTTTGCTTCAGTAATCAGCAGCCTCAGTCCATTCCAGACAATATGTTCCATTGTAATTACCTACAACAGTTCAGGACATGTTGACATATTTTAAAGTTAGAGAAGGTCCCTATTTTCCTCTGGGAGCCGGGGGAAAGTTCATAAGTCTTCTGTATGAATAGCTGGCGTGAACAAGTCAACGCCAGAAGCCAGCCTTCCTTCAGTACTTAAAACCGAGTCCCCTGATTGGCCCTGCGGAGCCCCCTGCAGAGCTTTGCACAACTGTGTGGGACTCCTCGCCGCTCAGAGGGAGCCCAGGGGCGACGGCTGTTCGCGCTGTCCGACCAACCTCGTTGGCTGAGCGCGCCTCGCTTTCTGAACAGGCGCCCGGGGCTGGTGAGATGTCGGCCCTCCACAGAGAACTGACTCTGGACACTGCGTGCGGGGAGGGTCTGCGAAATTTCTGGCCGGAGACACTCAGACACAGGCAGCCGGATGGTACACTCATTTCCATTGGAGCGTGGTCTTAGACATGAAGTCAGGTTAAGATTTTATAAGTTAGGTCATATTTGCACAGGGTAGGATGAGGACTGTAAGGTGTAGGGAGAGTGATTAATTTTACTTGTTTTCTCTTTCGCACGAGAAGTTTAATTGTTTTTTGTGGAGGTTAGAATTATGTATTCACTTTGTTGCGTAATCTTGTAATTAGTGGCATGGACGCTATGAAACTGGTTATTAATTACGCGCCATTTATCTATCTAGTGCAGCTGGCCAGCCGTAGTTCCTGTTTCGTTTGTGCAAAATTCTGGGCTGGAGGATTTTTTCCCTTGTGTGGTTTTGGATGCCACGCAGTCACTGGCCATTCCAACGCTCACTGTAATTGCCGTTACTGGAAGGACCTCAGGCCCACATGTCTATCGAATCCCACTAGGCACATACCATACCTATAATTGTTCATTTCTGTGGCCAAAGTGTCCTTAGTTGCATTTTAACTCTTGAGAGTATTTTTGTTCTGTTGTTGCAACTACAAAAATTCGTGATTTTTTTCACTAGACGCTTTTCACTTTATTGAGGTAAAGCATCATCTGTGGTCTGTAATTAAGCTATTTACATTTAGATTTGCCTTTACATTGAAAACCAGTTCGTTAAGAACACATTGATATGTACTTACGGTGATTTTCGGTTGATTTCTCTCTTACATCGGGAAATGCCGTATGCTAATATATTGTTGTTTTTATGCGTTAGACATTGATAATTTTGGTCTTATTTTTAGATGTTCTACAGCACTATACATTTATTATGGTTTTCGCTACCCATTTATACGCACGCATCTTTGTAGTGGCAACGACAGAACAAAAATACCCTCAACAAATCAATAATCCCTGGCATTTACTGGCGATTGAGAACAGGCGTTGTTAATTTCCATGTCTCTGTGATCTCCATATGAGTGGATAATCGTAGGTTTACTCTAATGTAGATCTTTATCCCAGACGAACGAAGAGGCTATCTGTCCACAGCTCCAGTGCTAAATTCACGTGGTCCATCCCTGCTTTGGTGTATGTAAGGAAATAAAGTGTAATACACCCGTTCCTAACATAACCTTTTTGTATAGAAATAGTCTATGCCAAGTAACTTGTATAGGTGAACAGTATCTCAGCTGTTTAATTAAATGAATTTCATATGATGTCAGGCTAAAATGCATGGAAGTTAAACATGGACCAGAAGAGAATAGAAGCTTTCGAAATGTGGTACTACAGAAGGATGCTAAAGATTAGATGGGTACTCGCGGTTCTAGGCGCGCAGTCCAGAACCGTGCGACTGCTACGGTCGCAGGTTCGAATCCTGCCTCGGGCATGGATGTGTGTGATGTCCTTAGGTTAGTTAGGTTTAAGTAGTTCTAAGTTCTAGGGGACTGATAACCACAGCAGTTGAGTCCCATAGTGCTCAGAGCCATTTGAACCACCATTAGATGGGTAGATCACATAACTAATGAGGAGGTACTGAATAGGATTGGGGAGAAGAAGAGTTTGTGGCACAACTTCACTAGAAGAAGGGATCGGTTGGTAGGACATGTTCTGAGGCATCAAGGGATCACCAATTTAGTACTGGAGGGCAGTGTGGAGGGTAAAAATCGTAGAGGGAGACCAAGAGATGAATACACTAAGCAGATTCAGAAGGGTGTAGGCTGCAGTACGTACTGGGAGATGAAGAAGCTTGCACAGGATAGAGTGGCATGGAGAGCTGCATCAAACCAGTCTCAGGACTGAAGACCACCACAACAACAACATGTCTTTGTGTATGGCGAATCCGTTACAAAGCTTTCTAATAGATAAATAGTTTGATAAACGCAGTCGCCTTGCCGTTTAAAATTGTCTACTCCCCTTTGGCTCAGAGAGTGTTTGATTATCCTGGAAGCTATCAAAGGTTATGCCCAGTGAATCTAAGTAAATAATACGTCGCTACAAGGTCGGCCGTATCTTCGCGTATCTCTTGGGTTTGCTTGGTAGTTTTTGTTTCTTTGGGTTCGATCACTTAGTTGGTTTGTTGCTTCAATAAATCGCGATCCCGTATGCCACATGTCTATGGTAATGGGACACCCGTTCCTAACACAACCTTTTTTTATAGAAATAGTCGATACTAAGTAACTTGTATAGGTGAACAGTATCTCAGCTATTTAACTAAATGAATTTCATATGATGTCAGGCAAAAATTCATAAAAAGATATTAACTTGTTACACTCGGCATGTACGGTTAAAATTATCCTTTCTTTTAGAAACATTTGAAATTACTAAATATGTGGCATACCTAAAATTCATATTACTAATTGCACAATCTAACGCTAATTATTAAATTTATTTCTGGATTCATTTATAAAATAATGTTATAACTTACTGATGATTATTCCTTTGACAAGAAAGTATGTAGACGCTTTTGCTTTGTAAACTCTTTTGAATATTATGAGTACTGCGGAATTTCAGGAGTGGTGGGTATGTGTGTGATGGAGGCACACGTATTTCTTTTATGGTCGGCACTAACAACGTAATTTGGATTATTAAGTGGAAATTGTAAATACAGTGTAATATTGAAAAATGCGACAAAGAATAAAATTCAAGTTATCTTCATCTTTTATTTTGTCATCACGAACCAACAAAGCAAAAGCAAAATTTCAGCCTCAAGAATGTACCCTAGACGCAAAAACTGGAGTCCACAACAAGAGAAAATGAAGATAAGTAAAAAGTTTTTATTTTGTATATCTTACGTCTTTCGGAGTTTTGAAACTAATGAGAACACTAAGAAAAATTTAATACAGATATGTGGGAGAGTAAGATTACAACATGCAGTGAACAATTTATCCACCCACGAAGCGAGAGAGGAGCAATGGAACCCCACTCGGGTTAGTAAACTACAACCCCATTTCCTGCTGCGGCTCCGTAAGGGTTTGTAAATGAAAAAACAGAGCGGAGTTCGTCGTGAAATTAATATGTCCCCCTTTTGACGTATCTACGAATAATGGAAAAGTAGTACCGGTACTTACGTGGATCGTCAGTTCTTAAACGATCGACTGTGTACCGTGGATCGTCAGTTCTTAAACGATCGACTGTGGCCTCTGGAACGTATTCTGAAAAATAAATTGATAAAATCTCAGTGGAAAAATAGAACATGTATTTAATCAGCTACTATAAAATTATTGGTCATTGCTATACCGAGACTTCCGTCAACTGCAATAAAACGTTACCTGTTGTGTTGGACTCTGGGTCACTGAAGTCGGTAGCTCTGACTGCCGCCATTAAAATGTAGATTAGCCAAATACTGGTTCTGTAGATCATAATGCCGGGATAAAGCTGCTACGTCAAATAAAGAACTCCCTCAAAATACCTTCATAAGATTTTCAGACTGCTGAAGAACCTGTAATTTTATGAATAAATGAGTTAATTTTCTTTCTACATGGTATAATACACTTTAACTTGTGTAAATTAATGTTTCACTCCGACTAGGATCCTTATCACTCTACAAGACTCATATAACTTCGTCCTGTCCAATATATATAAGAGATGGGGTGGGAGGATGTCTTGAGTATAGCAGCAGCTTTCGCCAGCTAAACGAGCCTTAGGCCGGTAAGGACATGCCAGCACGCACTTCCTAGCATGGTGCTGGGTGAAATTAAGTACTTGGGGAACTTCATAGCGACAACTGAGTGCTGACTCGAATTATTATTTAACCGTACATGGTTTATGTCTCGAGAGGCCACAAAATGATCGTCATGGATGTACCATTATTTTAAACTATTGTACGCTATGTAATCAAAAGTATCCCGACACCTGCCTGAAAATGACTAACAAGTTCGTGGCGCCCTTCGTCGGTAATGCTGGTAATCAATATGGTGTTGGCCGACCATTAGCCTTGGTGGCAGCTTCCACTCTAGTAGGCATACGTTCAGTCAGGTGCTGGACGGTCTCTTGGGGAATGGCAGCCCATTCTTCACTGAGAGCTGCACTGAGGAGAGGTGAGGCCTGGCACGACGCTGGCGTTGCAAAACATCCCAAAAAGAATCCGTAGGATTCATGTTAGGGCTCTGTGCAGGCCAGTCCATTACAGGGATGTTATTGTTGTGTAACCAACTAGCCCTAGGCCGTCCATTGCGAATAGGAGCTCGATCATGTTGAAAAATTCAATCATTATGCCCAAATTGCCCTTCAACAGTGGGATGCACGAAGGTGCTTAAAACATCAATGTGGGCCTGTGCTGTAATAGTTCCACGCAAAACAAGATGGGGTGCAAGCCTCCTCCATGAAAGACAAGACCACACAATAACATCACCGCCTTAGAATTTTACTATTGGCACCACACACGCTGGCAGATGACGTTCATTGGGCATTCGCCATACTCACACCCTGCCATTCGATCGCCACATTGTCTACCTTGATTCCGCACTCCACACAACGTTTTTCCATTGTTCAAGCGTGCAGTGTTTACGCTCCTTACACCGAGCGAGGCGTCGTTTGGCAAGTAAGTGGTTCAAAAGGCTCTGAGCACTATGTGACTTAACTGCTGAGATCATCAGTAGTGTGGGACGTCACAGATGGTATCTCTGAGCCTAAATCTGTGTGCATACTGTACGCTCTTTGTGGCACTGGCCTGTTTCGGTTTTTAGGAGTTTCGTCGTTCCGGTTTCGGCAACAGCCGTTCTCGGTAAATTTTTGCAGTGATGTCACGAGAGGTAATTCGGAAATTAGCATCTAGGCCGATAGGTAAACGCGAGAGTCAACACGAACATTCTCTGGGTGCAGAACGTGGGGCTTGGTGTAACGGAACTGAGCTCAGGCCCACGCTTTAACTTTGTACACGACTTGTATACTGAAGGCAGTTTCTCTCATGGACTTTAAAGCACTGCAGCTTCCTGATTATGAGATTGAAGACAGCATCGTTAGCTGCATATGATGGTCATGGTGGTGATCGGGGCGCGACAATGGTTGGTACCAGTATGTTCCAAAAAGCGGCGAGAGAAACTGCGATCCTTCAGCAGGTCGTATGTCGGAGTTCTGTTAATCACAAAGGATCCAGTGTTTTAGGTAGCCCTTGGCCTATCTACCGTATGCATATCTGTCAGAAGAACGCGCATACTGTAGCTATCTTACAGTAAAAAAAATAAAAAAAAAAAAAATAAAAGCTCCGTCCGAAGAGGCCATGAAGGCCCAACGGTACTGATCGGCAGCCATGTCACCCTCAGACCACAGGCATCACTGGATGCGGATATGGAAGAGCACGTAGTCAGCACACCGCTCTCCCGGCCGCTTGTCAGTTTACGAGACCGGTTCCGCTACTTGTCGATCAAGTGGCTTCTCAGTTTCCCTCAGCGGATTGGGTGTTGTCCTAATCATCATTATTTCATCCCCATCGACGCGCAGGTCGTCGAAGTGGCGTCAAATCGAAAGACCTGCACCAGGCGAACGGTCTACCCGACGGGAGGCCCTAGCCACACGACATTTCATTTCATTTCAGCGGATGGTCACCCGTCCAAGTGCTAACCCTGTCCGACAGCGCTTAACTTCGATGATCTGACGGGAACCGGTGTTACAACCACGGCAAGGCCGTACGCATCTTACACTACAGGGTCCAAATTTAAACATTACGCATTTCCTCCAGTCCAGGCAAACTGAGCCAATCGGTTGGTTCTTTTTGCGCCGGTCGTGCACTAGGGTGTACCTTAGGTAGCTTTTAAAAAGACGATTTTTTCAAGTGCGGTTCCTGAGCAAACTATGCAGAGCTATGATTTTTTGAGCACGGTAAGTATCAATTGGGGGATTGCGACTTCTATCATTTCAATTCATGGTAGATATGCCGAAATTTTCACCATATTTTTCCAAGACGGTATTCTCGGAGCACTTTTTTCGATACCATCCAGAGGTTCAGGGTTACGATTAATAAAAGGTCTGAGGCGAAAGTGTAGTTTCAACTGACGTAGTGAACAAATGAAAGAGGTTTTACAATCATCGCAATGGTTGTGAGGTGACGAAATTAAATTTTTAGTCAGCATTTCTTCACTAATAAGACTATATGACGCCCTGTCCATCAACAATGGGCACTTCATGCCCTAGGTGGTACTTCAGCGACAAGAAAATGGGCTAAAAAGGGTTTTAATAAGCCTGAAAAGAACTTAAAACATCATTTATATTTGGAAAGTTAACAAATTCAATAAAATATTTCTAGTAATATTTTTACTTTTTTAATACATCATAAGCTGGGCATTTTCGATGAACAGTGGTTATCAAGCAAAGCACCCAAAGAATGTAAAACAAGAGACTGTGTGTAAACCTTATACGAAGAGTACTTATTTATAGCTTATATGCGTCAAAGTATATAAATGAGGGGAAGTACATACATAACCTTTCCAGATTGTACTGACCTGCAGAATTCTCTTTTGTATGAGCAGGACACCGTGTTACAGACCAGCAGGAGAAAGTGCCTGTCAGAGCACAAAAAAGGCGAATATGTTCCCCTTTAAAAGACTTTGACAGGGAGTGGGGAGCCAGCTGCATGAACCCGTGTTCCTCACCAAATGCTTTGGCATGAGAACACGCTCGCGGTTTCTTGCGCTGGAACAGAGTAGCAGAGAGATATTGCGCACGTAAGGGAGAGGAGGCAGTGCCAGTGAGGGACAAAGAGCAAGAATATAATGATGGTGGAAGACAGAACATGGCAGGGAAAGAGAAAGATTTATGAAGGCAATAACAGTGGGGACGAATTAGAGTGAGATATTGATGGTCAGTGAGAGACTGCGGCAATAATACAGATGGAGAGATGGATGGAGAAAGAAACAGTGGAAGCAAAACAGAGAGTAGACAGTGGAAATGAGAAATACAGATGAGTGGAGACCATACACAGCGTTGGAAAGGGGCAGGTGTGGGAGGGGGGTGGGTTATGTACAGGGAAGGGCATATTTTGAATTGAAATTTGAAGCACGTGAGTGAAATGAAAAAGATAGGTTCAACCTTCCAGAAAATTTGAACTTAATTAAGTGGTTCATACATTCTCTCAAGAATAAAAGCTCTTCTGGTTTTGATGGTGTTTGCAATAGAATACTAAAGATTTGTTCCCATTTAATAAGTCTGGTATTGTCTGAAATATGTAATACATCACTGATTCAATGCATTTTCCAAGAGAGACTAAAATATGCCGTCTTTAAACCCCTCTTTAAGAAAGTTGATAAGAGAAACGTCAGTAAATCCCGACCTATTTCACTGCTGACATCATTTCCCAAAATTTTTGAGAAGGTGATGTGTTCTAAAAACGTATATCTCACATTGGCAACATTAATATCTCCAATAAATCACAGTTTGGATTCCATAAGGGTTGTTCTACTGAGAATGCCATTTAAATGTTCACACACCAGATATTACACGCATTAAGTAACAAAATAGCACAGATAGGTATTTTCTATTTACTATCCAAGCCATTTGATTGTGCAAATCATAGTATCTTACTAGATAAATTGAAGTTTTATGGGATTGATGGTATAGCCAACGAAGGGATCATGTCATATCTAACCAAACGAATGCATAAATTCAACGAACGGAATCAAGGGACACAATTCTGATTGGGGAGAAATCACATATGGAGTTCCCCAAGGCTCAATCTTAGGTCCACTACGGTTTCTCATATATATAAATGATGTACCAACTAATGTAAACAAGCAGAATTAGCTCTTTTTGCATATGACACCAGTATTGCAATCACTCCCAGTATCCATACAGAAATGGAAGAAATGGTGAACAAAGTTCTCAAAAGTATTATTGACTCGTTATCTACGAATGGTGTCAGCCTGAATTTCACAAAGACACATCATATTCAGCTCTCCATCTGTAGGGCAACTGCATCAGTGATAAGTGTAACACACGTTGAAGAAATAATACATAGGGTGGAAACTTCAAAATTCTGAAGTGTCCGTATTGATGAGAATTTAAATTAAAAAAAAAAACACATTTTGGAACTCCTAAAACAACTTAGTTTGAGCACTATTGCACTTAGAATCAGGGCAAATTTTGCAGAGAGAGGCATCAGTAAGTTGACACATTTCGATTATATTCGTTCTGTAATGTCATATGCAATACTGTTCTGGGGTAACTAATCTTTAAGAAAGATCTTCATTGCCCAGAAATATGGTGCAAGAGTAATACGAGGTGCTATCTAAAATTTTCGGGACTGGTGCTGCCATCTGTTGAAAACTTTCGCTTTGGACTAACAGTCACCATCACCCTCAAAGTAGTTGCCATCCGCACGTACACACCGGTCCCAGCGCTTCTGCTATGGGTGAAACGTTTTCTGGAAGTCCTGTTCTTTGAGGGTGTTTATCACCGACAGCAATGCTTCTTGAATCCTCTCAAGAGTGTCGAACCGACGGCCTTTCAACTTGAGTTTCAGTTTTGGGAATAGCGCGAAGCCAAAGGGTGCCAAATCTGGCGCGTACGGCGGGTGGAATATAACCCCCATGTCGTTTTTTGCCAAAACGGTCCTGGTGAGCAAGGACGTGCGACAGGGCGCGTTGTCGCGATGCAGCAGCCAGTTCCGTTGACGCCAAAGTTCGGGCCGTCGTCGCTGCACGTTTTCACGGAGCCATAGCAAAACGTCACAGTAGTACGCGGAACTCACTGTTTGATTCCGTGGGACGAATTCTTTGTGCACAATTACCTTGCTATCAGAGAAAACGATGACCATGCTCTTCACTTTGCTCTTCACCTGTGTCGCCTTTTTTGGGTCTTAGAGAGCCTGGGCTCTTCCACGGGGACGGTTGTTGCTTTGTCTCTGGGTCATAACCGTAAATCCAGCTCTCGTCGCATGTGACAACCCGTGAAAGGAGGGTTGGATCATCAGATGCGGTCTGACGAAGGTGCACACTTCAAGACGCTGTGCCTTCGTAAAATCGCCACACACCAAACAGAGAGTATTGTGGAAATCAGTGTGGACACGCAACACGTCTTCCCACCTAAATGACACTCTGCACACTGACTCATCAGATATGCAGCTCTCACCACCTAGTTGTGCAAAGATATACTACTGCTACTTTCCAGATGGCAGCACCAGTCCAGCAAATTTTGGATTCCACCTCGTACGTGGGGCTCACCTGTGATTTTCTTCTAGACATCTGTTTAAGAAGTTGGGCATTCTGACTACTGCTTCACAGTATATTTATTCCCTGATGAAGTTTGTTGTAAATAATCCTCTACAATTCAAAAGGAACAATGAGAAAAAAAGGGGGTGAAACGGGGGCACCACGCTGACACAAAAATTTTTGACGACTTACCCCGTGATATAAAATGTCTAACAGATAAAATTTGAAAATAAATTGAACAAGTTTCTCCTTGACGACTCCTTCTATTCCGTAGAAGAATTCTACATCTACATCTATACTCCGCAATCCACCTGACGGTGTGTGGCGGAGGGTACCTTGAGTACCTCTATCGGTTATCCCTTCTATTCCAGTCTCGTATTGTTCGTGGAAAGAAAGATTGTCGGTATGTCTCTGTGTGGGCTCTAATCTCTCTGATTTTATCCTCATGGTCTCTACGCAAGATATACGTAGGAGGGAGCAATATACTACTTGACTTTTTGGTGAAGGTATGTTCTCGAAACTTCAACAAATGCCCGTACCGAGCTATTGAGCGTCTCTCTTTCAGAGTCTTCCACTGGAGTTTGTCTATCATCTCCGTAACGCTTTCGCTATTACTAAATGATCCTGTAACGAAGTGCGCTGCTCTCCGTTGGATCTTCTCTCTCTCTTCTATCAACCCTAACTGGTACGGGTCCCACACTGCTGAGCAATATTCAGGCAGTGGGCGAACGAGCGTACTGTAACCTACGTCCTTTGTTTTCGGATTGTATTTTCTTAGGCTTCTTCCAGTGAATCTCAGTCTGGCATCTGCTTTATCCACCATCAAGTTTATATGATCATTCCATTTTAAATCACTCCTAATGCCTACTCCCAGATAATTTATGGAATTAACTCCTTCCAGTTGCTGACCTGCTATTTTGTAGCTAAATAACAAGGGATCTATCCTTCTATGTATTCGCAGCACATTACACTCGTCTACATTGAGATTCAATTGCCATTCCCTGCACCATGCGTCAATTCGCTGCAGATCCTCCTGCATTTCAGTAGAATTTTCCATTGTTACAACCTCTCGATATACTGCAGCACCACAAAAAGCCTCAGCAAACTTCCTATGTTATCCACAAGGTCATTTATATATATTGTGAATAGCAACATTCCAACGACACTCCACTACGGCACACTTGGAATAACTCTTACTTCGGAAGACTTCTCTCCATTGAGAATGACGTGCTCCGTTCTGTTATCTAGGAACTCTTCAGTCCAATCACACAATTGGTCTGATAGTCCATATGCTCTTACGTTCTTCATTAAACGACTGTGGGAGACTGTATCAAACGCCTTGCGGAAGTCAACAAACACGGCATCTACCAGGGAACCTATGTCTATGGCCCTCTTAGTCTCGTGGACGAATAGCACGAGCTGGGTTTCACACGATCGTCTTGTTCGAAACCTATGCTGATTCCTACAGAGTAGTCTCCAGAAAAGTCATTATACTCGAACATAATACGTGTTCCAAAATTCTACAACTGATAGACGTTAGAGATATAGGTCTATAGTTCTGCACATCTGTTCAACGTCCCTTCTTGAAAACGGGGATGACGTGTGCCCTTTTCCAATCTTTTGGAACGCTACGCTCTTCTACAGTACACCGCTGCAAGAAGGGGGTCAAGTTCATTCGCGTACTCTGTGTAAAATCGAACTGGTATCCCATCAGGTCCAGCGGCCATTCATCTTTTGAGCAATTATAATTGTTTTTTAATCCGTCGGTTATCTATTTAGATATCTACCATTTTGTCATCTGTGAGACAAGCTAGAGAAGGAACTACAGTGCAGTCTTCCTCTGTGAAACAGTTTTGGAAAAAGATATTTACGATTTCGGCCTTTAGTCCGTCATCCTCTGTTTCAGTACTATTTTGGTCACAGAGTGTCTGGACATTTTGTTTTGATCCACCAACCACTTTGACATAAGACCAAAATTTCTTTGGATTTTGTACCAAGACAGTGCATAGAACTTTACTTTCGAAGTCGTTGAACGCCTCTCGCATAGCCTTCCTCACACTACATTTCGCTTCGTGTAATTTTCTTTGTCTGCAAAGCTTTGGCTATGTTTATGTTTGTGGTCAAGTTCCCTTTGTTTCCGTAGTAGTTTTCTAACTTGGTTGTTGTACCACGGTGGCTCTTTTCCTTCTCTTACGATCTTGCTTGGCACATACTCATCTAATGCATATTGTACGATGGTTTTGAATTTTGTCCACTGATCCTTAACACTGTCTGTACTTGAGATAAAACTTTTGTCTTGAGCCTTCAGGTACTCTGAAATCTTCTTTTTGTCACTTCGTCTAAACAGAAAAATTTTCCTACCTTTTTTCATATTTCTATTTTCGGCTGAAATCATCGATGCCGTAACCGCTTTATGATCGATGATTCCCTGTTCTGTCTGTTTCAAATAGTTCGAGTATGTTTGTCACCAGAAGGTCTAACATGTTATCGCCACGAGTCGGTTCTCTGTTTAACTGCTCAAGGTAGTTTTCAGATAATGCACTTAAAAAAAATGTCACTGGATTCTTTGTCCCTGCCACCCGTTATAAACGATTGAGTCTCCCAGTAAATTAAAATCTCCACCCAAAACTATAACATGGTCCGGAAGTCTACTCGAAATATTTTCCAAATTTTCCTTCAGGTTTTCTGCCACAACGCGCTGCTGAGCCAGGAGGCCTATAGAGACATACAATTACCAGGTTTGAGCCTGCTTTTCCCGTGACCTTCACCCAAATTATTTCACATTTCGGATCTCCATCAATTTCCTTCGATACTATTGCACTTTTTATCGCTATAAACAAGCCTCCCCCTTCAATGTCCAGACTGTCTAAATTTGCAATGTGTAAAAGGTTAATGGTATGTATTGCCAACTCAATCTGTATTTCCTTGTTTTCATTTTAGTGGAAAAAAGAGTTATAGGGTGATGTTTAGAATACGAAGAGATGTACAAATTGATTTGAAGAATGAATGTAAAAGGAGTCGTACCACATCATCACGATTTATCGTGTAAAATGATCCATGGAACATGAAAGTTACTATCTAACTGCTGAGGTGTGACGAAGACTGTGGCAGTGAGAACGAAAGACAATTGTGTCTCCTAAGTGATGTAGGAGACACTGGCTGTGGGAAGCAGTGTAAATCAATGGGAGGATAGAGGAGCCTAGTCAGAGGAAGACGCTGAGTATGTAGGTTTAGCTACAAAGAAGGACTGGGTAGGAGGACCTAGAATCTGCGTTAAAAACGCGGAAATGAATTCGTGCGCTAAAATTTTTGAAGAGGAAGGCGGGATGAGGATTGACGCAGGTGTTTCAACACTTTTCTGACAGGATCTTCTAGAAGATAATACCTTAGTTATGCTCCGACAGGAGTATTTTATCGCTAGCAAACAATAATGATTAATATTTGCACCATGTATGATAAAGGGAGACCTCAGATGGAAAACAAGTTCTAAGCAAAGCAGAATGGTGGAAGTAATATATAGGAGATTTATTCAACGGCGATGTACTGGAGGGCAATATTATGGAAATGGAAGAGGACGTAGATGAAAATGGGAGATATGATACTGGGTGCAGAATTTGACAGAGGAGTGAAAGACCTAAGTAGAAACAGGACCCCAGGAGGAGACAACATTCCGTTAGAACTACTAATAGCTTAGGCAGTACCAGCCATGACAAAAGTCTTCCATCTGGTGAGCAAGATCTATGAGAGAAACATTTATGACACAAGCGAAATACCCTCAGACTTCAAGAAGAATATAATAATTTCAATCCCAAAGAAAGCAGGTGTTGATAGGTGTGAAAATTACCGAACTGTTAGTTTAATAAGTCACCTCCAAAATACTAACACGAATTCTTTACAGAGGAATGGAGAAACTGGTAGAAGCCGACCTCAGGGAAGGTCAGTTTGTATTCCGTAGAAATGTTGGAATACGTGAGGCAATGCTGACCCTACGACTTTATCTTAGAAAATAGATTAAGGAAAGGAAAATATACGTTTCTAGCATTTGTAGATTTAAAGAAAGCTTTTGACAATGTTGACTTTTCAATTCTGAAGGTGGCAGGAGTCAAATACAGGGAGCGAAAGGCTATTTACAGTTTCTACAGAAACCAGATGACAGTTGGAAGAGGGGCATGAAAGGGAAGCAATAGTGGAGAAGGGAGTGAGAAAGGGTTGTAGCCTATCCCCGTTGTTATTCGATCTGTGTACTGAGCGAGCAGTATAAGAAACAAAAGAAAAATTTGGAGTAGAAATTGAAGTTCAGGAAAAGAATAAAAACTTAGAAGTTTGCGCACGGCATTGTAATTCTGCCAGAGACAGCAAACGACCCGGAAGAGCAGTTGAACCAGATGGACAGTGTCTTGGAAGGAGGATATAAGATGAACATCAACAAAAGCAAAACGAAGATAATGGAAAGTAGTCGAATTAAATCAGTTGATGCTGAGGGGATTAGGGAATGAAACACTTAAAGTAGTAGATGAGTTTCGCTATTTTGGGAGCAAAATGACGACAGTTGAAGTATAGAGGATATAAAACGCAGACTGGCAATCGCAGGGAAAGCGTTAATGGAGAAGAGAAATTTACTAACATTGAGTACAGATTTGTTGGGTTGTCCTTTCTGAAAGTATTTGTGTGGAGGATAGCAGTATATGGATGTAAAACATGGACGATAAGTAGTTTACACAAGCACAGAATGGAAGCTTTCGAAATGTAGTGCTACAGAAGAATGCTGAAGATTAGATAGGTGTATCACGTAACTAATGAGGAGGTTGCAAACAGAATTAGGGAAGAGAGTAATTTGTGGCAAAACTTGACTAGAAGAAGGGATCGGTTGGTAGGACATGTTCTGAGGTATCAAGGGATCAAAAATTTCGCACTGGATGGCAGCTTGGACGGTAAAAATCGTATAGGGAGACCAAGAGATGAATACACTAGGTAGATCCAGAAGGATATACGTTCCAGCAACTACTTGGAGATGGAGAAGCTTGGACAAGATAGAGTGGCATGGAGACCTGCATCAAACCAGTCTCTGGACTGAGGGCAACAACAACAGCAACATAGTAAAGGAAATGTGCTTCAGGACTTTTGAAAGAGTGCACATGGGTTTTCGTAGTTAATACTTTGAGATAGGAAGTCTGCATGTACATGCTCCACTTTTAAGCTGTACTCCTGCGTTTAATTTATCATTATATATTAAGAACTTTCATTTGCATCCTTACTAATGTGAGGCAGCTTTCACTGATACTTGCATAATGTCAGTAAACATTTATCAGATTCGTACTGTTGTTATCCTTTGGTGTTAGACAACATTGTTAGCCACACGGGAATCTATCTGTTCTGTCCACTGCCTCACAACTTGGCTTACTTGCCCGTGAGTACAAAGGCGAGCCAGCCGGCAGTGGACGCCGTGCGTTCGCCCACGGCGCCTCTGTTATTCCGCACGCGCCACGTTTAGGCGCTGCACCCAGGCAGAGGAGTGATACACAGGGTGATTCAGGAAGAGATGCAAATACTTAAATATGTTATTCTACAAGTAAAACCAACCAAAAAAGTTCATATAAACATAGGTCCGCAAGTGTTTAGTTACGGAGCTATGGCTAATAAAAGATTTTGCCTGAAATTTAGCAACTTCACTAATATGGAGCCATCGCAAAACTCTACGAGGTTGAAATAAAGCACGATTTCCATATATTTTGTTGTTATTGGTCTGGTGAATCTAATGAAACATGTCCAAGACGTGTGCCTGCAGTGGTTCTCCAGAACATTCAGAGAAGCAAAGTAAATTTGTTAACTTCACTGAAACGAGCAACAAAATCCGTTCATACCCGTGCAGCTAAATGCATTGAACTTGGTGTAGACATTTTTGAACATTTATTGTGGATTTATTGTGAAATTGTATGTACACTGTACAACTTCGTTAACACGGAGCTTTTGTTTTTTTCCGGTTTAACATGAATTCACGTGTGCTACGGTATTAATACAAGCAGATTATATGACACATTCATACAGTTTCACTCAACGTTATTACCTTCATTTTTCCAAATTTATATTTTCTACAACTTCTGTTGAAAACTTTGTGCAATTACCTGGAGTTTAAAAAAAACAAATTGGGCCAAGTAGTTAATAAACTAAAAGTTTTACGAAATTGCGTCTTCTCCGGATGTTCTGGAAAACCACTGCAGGCTCACGTCTGGGACATGTTTTATTAGATTCACCAGACCAATAACAACAAAATAAGTGGAAATCGTGCTTTATTTTAACCTCGGACAGTTTTACGATAGCTCCATGTCAGCGAAGTTGATAAATTTCATGCAAAATCTTTTATTAGCCGTAACTCCGTAACTAAACATTTCCGGTCCTATGTTCATGTGAAATTTTTTTAGTTTTACTTGTAGAATAATATATTAAAATATTTGTCTATATATGTCAGCATGGCAGTGTGGTTACATATTCTATCTACAGCGCCAAATATTCGTGTAGTCAGTCCCTCATTTTATAAAGATTCAGAGGCTCGGTTTTCAATTTTGTCTATAAAGTTAATTAACCAATTTTCGTCGTCTGTATGTATCATGCTATAGGCTACGTTTATAACTTCTGTTATGAAGAGCGTATCCGTTGTCTGTGATAGATGACGGAATGGGGGGGGGGGGGCGGGGGGATTCCCATTCATTTTGTGGATGGAGATTATGAAGAATTGTTTATTTACTATCAATATACCACTTCCAACTCCTTATGATAAGGTACCTACTAAAATAAATAGCTCTAGAATAAGGACCAGATTACCGTCAGATGCCGACCTGCTACCGTGTCATCCTTTGACATATGCCAACACTGATTACTTCCTCACAGTGGCAGCGAGCCCTGTACAGACGCATTAGATTTATTTGTGCAGACACTGCTTTTCCGCCAACGGACTTTAGTTTCAAATGTGGAGAAACTAGGGAGATAACAAAGCCATCAGACCACCAAAAACAGAAATTCTGTTGGCTATGACCGAGTGTTTATAGATTCATCACATCACTTAAGGTTAATAATAATGATGGCCTGATGGAGTTTCTGCTGATTTGATAGGATCACCCCTTAGCTATTTATGTAATCAACGACTTGGTGCATACTTCCTGACAGAGTTAAATGTACTATAGGAATAGCGAATATAAAAGTACACATAGCCAGACCATCTTTAATTATTTGCCTGTTTCACTCGTTCCACTCTTTTCAGAATTCTACGAAAAAGTGGCTACGAAAGAGTAGTGACGCTTTTAATTGAGCAGGACTCTTTAACTGCTTCACAGTTTCATTTTGAGGACTTCTCCACAGAAAATGGGATGTAAAGTGATTCATTAGCTAATGTGGTAATTTATCTTGTTGGTGTATTTCGTGACCGGGTGAAAATCTCCAATCGTGAGGAACACAAAGTTCTACTTGGCATCTACATCTACGTAATTAATCTGATATTCACAATAAAGTGCCTGGCAAAGGGTTCAATGAACCACCTTCAAGCTGTCTCTCTATCGTTGCAGTCTCGAACGGCGAGTGGGGAAAACGAGCACCTAAATTTTTCTCTGCGAGCCCTGATTTCTCTTATTTTATCGTGATTATCATTGCTCCCTATGTAGGTGAGTTACGACAGAATGTTTTTGCAATCGGAGGAGAAAACTGGTGATTGAAATTTCATGAGAACATCCCGTCGCAACGAAAAACGCCTTTCTTTTAATGACTGCCACTCCAATTCACGTATCATGTCTGCGGCACTATCTTCCCTGTTTCGTGATAGTACAAAACGAGCTGCCCTTCTTTGAAATTTATCGATGTCATACGTCAGTCCGACCTGATGCGGATCCCACACCGCACAGCAATACTCCAAAATAGGGCGGATAAGCTTGGTGTAAGTAGTCTCTTTAGTAGACCTGTTACAGCCTTTGAAGTGCTCTGCCATTGCATCAAAGTCTTTGGTTTGCTGTACCCATAATATTATCCATGTGATCGTAACAATTTAGGTTATTTGTATTTGTAATCCCTAAGTATTTAGTTACATTTACGCCCTTGAGATTTGTGTGACTTATCATGTAGTCAAAATTTGGTGGATATCTTTTAGTACTCATGTGAAATTTCACACATTTCACTATTAATGAGTTGTGTTGTAAGTCTAATTCCTCTTCCATATGTCGAGTTTGACATTCGTATCGGAAGTCCTAGGGTGTTATAGGCGTGAAACTAACCTCTGACTGAGGGGGAACATGACCTGTGAGTTCCGACTGGGCACACTCTCGCTCTTAATCTCCATGAATAACCTTGTAGAGACTCTAGCGTGCGGTTAAAAAACTGTAGATCGTGACCCAAGCACACTAATCAAGAATTCAAACTCAGCTCCATAAAACAAGGATGAAAACAAGGATGACAGCCGAAGATGCGGTTCACAGTTGGCAGTTTGTGAGTCTTAATACCACAGTGAGTCGCGTTATGCGTTTCCGAACAAGCAACAGTGACCTACTTGCAGCAGTATCAGTCGTTAATGGTCACAAACTAAATGAAACAGTTTGTGTAAAATTCCTTGGTGTCCGAATGGGTAACAAATTAAAAAGTCGTCAACGAACAGAGACAAACCCAACAAGAACATCTTCCGCTCTCAGAAGCACCTCGCACCCTACTGACCTACAGGCTGGGACCTTTACTCATTCTGCCTCTTGTCACATTGATTTGCGGTAATGTCTCCTGGTGCACTGTACCGAAAGCAGATGAAGTGTTTATTCCGCGGAGGTGGACAGTAAGATTATTGCGGCACGTAGATAATCTTGCTTAACTCTTACAGTTGTTTCACTACTTCCAAATACCTTTATTGTAGCCGACAATTACAATCGGTTTTACCAGAGCACAGGGCGATTCAAAAGACTGCGCAGAAACTGTAACAGGTGCCACAGTTTTTTCGTCGGGAATTGGTGATACATACACGAGGCTTTTGATACGCCCCTACAAAATTAAAAATAATTTTTGGGGGTCGTCAGATGTGGAGAGCGAGGTGACCATGCACAGGGACCACCTCTACCTGTCCAGCGTCTGAGTTACGTGGAACTGAGTGCATCACGTACATTAAAGGAAAATGTGCTGATGCTCTTCCTATTGGCCATTTCAGCAATGCACAACATTGTCGACTAAACAATACACTGCTGAAGTTCAGAGGCACTTTCATTGGCAGTCTTGTTGTTCCTGAAATTCCGTAGCCTGGGATTTAGTTCCAACTGGTTAGGTTGTTTCATTTTGGCTAACCGGTCAGCTCCTTCGGGTTGTGTGCAGTCTTTCAAATAACTGTACATAACGTAATAAATTCTACGTCCAACTGTCCACAATATTCTTTCTTGTTTTAGGAAAAACATTGACCAGTCCTCAGTGCCGGAAGGTCGGTCAACTGGGAAATAGGGCTTACATATACTGTCACTTTGTGGAAGAAGCTTGCTGCAAGTATCCATTGCTCATAATGCCCCGACATGCTTAAATCTAGGGTAAAATTAGTTCAGACAACAGCTTTGAAAAACATACAGGATGCGACGACATAAATATTGGTAGTAATGGTACTGTTAAAATTATGCTGTAAGAGTAATCTGCTATTGTGCATAGCTCGTGTTAACCAATACAGGAAGGCATCAGACGAGCTGTTGCGTTCCAGGTCATGGAACATCGCAATAACCAATCAAGATAAAGTTCCTTGTAAATGGTTCAAATGGCTTTCACCACTATGGGACCTAACATCTGAGATCATCAGTCCCCTGGAACTTAGAACTACTTAAACCGAACTAACCTAAGGACATCACACACATCCATGCCCGAGGCAGGATTCTAACCGGCGACCGTAGCGGTCGCTCAGTTCCACACTGAAGCGCCCAGAACAGTTCGGCCACAGTGGCGGGCAAAGTTCCTTCTCCTTCTTCCTTAAGTAACCAATTAAACGAACTATCTTTTTAAAATTATAACGTAATGGCGTGCACAGTGAACAGTAACAACAAAATATAAGGGACACGGCATAGCTAGAGCGCTGCTAATGGCCGAAACGTTGGCTTCCCTCCAGCAGCAGTAGTTTCATCCATGATGACGCGGTACCACACCCAGAAAACGTTTATGTCGACAGACTCTGGCCTCGGAAGCCTATCCAATTATAACAGTATAATGAGTCACTGTCCTCTAACATTACCTTTTCTTTATATAGAGATAACGGACACAATGCGTAGTATCGATTCTTGCATAGGTAATAATTGTCTCAGCTGTTTCATTAAAAGAATTCATATGATTTTCTATACGATGTAGTCTATGTCAGGCTACAATATATAAGAAAGAAATTAATGTGTTAAAATTCATATGTAGTAACAGTTAAAATTAGTCTTGTTTTAAAAATAACTGAAATTGCGAAATTTGTGGTGTGCTTAAATATTATTAAATGTACAATCTAATACTAAATATTAAATTTATTTCTAGATTGATTTAAAGAATAATGATACATTTTAGCGAGGATTATTCGTTGGTACAACACTCCGTCGTCAGGCCACGAGTGGCCTGCCGGGACCATCCGACCGCCGTGTCATCCTCAGAGGAGAATGCAGATATGAGGGGTGTGTGGTCAGCACGCCGCTCTCCCGGTCGTTATGATGGTGTTCTTGATCGAAGCCGCTACTATTCGGTCGAGTAGCTCCTCAATTGGCTTCACGAGGCTGAGTGCACCCCGAAAAATGCCAACAGCGCATGGCGGCCTGGATGGTCACCCATCCAAGTGCCGACCGCGACCGACAGCACTTTGGTGATCTCACGGGAACCGGTGTATCTACTGCGGCAAGGCCGTAGCCATTCTTTGGTAAAGAAAGTTTGTAAATTCTTTTGCTTTTTTAAACTGTTTGGAATAATGTGAGTACCGCAGAATGTATGGATTGGTGAGCATGCCTCCGATGGAAGAAGAAGTCTTTTGTCACCAACAACGCAGTTATTGTTTTTTTTTCTAATCTAAAAAATGTATAAACGGTGTGATGTTGAAAGATGTGACAAAGAAGAAAATCCAAGAATAATATAGGCAAATCTTCATCGGTTATTTAGTCATCAACAATCTACAAAATCGAAATTCCAGTTGCAAGAATGTACCCCTAGATAAGAATTTGAGCCATCTACAACAAAAACGAGATAATGAAGATAGGTAAAGGGTTATTCTTTTGTATATCTTCAGCCTCTCGATGCTTTAGAAATTTGGGCAAAGACAGATAATTTTAATACTGATGTGTGGGAGAGTAAGATTACGAAGTTAAGAGAGACAGAAAAAAGGACTCGGTCCTTACTTTACTTCCCCGCATTTTCACTGTGGCGGCTTTTAAGAATGAGGAACACTGAAGACAGGAGACTAGGAAGCTGAGTTAAGTGAGGGGCGGCAGAAGTGCGGCGGAAACTCACCAGAGACGTGCAGCGGCGCAGCAGGCGGAGCAGTGGCGGGCGGCGGCGGCGGCTCCCGCCTTCTCTTCTGACCTCGCGCCCTGGCCGCGGCTGGGCTGGGCCCGGCCGCCGCCCCCCCCCCCCCCACTGAGCCCATGGTCATCAACCCTGCTCCGCCCCCTTCCCCACCTGGCCCCCTTCCCCCATACACACCCACGCCCGACCCCAACAACGAAAGATCTGCAGCCGTCTGACGTCTCAAGTACTGCTGCGCAGCGCCTCACACCGAGGACGTGGAGGGCGCCTTCGTAATCGGGACAACTGCGCCGCTCCTGTTTCTCAGGTCGCGACCTCTCTTGACTCGACTCCAGGAGGGTCGCGTACTAGCACACGGTGAGCTCTCCATCCCAGCCGTCATTCTCTCCCCCCCCCCCCCTCTGAAATACTCACTCCGGACAAAAAACTCGTAACCTCAGGTGACGTCACGCTCATATCGCGCCTCTAGTCTTGACACTGCCCTCATTTTCGTGAAGAAATGAGTCCACTTCGTTTCTGAGGCGTGCCGTATAAATGATAATCGGACCTGTAGAGCTACAAAACTGTGAGGAGAGTCAAATCAGGAACGTGTGTGTTGACAGCAGTTGTCACCTTTAAAGGTGGCAGCGTATACAGCATAATAATCAACAAAGCTGCAGAGAAAGGGCGACACTTTGACAACGAAAATGTTTCAATAAACACCGTGGTTAAAGTTCACTGCAACCTCAATAAGTAGGCTAGAGTAAAAAGCACCTTGAAACTTCACACAACCACTTCCACCCTGAACTGAATCCTCTGTAAGTGTTGTTGTTGTGGTCTTCAGTCCAGAGACTGGTTTGATGCAGCTCTCCATGCTACTCTATCCTGTGCAAGCCTCTTCATCTTTAATGCAACACACATCCTTGTACGCTTCCCTCCAGTACTAAACTGGTGATCCCTTCATGCCTCAGAACATGTTCTACCAACCGATCCCTTCCTCTAGTCAAGTTGAGCCACAAATTCTTCTCCCCAATTTAATTTTGTACGTGCTCATTAGTTATGTAATCTACCCATCTACTCTTCATTTTTCTTCTGTAGCACGACATTTCAACAGCTTCTGTTCTCTTATGGTCTAACTGTTTCTCGTCCATGTTTCACTTCCAAACACAGCTAAACTCCGTACAAATACATTCAGACAAGCATTCCTGACACTTACATGTATACTTGGCGCCAACAAATCTCTCTTCTCCAGGAACGCTTCCCCAGCCAGTCTACATTTTGTATAGTCTCTATTTCGACCATCATCAGTTATCTTGCTCCCCAAACATCAAAACATTTCTACTTTAAGTATTTCATTTCCTGATCTAATTCCCTCAGTATGACCGGATTTAATTCGACTACATTCCATTATACTCGTTTTGCTTTCGTTTATGTTTATTTTATATCCTCCTTTCAAGACACTGTCCATTCTCTTCATTTGCTCTTCCAGGTCCTTTGCTGTCTGTGACTGAATTACAATATTATCGCCAAACCTAAAAACTTTTATTTGTTCTCTATGGATTTTAATCCCTGCTCCAAATTTTTCTTATCGTTCCTTTACTGCTTGCTCAATATACAGGTCGAATAACATCAGGGACAGACTACAACTCTGCTTCACCCCCTTCTCAACAATTTCTCCTCTTTCATACGTCTCGACTCTCATAGCTGTCATCTGTTTTCTGTCCAAATTGTAAATAGCTCCCTGTATTTTACCCCTGCCACCTTCAGAATTTGAAAGAGACTATTCCAATCAACATTGTCAAAAGCTTTTTCTATGCCTATAAACGCTAGAAACGTAGGTTTGCCTTTCCTTAACCTATCTTCGAAGGTAAGTCATAGAGTCAGTATTGCTTCGCGTGTTCCGGAATTTCCACAAAATCCAAACTGATCTTCCCCAAGGTCGCCTTTTACCAGTTGTTCCGTTCATGGGTGTAAAAAATTTGTGTCAGTATTTTGCAGCCATGAGTTACTACGGTAATTTTCGCACCTGTCAACACCTACTTTCTTTGGGATTGGAATTCTTATATTCTTCTTGAAGTCTGGAGGTATTTCGCCTGTCTCATACATCTTCCTCACCAGATGGAAGAGTTTTGTTGTGGCTGTCTCTCCCCAGGATATTAGTTGTTCTAATGGAATTTTATTTACTCATAGGTCCTTGTTTCTGCTTGGGTCTTTCACTGCTCTGTCAAATTCTTCATTCAGTATCACTTATCCCATTTCATCTTCATCTATGTCCTCTTAAATTTCCATAATATTGCCCTCTTGTACATTGCCCTTGTATAGACCCTCTATATACTCCTTCCAACTTTCTGTTTCCTTTCTTTGGTTAGGACTGGTTTCCCATCTGAGCACTTGATATTCATACAAGTGGTTCTCTTTCCTCTGAAGGTCGCTTTAACTTTTTTGTTGGCAGTGTCTATCTTATGTCTATCTTACCTCTAGTGATATATGCTTCTACACCCTTACATTTGTCTTCTAGCCATCCCTGCTCATCCGTTTTGTACTTCCTGTCGATCTCATTTTTGAGATGTTTGCATTCCTTTTCGCCTGCTTCATTCACTGCAGTTTTATATTTTCTTCTTTCATCAATTAAATTCGATATCTGTAAGTAGTGGCTTGAATTCGGAAGAATGAAAAGAAGATCGCAGTTTGATGGCACATCGTCACAGAGGTCAATGGAGGCGATTGGGTTTGCACTAAAGCCTCATTGTGCCCTCGACACCTCGGCACCAGTAGACAAGATGCGAAACTGTGACTTGTGGGAACATATTACACACCTCCAGCCAGCTGCAGCTCAGTTTCTGTGTTGTTTGGCCTGCTGAAGTTCCACAGTCTAATAGGGTGCTTGGTCCCAACTCCGTTGCATACGCTTCTCTTGGCAAATATCGCCCGGAAACGTTGCGATATGGCCATGTATTCAGTGACGGAAGCTTTCCTTCATCGATTTGAAACCATCTGTAGTTGACAAGCTGTGGCTTTTGTCGTTGGCCCTAGCGGTAAAACTGTTTTTATGACATACCTGCTGTTGTATTTCTTTCCATATCGATACATTGGACAGCACATGTTCATAGACCTACAAATCGGGGAACTTCAGGCAAGGTGTGGTCAGATTTTAAAGACACGTCCAAACATGATAGCACCTACGTTTTCTTGTGTGAACTGCCCATAACCCGCGATATACTTCTATACAAAGCTACACTCCAGAAAAGTACCTTTCAGAAACTGCTTCACAAATGTCTCTTTTCGTGAAGTACTTTTCACGCTATTCCAATTACGAATTTGAATCTTCTCTACTTCGGCTGTCATCACTTATTTTGCAGCCCAAATAGAAAGTCATCTACAACCTTTACTGTTTCATTTCCTAATCTAGTACCCTAAGGATAGTTTGATTTAATTAGACCATATTCCATTCCCCTTATTTTACTTTTTTGTTCATGCTCTTTTTAAAATTTCTCCTCAAGACTCTATCCATTCCATTCAACTGATCATACGTTTCTACATTCCTCTGGAAGCCAAACTGATCTTCCCTGGTGTCGGCTTCTACACTTTCTTCCATTCTTTTACAAACAATTCATGTCAGTATCTGACATCCATGACAGCACACTGATGCTTTGGTAAAACTGAAACCTTTACTTGCCTTGTGTGGTACTGGAATTATTACATTCTCATAGATGTTATAGATCTTGTACACCATATGGAACAATTTGGTCGTGTCTGCTCCCACAAGGATCCCAAAAACTCTGAGAGAATGGTGTCTACTTCAGGGACCTTGTTTACATTTAAGTCTTTCTGTGCTCAGTCAAATTCTTCTCGGAATGTCGTATGACCCATCCTATTTTCGGCACTTGCTCTACTACTTTTCCCTCATATTCCTTTGACTACGTGCCAACTATTCACCTAGTTGTGCTTTTATTCCACCTCCATTACACAGTCAGTAATGCTGTAATTCAGCTTTACACTCACATCCGTTCTCAGATAATTTTGTATATTTTCCTGTCTGTCTATTATTTCCCCACCTGCATCTGTCCTCTGTTTCAGTATATCATTCTTGATTTACACTGTTTTCTTTTCGATATTGTGATTGTACATTATTTATATCGCACTACAATCGATTCTAAAACCAAGCCTCTAATTTGCTCGAAAGGTGATTTCATTCGTTGTTGGCGTTTAGTTGGCCTAGAAGAAAGCAGTACCAACTCTTCCATAATATGAAGGTCGTTTCGGTATATTCCGTTCCATGCATTACTTATTAGTCTATCTTGCCGTTGTCAGGACACGACAGCTTCCTCTGTGGTTGCTGAGGGCAGTCCAGGTGGTTGTGTGGTGCAGACCTCCCTGCCTGGCATCTCTCGCTCTCTGCAGTTCAGCGTTTTCCACTGTCCTGATGAACTGCAGCGCTAACTGATGCGATAGAATGTTCCTGTCTACATCTACATCTACATGGATACTCTGCAAATGAAATTTAAGTGCCTGGCCGGCATCACAATTCTCTGTTGTTCCAGTCTCGTATAGCGCGCGGAAAGAACGAACACCTGTATCCTCCCGTACAAGCTCTGATTTCCCTTATTTTATCATGACGATTGTTTCTCCCTTTGTAGGTCAGTGACAAAAAAATATTTTCGCATTCGGAGGAGAAAGCTGGTGATTGGAATTTCGTGAGAAGATACCGTCGCAACGAAAAACGCCTTTGTTTTAATGATGTCCACCCCAAATTCTGTATCACTTCAGAGACACTCCCTCCCCTCTATAATACAAAACGTGCTGCCTTTCTTTGAACTTCTTCGATGTACATCGCCCCTCCTATCTGGTAAGGATCCCACACCGCACAGCAGTATTCTAAAAGAGGACAGACAAGCGTATTGTAGGAGTCTCCTTAGTAGGTCTGTTACAGTTTCTAAGTGTCCTGCCAAAAAAACGCACCCTTCCCCACAATATTTTCTGTGTGTTCTTTCCAATTTAAATTGTTCATAATTGTAATTCCTAGATATTTAGTTGAATTTACGGTCTTTAGATCTGACGGAAGTTTAACGGATTCCTTTTAGCACTCATGTGGAAGAACTCACCCTTTTCGTTAGTTAGAGTCAATTACCAATTTTCGCACCATACAGATATCTTTTTTTCTAAATTCCTCACTATACTAACACTGACTGGATCCTCTCCTTCGCTCTCAAGGGTGCTCAGTGCAGGTCTCGTTGAAACCCAGTCTGATACTTTCGTAAAATGTGTGAACGCCAAGAAGTGTTAGCCCACAGTCATTAGATTAGTCCACGTTTAAATCTAGGACTTGCAAGTGTTCCACTGCCCTCAATTCACTTCTACAGTCAGCTTGTTATTTGGCTTCTATGGCTCTGAGCACTATGGGACTTAACAACTATGGTCATCAGTCCCCCAGAACTTAGAACTACTTGAACCTAACTAACCTAAGGACATCACACAACATCCAGTCATCACGAGGCAGAGAAAATCCCTGACCCCGCCGGAAATCGGACCCGGGAACCCGGCCGCGGGAAGCGAGAACGCTACCGCGCTTTGGCTTCTTTAATGTTGGCTTTCCCTTTTTCTATGCATTGTGAATATCTAGCAGATTGTGGAGAGTCAGCTGGTACGTTAATAAATGTTTATGCTCGACTGTATCGATCTTTTTAAAGTTAAGCAATTTGACCATTGCTGCAGTATATAGGGAGTAATCTACTCCATAGACATTGTGTGCTTACGTTCTTTAGCATTAATGTTTTGCGATTTCTGTTGAACCATCATCATTTCTTGGCGGTTTTTGTTTCTTCACACCACGCATATATTTATCCAAACCATCTGAGGCAATATGGGCACTGTAGCAATATTTGATTAGCGATTTAATGTTGTCATTTTACATAACCAACAACGATTTTTCATTTTTGAGCACTTAGCTTTAGGAATACGAAGATGTGTCATGATTGTGACACACTGGACTACATTTTAGACTGATCTGAAGACGGCTCGTCAGTGAGCCGAAACGGGTAATCAATAAAGAAAATTTGCGACCTTAACGCAGCATTTTTATCCACACATGTGTAAATCAACAGATCGTGTATCTTCCTCTTGACAATGTCAGAGAATAACAGTATTTTTGATTCGAAAATATTGTTTGGAAACTTCCATTTGTTACGAGGCTAATATTACTCACTCAAAGAAAAGAAGTGACACCTAGGCCCCTTACCCTGTGCATTTCAAAATATCATTTGTTTTCAAAGAGAAATAAAATCAGCGCAAAGAAGAACTGTTTACAAATCAGCAGGTTATTGCATAAACATAACACTACAGCATCCACTTACAGTTTGTAAGTGAATTACTTGAACTTTTCGGGGAATTTCACAATTCGAACAAATCGGGAAACTTTCTTTGGTGACACTTGGAGGTGCATATAACTCATTCACAGATGATGTGCTGCGCATGTTATCCTATTGATCACTGGCGTTTTACGTCACAAGAACGTAGCCAGATTTCACTCAGTTAGGTGGGATGTTCCCTTTAATATCCTGACATTTTAGAACGAAGTATTCTCTTTTCGCTCCAGGACTTCGTAGTGGCCCTCGTAGGGAGGCCCTAAATTGGCTTTAACTTTGTCATTCCTCCCAAATACATGTCACAGCTGCAAAATACTAACGTGAATTCTTTACAGACGAATGGAAAAACTGGTAGAAGCCGACCTCGGGGAAGATAAGTTTGGATTCCGTAGAAATGTTGCAACGCGTGAGACAATACTGACCCTACGACTTATCTTACAAGAAGGATTAAGGATAGGCAAACCTACGTTTCTAGCATTTGTAGACTTAGAGAAAGCTTTTGACAATGTTGACTGGAATACTCTCTTTCAAATTCTCAACGTGGCAGGGGTAAAATAAAGGGATCGAAAGGCTTTTTACAATTTGTACAGAAAACAGATCGCAGTCATAAGATGCGAGGGACATGAAAGGGAAGCAGTGGTTGGGAAGGGAGTAAGACAGGGTTGTAGCCTCTCCCCGATGCTATTCTATCTGTATATTGAGCAAGCAGTAAAGGAAACAAAAGAAAAGTTCGGAGGAGGCATTAAAATCCATGGACAAGAAGTAAACACTTTGAGGTTCGCCTATGACATTGTAATTCTGTCAGAGACAGCAAAGGACTTGCAAGAGTAGTTGAACGAAAAGGACAGTGTCTTGAAAGGAGGATATAAGATGAACACCAACAAAAGCAAAACGAGGATAATAGAATGTAGTCGAATTAAGTCGGGTGATGCTGAGGGAATTAGATTAGGAAATGAGACACTTAAAGTAGTAAAGGAGTTTCGCTGTTTGTGGAGAAAAATAACTGATGATGGTCGAAGTATGGAAGTGAAACATGGACGATAAATAGTTTAGACAAGAAGAGAATAGAAGCTTTCGAAGTGTGGTGATACAGAAGAATGCTGAAGATTAGATGGGTAGAGCACATAACTAATGAGGAGGTATTGAATAGAATCGGAGAGAAGAGGAGTTTGTGGCACAACTTGTCTAGAAGTAGGTTCTGAGGCAACAAGGGATCAGCAATTTAGTACTGGAGGGCAGCGTGGAGGGTAAAAATCGTAGAGGGAGACCAAGAGATGAATAAACTAAGCAGATTCAGAAGGATGTAGGCTGCAATAGGTACTGGGAGATGAAGAAGCTTTCACAGGATAGAGTAGCATTGAGAGCTGCATCAAACCAGTCTCAGGACTGAAGACCACAACAACAACAGATGTTTACTAACGCGTATTGTTTGCTTCACCTCGTGGGAACATTTTGAAGGGCGTTGTTTATCGATATTTTGGCGTAGCTGAGAGGTGTATGGTTGTAGGTCTATGTCTTGTTTGCTTCCCGACCTGAAAACGAAATTCAAATGGAAATTGTCAGAGTCGTGCCACGTAGCATCCCAGCAGCTGTTGAGTTATTTTCGTCTGTCAAACACCAACTCAGCCGTAGAGGAATTGTGGGAATCATGTCATTCCATTTAATTTTACCATCTGCTCCGACAGCTGCCTTCAGCATTCGATGAGTTTTCTCTATTTCCCCATCTGATTGTGGATGACATGCCGTAGTTTGCTTTAATTTACTATCACAAATTTAAGCAAATGAAGAGAATAGCTTTGACTAAAATTGTGCTGCTCGGTCACTCACTGTTTTAGTTATGTGCTGATCCAGAAGTTATAAAACACTCGTACCACTATTCCTGCTAGGACATCAGACAGTGGAGTGACAGCTGTCCATTTCACTGAACCGTTCGGTGGACGTTAAATGGTTCAAATGGCTCTGAGCACTGTGCGACTTAACTTCTGAGGTCATTAGTCGCCTACAACTTAGAACTAATTAAACCTAAATAACCTAAGGACATCACACACATCCATGCACGAGGCAGGATTCGAACCTGCGACCGTAGCGGTAGCTCGGCTCCAGACTGTAGCGCCTAGAACCGCACGGCCACTTCGGCCGGCTGGTGCACGTTAAGCTGTATATGAATTCTTCTGAGGGAGGCCGTATGCCCATCATATCGTGTTCCAAGCGAAACTAATTGCTGAGTGACACCCTTTGGTGCATTCATCGCCTATTTTGTATTTAATCTGTTTAAATTCTTTAACAAAAGTTTCTTTTAAAGAATTATCCCTCCGTGTCTGTCCTAGTACCTGCTTCTGTGCGCTCTGGATGGCAGATCGCACCTTGCCGTCAACTTCTATAGTCCTATGTTCTATCCATTCTAGTACGATTTCGCCTATTTTTGGACATCTTGTTTGATGTTTGACAAACAAATCAGCAAGTGAGTTATTTAAAAGGAGACTTAATACTAGGGTGTGTCACCCAGTTGTAATACTGAAAAACTTTAAATTGCTGAGAGTTACACTATGTGGTCAAAGTATCCGGACACCCCCATAAACATACGTTTTTCGTATTAGGAGCAATATGCTGCCATCTACTGCCAGGTACTATATGTCAGCGACCCCAGTAGTCATTAGAAATTGTGAGAGAGCAAAATGGGGCACTCTGCAGAACTCACAGGCTTCGAACATGGTGAGGTGATTGGGTGTCACTTGTGTCGTACGTCTTTACACGAGATTTCCACATTCCTAAATATCCCTACGTCCACTGTTTCCAATGTGATAGTGAAGTGGAAACGTGAACGGACATGTACAGCACAAAAGCGTACAGGCCGGCCCCATCTGTTGACTGACAGAGACCGCCGAGGGTTGAAAAGAGTTGTAATGTGTAAAATGCAGACATCCACCCAGACGATAACAAAGGAATTCAAATCTGAATCAGGATCTACTGCAAGAACTATGAAGATAGGCGGGAGGTGGGAACACTTGCACTTCATGGTAGGGCGGCTGCTCACAAGCCACACATCCCACCCGTAAATGCCAAACAACGCCACTTTTAGTACAACGACCGAAAACAATGGACAACTGAACAGTGGACAAACATGTGGCGATCCGATGGAAGGGTGTGGGAATGGCCAATGCCCGGTGAACCTCATCTGCCGGCGTGTGTAGTGCCAACAGTAAAATTCGGAGGCTGTGGTGTTATGGTGTGGTGGTGTTTTCCAAAATGGTTCAAAAAATGGTTCAAATGGCTATGAGCACTATGGGACTTAACATCTGAGGTCATCAGTGCCCTAGAACTTAGAACTACTTAAACCTAACTAACCTAAGGACATCACACACATCCATGCCCGAGGCAGGATTCGAACCTGCGACCGTAGCGGTCACGCGGTTCCTGACTGTAGGGCCTAGAACCACACGGCCACCATGGCCGGCTTTTTCAAAAATCAAATGGCTCTGAGCTCTATGGGACTTAACATCTGAGGTCATCAGTCCCCTAGAACTTAGAACTACTTAAACCTAAATAACCTAAGGACATCACAGACATCCATGCCCGGGGCAGGATTCGAACCTGCGACTGTAGCAGTCGCTCGGTTCCGGACTGAAGCGCCCAGAACCGCTCACCTACCACGGGTGGCGGTGGTATTTTTCATGGAGGGGGCTTGCTCCTCTTGTTGTTTTGCGTGCCACTATCACAGCACAGACCTACATTGACGTTTCAAGCAACATCTTGCCAGAGCGGAAGCTGTCATTAAGGCTAAGGGTGGGCCAACACCACATTGAATTCCAGCATTATAGGTGGAAGGCTACAGAAGAATGCTGATGATTAGATGGGTAGATCATATAACTAATGTGGAGGTATCGAGTAGGATTGGGGAGAAGAGAAGTTTGTGGCACAACTTGACTAGAAGAAGGGATCGGTTGGTTGGGCATGTTCTGAGGCATCAATGGATCACCAATTTAGTATTGGAGGGCAGTGTGGAGGGTAAAAATCGTAGAGGGAGACCAAGAGATGAATACACTAAACAGATTCAGAAGGATACAGGTTGCAGTAGGTACTGGGAGATGAAGAAGCTTGCACAGGATAGAGTAGCATGGAGAGTTGCATCAAACCAATCTCAGGACTGAAGACCACAACAGCAACAGATGGAAGGCACTCGAACTTTTAAGTCACTGTCAGCCAGGTGTTCGGATACTATCGATCACATACTGGACGAATGTTAGTTGTTGATTCATCGCACTGTAATAATCCTTCACTAGTGTGTCCTGCTGTTGAAACTTGAGATATGAGAACTAGAGGGAAGTTTCTCGAGTTTTTCATAGCTCATTTGAGCATCTGCTATCTTATTGTAATCAGTTGGTGGAACGGTGGTCTGGCCTTTTAATATTGAAGACTACGACTAACGTGTGGACAGGGCCAAGGAACTGACATATCAGACGTGATTTCACACACAAATAATTTATACATAACATACAATACGTAACACCAATTACGTAAATCCTGCTTCGATGCTTAAAATTGCCCAAAATTGGAGGGCCTCCACTTTCGAATTGGAAAGGCTTTAATTTAAGAAGCTAAAACACCTATTTTCATTTTTTAAAATTATAATAATACAACACATAAGTAAGCGCTAAGTGAACGCACTCTTAAATCTTTAATTATTAATCACAAAGCGTGGGATTTACCACATTTAAATTCTCATTGCAATATAAAACATAAATACATGAATTCACAACACAGCATGGCTTCAAAATTTCTACCTGGACGACGTATGGTCCTAAAACTTTCGTATTACATTCCAGCCAATCACATTAATAGCTTATAAACACGGTTGGTAAAATACAAACGTTTGCACTATTGTAAGTAGGCTGTTTAGGTTTTTTTATTGGTAACGCCACCTCTGTATAAAAAAATCACTGGCTGTGCTGTGTGCAGTCTGTGGCTGCTTTGCATTGTTGTAATACTCAACCATTGTAGTGTTAGGCAGCTGGCTGTGAACAGCGCGTAGCGTTGCGCAGTTGGAGGTGAGCCGCCAGCAGTGGTGGATGTGGGGAGAGAGATGGCGGAGTTTTGTAATTTGTCATGAACTGCTATATATATGATGATATCAAGGTAAATACATTGTTTGTTCTCTATTAATATCTTTCATTTGCTAACTATCCCTATCAGTAGTTAGTGCCTTCCATAGTTTGAATCTTTTATTTAGCTGGCAGTAGTGGCGCTCGCTGTATTGCAGTAGCTTGAGCAGCGAAGATTTTTGTGAGGTAAGTGATTTGTGAAAGGTGTAGTTTAATGTTAGTCAGGGCCATTCTTTTGTAGGGAATTTTGAAAGTCAGATTGCGTTGCGCTAAAAAAATATTGTGTCAGTATAAGCACAGTCGTATGTATAAATTGATAAAAGGGGACGTTTCACTATAATAAATTTTAATAATCCATCATCACTCAAAAATAACATCAGAAGTTCGATACGGAGCATGTAAGCCTGTTTATACAATCTTTCGGGCCAAAATAGGCACGAGGGCCACCATAACAGAAGTGCGCTAGTTGCTTTTAGGATAGGTGCTCCCATTAGCTTAATCACTGAGCAGATATTTACTTAAGCGACGGGTAAGATAGTTAATGCAAATAGAAGGTACTTCTAAAGTTTTTTTTCCTTCCTCCCTTTTAACAAGGGGGTTTTAGTAAGGTGGAAATTACACATTGAGGAGACGCAATAGCAAATCTAGCGGGCCCGCCTTCACGAGGACGCCCTGGGACTACACACGTACTAAACTAGCGGCGTATCCGCTGTTCAAGCCAAACATTATCAACACAGTTCCATACTCCTGACACCCAAATAGTCGGGATCCAAACAAAACCAAAAATCCCAAGAGCGTAAGATCCAGCATAGCTTCAGAACAGATCTTACTTCAGGCGGTTGCCTTCACAAATACAGGTATCAAAATGAAAACAAGAACGTCTATCAACATTCCCTAATCAGCACAATGTTCTTCTTTAGGTCCTTGTAGCGCTTGAAACGCTGACATGCCAATGTTAACAAACCTCTAAGACAACATCCCCCAACTGACAAGCCGAAACCAAAGTGAACCCTTATCAGCTCCGTGACAGGACTCGAACCCCCACCCCCACTCCTGTCAGAGCTACTCACTTAGAATAAATACAGCGCAAATAGTATGGCGCACACATATACCCAGGGATTAACAGAACAGTAGACTGAACTAGAATTAACCTTAATAGTACAGCACTAGATCTTGGGAGACAAGGAACTAACTCCCCACCCGAAATTCTGCAACCAAAGGGCGGGAGGATGAACTACCAAAACATAGAAGTGCAAACGTTCACAAACAACTACCCAAAATACACCACTACACCGGTTAGCAACGATGCGTGGAGGAATCTGCACTGTCAGAATTGCACCAGTGAACAGAACAGAGGATTGCCAAAGCGGTGGCAACAAGGCGGGAAAGACGACTGGATGAACTCAATCCCAAAGGACGATCAACTTGAAACATTCACACTTCTTTTCTCCTTTCCTTCGGCACACTTCGTCGTTTGTCCGGGACTGCTGTGCACAATTATGAGCCGTCCCCAGTCGTCCCGGCAGACACCGACCCAGCCGAACTGCTCCCAGACTCAAACCCTCGCCGAACGGCGGCTCTACCGCCCCATGATGGTTACTGTTTGTTTGCCTTCGTCGACACAGGCGATGATTAGACAGCCATCCGCCTCCAGCGGACAACCACTGAAGAGCGGGCAGAGGGGCCGAACCAGGCCGGCGTTCCTCCACGGGAAGAAGTGCGGGTTCGATAACAACATCCGTAGGCGGGAGGCAGGATGTCGACGTCTCCAGAGCAGACACGAAGGCCACTGCGCGACAACCTCCCCCGGCGTGTTTTTTTTTTTTTTTTTATTGTGATTTTAAACACCTTATACATAGGCGGGCTGTCAGCAGCACAATACGCCGCTCTTCAGCCTTGAGTTTGACAACAAGTAGTACATAAAGGTGGCACAGAGAAGACAGTCAAAACGGTGGGCAAAAAATGTAGACACTAAAAATCGAAAAAACATGGAGCCGTTCACGCTGGACGAGAAACAGCACTAACACTAGGCGACACGGTGCACATGACATGGATGATGGCGACGGCATGTGAACGGTGGTGGCGTGACGGCGAACAACACTACACACAAACGAAGGCACACACACGAAACACTGACGGCGACGATCTCCGGCTCGCGAATGTTCACTGAGCGTGTACGAGTCTGGGGACCTACCAAGAGAGGAGGAGGAGGAGGAGGAGGGGAATGGGAGAGGGGAGAGCAGAGATGCCATGGACAGAGGAGAGAGGGGGAGGGAGGAAGGGGGAGGGGAAGCCCGGGGGAAGAGGGGAGGAGGGAGGGGGGGAAGGAGAGAGAAGGGAAGGGAAGGGAGGGAAGGAGAGAGGGTGGGTGCCTAAAGGAAAGGACACAGGAAGTGGGGGGGGGAGGATCAAAGTTGATAGGAGGGGTAGATGGAGGGCAGGAGGACATCATCAGGGAGGGGGAGCTGGCGGAAGCCACCTTGGGAGAGGGTAAGGAGGGTGGAGAGATGGAGACCGGGTGGGACGTGGGAATACAGGTGCGGCAGCGGGCGGGGGTGGGAGAGGATCGGGGAGACTAGCGGGTGAGGAGGATCGAGTTTACGGGAGGTGTACAGGATCCGTATCCTTTCAAGGAAAAGGTGGAGGTGGGGGAAGGGGATGAGATCGTACAGGATCCGCGTGGGGGAGGGGAGACAGATGCGATAGGCGAGGCGGAGAGCATGGCGTTCAAGGATTTGGAGGGATTTGTAAAAGGTAGGGGGGGCGGAGATCCAAGCCGGATGGGCATAACAAAGAATAGGGCGGATGAGGGACTTATAGGTGTGGAGGATGGTGGAGGGGTCCAGGCCCCACGTACGGCTTGAGAGGAGCTTGAGGAGACTGAATCGGGAGCGTGCCTTGGCTTGGATTGTCCGGAGGTGGGGAGTCCAGGAGAGGCGACGGTCGAGGGTGACGCCAAAGTACTTAAGGGTGGGAGTGAGGGCGATAGGACGGCCATAGATGGTGAGAAAGAAATCAAGGAGGCGGAAGGAAGGGGTGGTTTTGCCTACAATGATCGCCTGGGTTTTGGAGAGATTGACCTTGAGCAACCACTGGTTGCACCAAGCGGTGAACAGGTCAAGATGGGATTGGAGAAGGTGTTGGGAGCGCTGCAGGATGGGGGCAAGGGCAAGGAAGGCGGTGTCATCGGCAAACTGGAGAAGGTGGACGGGGGGTGACGGCGGCCCCCTGGCGTGACCGCGCTCGCCTATAAATAGTACAGACCAAAGAGGATGCTGCAGTAAACACGTGAGTCGGTCGTGTTACCAACCTATGGTTTCTAAGTACACCAAAGACAGAACTCGCAATCGATAGTGGGTACACTACGGGCGGGAGTTCAAACGAAAGGGCTTCTTAAAAGACCAACCCTGAACAACTGCGGAAAACGAAATAGAGGCGAAGCAATAAAAGACAGCAACGAGATGCTAGAGCCCGATCGCGCCCAAACACTGTCGATTACCAAAAATATTGGCTCCACACGACGCTCAGGAAACGAGCTGTGGAAAGATGGAAGTACACACTGCTCAGTTGGTACTGTTTCTTACAATCTGGATAGGTTTTCAGTCACATGACACTGTTTTCTAGAAATGTGTCTGTTTTCTTCGGCAAAATGTCGTACGAACAGTAGGAGGCGGAACTGCACAGCGGTTGCCTTATCGTTTCGTTGTCCAAAGGCATGCATCAAAGAAGTATGGTCGATATACGTTGCAAGTGGACGTCTTTCACGGAAGTATTTAATATATCTCATTGCCGTTTGCATGATGAGAATTTCCCTACCGTATGTTGAATATTCCATCCGGGATGGCGAGAACTTATTGGAGTAGAAGCCAATAGTTTTCCATATACCTTCTGTGTGTCGCAGCACTACACCACGTGCAAGACCTCGCGCATCTGTAAATGATTCGCTCTCCATACTAGGGTATGATGAAACGACTGCGTTTGCAGAAACGATTTTGCACTTCTCGAACTGCTTTATTGAATCCTCTGCGACTGATTGCTTCTTTTGTCGTACTTATTGATATTCTTCAAGTAATCGTTTACCAGATGTAGAAGTATGAAACCGGAATATCCCTTTAGATGGTGCTATCAGTCAGTGGAGGGCCCTTGAGACAGCGTCTGCAAAGCCATCTGCTTTCTGTAACGGCTGACGACGAATGTCAACACACAGTAACCCAAGTTCCGTACATCGGTATCTGTTTCAAACCCGTAAACATGTTTATTTTTGTGCCTACGAACTACGATTTGCCGACAGCGTTGGTTTTTTGCTTTCATTTGACGAAAACTGCTGCAGAATAGCGTCGGACGCTTGTCGAAGCTTTCGGCGAACATGCTATTGCGGAAACACAGTGTTTCGAGTGGTTAAAACAATTCAAAAGTGGTGAAGTTGACGTGCGAAACGACGATCCCGGGAAACCACCGAAAACGTTCGAAGAAAACGAATTGCAGGCCTTATTGATTGAAGACGATACTCAGACTCAACAGGAACTCTCGGAACAACTGAATGTAACGCAGAAGGCGGTCTCTCTTCGGTTGAAAGCTATGGAAACGGTGCAGAAAGTGGGAGAAGGCGATGAAAGACAGCATGCAACTCGATAGTCGACTTGTGAAGTGCTGCTCTCCAGGTGCAAAAGAAAGTCGTTTTCGAATAGCGACAGGTGATGAAAAATGGATCCTAAGCGTCGTAAATCCTGGGTGAATCCAGGCAAACCGTCAATATCCACTGCAAGACCAAATCGCTTTGGAAAGAAGACAACGCTCTGTGTTTGGTGGGATCGGGAGGGTGTCATCTATTATGACCTCCTAAAACCTCGTGAAACTGTTAATACCGGTAGCCACCAACAGAAAGTGGTCGATTTCAATGGAACATTACGCGGAAAACGAGCGGAATCTGAAGAAAGGCAACATAAAGTCACATTGGTCCACGAAAAATTTTATTTATTTATTTATTTATTTTTGGCGTGCGATTTATAGCCTGCCGGACAGGTGGGAGAAATGTATAAACAGCAATGGAGATTATTTTGAATAAAATATTGTTTATCACATTCGAGCAACAGACGTGTAATTATTAGAACGAGATTCCGGGTTCATACTTGTACACCTGATATAGCAGCTAGATTTTTTTCGACATGTCAAAAACGCAACGGGTAAAAATTGAATATGCGAAGGAAAGAAGTATTTGTGACACAGTTGCTACAAATCAGAAATTAGTTACCACTTCTACTCGTTTTGTGTTTGGTTTGGTACCTTCTGGATCAATCACAAGACCTAAAAGATAATTTCTTGCCCTCCGAACGCAGATTTTGCAATAGAAATCATTAAAGCAAAATAGTTCAATTGTTCTAACGGGATAGTTATGTGCTGAGTGTATTTTTCTCAGGAGTAGAGGATATCAGTATAGCCTCTAAATATGCAAGATTGAAATCTAAATATCTTCTAAATTCATTACGTAGTCTCTGAAAGGTACCGGCTCCATTCCTGAGGCGAAATGGCATGAAACTGAACTCATACAGTCCAAAGCGTGTGGTCACAGCCCTCTTTTCCTTATCACTTTCATCTGGTGAGTATGGAAAACGCTTTGAAGAGTTGGAGTTGTCTTGCCCATAGGGATGGAATTTAAATCATCTGCAGGGGAAACTGGGTAGCTGTCATTAATATGTACACCATTCAGCTTTTGTACCCTGTGCCGCGAACTAGTTCATTAGGATTTAGAAGGGTGAAATATAAACTGAAAAGACAAAGAAACTGGTACACCTTCCTAATATCGTGTAGGGTGCTCGCGAACGCTGAAAAGTACGGCAATACAACGTGGCTTGTACTCGACTAATGTCCGAAGTAGTGCTGGAGGGAACTGACATCATCAATCCTGCAGTGCTGTCCATAAACCCGTACGAGTACGAGGAGGTGCACATCTCTTCTGAACAGCAAGTTGCAAGGCATCCCAAATATGCTCAATAATGTTCATGCTTGGCCAGCGAAAGCGTTCCTGGAGCCGTTCTGTGGCAAATCTGGACCTGTGGTGTGTTGCACTGTTCAGCTGGAATTGCCCAAGCCCGTAGGAATGAACAATGGACATGAATGGATGCAGGTGATCAGACAGGATGCTTACGTTCGTGTCACCTGTCAGAGTTGTATCCAGATGTATCGGGGGTCCCATATCACGCCAGCTGCACACGCCGCACACCATTACAGAGCCTCCACCAGCTCGAACAGTCCCCTGCTGACATACACGGTCAATGGATTCATGAGGTTGTCTCCATACTCGTACACGTCCGTCCGCTCGATACAATTTCAAAAGAGACTCGTTCGACCAGGCAAGAGGTTTTCAGTCATCAACAGTCGAATATAGGTGTTGACGGTCCCAGGTGAGGCGTAAGGCCTTGTGTCGTGCAGTCATCAAGCGTACACGAGTGGGCCTTTGGCTCCGAAAACCCATATCGATGACGTTTCGTCGAATGGTTCTCAAGCTGACACTTGTTGATGGCCCAGCACTGAAATCTGCAGGAATTAACGGAATGGTTGCTCTTCTGTCACGCTGAGTGATTCTCTTGTCGTCGTTGGTCCCGTTCTTGCAGGACCTTTTTCCGGACGCAGCGATGTCGGAAATTTAATGTTTTACCGAATTCCTGATATTCACGGAACACTCGTAAAATGGTCCTATGGGACAATCCCCACTTCATCGCTACCTCGGAGATGCTGTGTCCCATCGCTCTTGAGCCGACTACAGCACCACGTTCAAACTCAATGTTGATAAACTGCAGTTGTAGCAGCAGTAACCAATCTAGCAACTGCGCAAGACACCTTCTGTCTTTTGCCGACCGCAGCTCCGTATTCTGCCTGTTTACTTATATCTGTGTTTGAATATGCATGCCTATACCATTTTTTTGCCTCTTCAGTTTATTATGATTCATTAGGAACTGGAATTCTAGTTCACCAAAATTTAGTTTATGTGGATCTAACCTACCGGCTTTTGAGCACACTGGCGGGCCAGAGCTGGTTGTGATATGATGATTAATATCATTCTTAATTTCCACCGCCCCCTCCCCCCCCCCCCGGCGTAAAGCTGGGTTTCGTCAGGACAGGAAATTCTTAAGTAGTTCAGAGTACTACAGTTACCATAGAGTGAACTAACGGAATCAGACAAACCAACTGCATACTGCTGTTAAGCCACGTGCAACTGATTAGTGCTGGAAGCTAATATTTTCCCACCAGGTCAAAGCCAAACTCATAAAAAATTTCTTCAGCGATTATACATTTTGTTTTGTTGCCTACAATAAAAGGATGCTTCAAATTGCATTTTAAACCTTAGTCAAGATTTGATCAATCATACATCCGCAGCATAAAGTTCGTAGCCAGACTTTTTAATCCCATCCTGGGACACGCTGGTACAACGTAAACGCCAGCACCGCTGTCAAGCAGAAAACGGAACCCTGTCGTTTTACGAGGTGTGGCTAGAAAAAAACCGGACTAGTACTGGTGAAACAATAAAACGAATGCAATAAGGCTGAAAGTCGCGTGGCCTGTCACGTGACTCTCGCTCCGCCTACTGCTCGAGTTTCATCTGCCTCCTGCACTCAGTCTGCCCGTGGCGTCTGTTTTAAGTAGTTGACGTTTTGTGTGTGCGTCGGAAAATGTTGAGTGTACAGAAAGAACAGCGTGTTAACATCAAATGTTGTTTCAAACTAGGAAAATCTGCAAGTGAAACGTTTGTAATGTTACAACAAGTGTACGGCGATGATTGTTTATCGCGAACACAAGTGTTTGAGTGGTTTAAACGATTTAAAGATGGCCGCGAAGACACCAGTGATGACACTCTCACTGGCAGACCATTGTCAGCAAAAACTGATGCAAACATTGAAAAAATCGGTAAACTTGTTCGACAAGATCGCCGTTTAACAATCAGAACAGTGTCTGAGTTACGGCGATCTTGTCAACTACTTAAAACAGACGCCACGGGCAGACTGAGTGCAGGAGGCAGATGAAACTCGAGCAGTAGGCGGAGCGAGAGTCACGTGACAGGCCACGCGACTTTCAGCCTTATTGCATTCGTTTTATTGTTTCACCAGTACTAGTCCGGTTTTTTTCTAGCCACACCTCGTATCTCCAACAATCAATCGATTTCGGCGGCTGGTAAAACCGCTACGGCAGAACACTCGGCCGCCGACTGGAGTTTCCCCCACTTTTACACTGGAGAGGTTCACCACACTCCTCAGGTCTGCAGTTCGAGCTACTGCGAAAATCAAAACAGCAGTACTTTCCTGAACTGTTGTACCTCGGCTTGCTGTGGTCTCTGCTACGAGAATGTCGTCGCGATTGACACTGTCGAACCCTAGATCTTCATTTTACAACTTCAGCTTCAAGCTCATCGATCCTTACCAGAAAATCTTTCACTGGTACACAGAAATCACACAACGCAGGGAACACTTCGTTGGAGATGACTCAAGTTCCAGGATGCTTCGCATTTCCATCATCAGACCAGCCACTTCCGCTAGTTTGTCCACATTTTCTTCGGAAACTATTATAATACAGGGTGTATCAAAAGGAATTATCCGATCTGGCACGTCTATATTTCTGAAACTAATAAACATTTACAATGAATTCTGTTTTACGACGAACGGGAAACACAGAAGATTTTTTAAATATCTTTACATAGGTCAATATGACCCCCTTGAAATGCTCGGCATTGTCAATGCAGTATTCAAATTACTACCATATTTAAATTACTCCCACACTGCTGCGAGTATGTCTTTAGTTACAGCTGTCCACAGCTGCTGTTATGCGATGTCTCACTTCATTCATTGTTGTTGGTAATGGATGCAAATAAAAAGAGTCTTTTATACACCCCCACAAGAAATAGTCACGTACAGTCAGATCCGGTGACCTTGGAGGCCAGTAACGTAAGGCTGAATCATTTGTCCTTTGATTTAAAAATTCCGGCACTTCCACACGCCAGTGTGGCGGTGCCCCATCCTGTCGGTAAATGAGGTAGTCAGAATGAGTCTGCAATTGTAAAAAAAGAAAGTTCTCAATCATATAAGGATGTGTTCCTCCTGTAATCATGTTCTCGACAAAGAAAAATGGACCGTAGATCTTTTCCCATGAAACTTCACAAAACGCATTAAATTTTGCAGAGTCCCTCTCATGTTGTACAGCTTCATGTGGTTGTTCTGTACCCCATATTACCACATTATGATGGTTCACCTCCCGCTTTAAATGGAATATTACCTCGTCACTAAACACTAAGAGTGGAACAAAATTGTCATCCTCCATCTTGCCGAAACCGAAATTACACTACTCCACACGTTGTTGTTTGTCACCTTCACGAAGAGCTTGCAGTAGCTGAATTATATATGGTTTGATGTGTAAACGTCGACGCAACACACGCCAGACGAACATCGGGGTACGTCGAGCTGCGCGGCGAACGGGTTTCTGTGGACTCCTTGTGAAACTATGGCGGATGCGTTCGACGTCCGCGTCAGACACTCGGGGACGGCCCGGCGATCTGCCTGTACACAAACAACCTGTTTCTCGGAATTGTTCGTGCCATGGTCTAATGTTCTGTGCTGTAGGAGGATCCACACCATACCTAGTCCGAAGACCAACCTGAACACTTATTACTTACCTGCACAGCGCAAAACGTAGAACACGAAACGCTTTCTGTTGTCCTGACACCATTTTTACTAGAACTGAAGTAGGCGCACACCCCTGCTAGGCGGTCGCTGAGGCCGAGCGGTTCTAGGCACATCAGTCCGGAACCGCGCTGCTGCTGTGGTCACAGGTTCGAGTCCTGCCTCGGGCATGGATGTGCGTGATGATCTTAGGTTAGTTACATTTTAGTAGTTCTAAGTCTAGGGGACTGATGACCTAAGATGTTAAGTCCCATAGTCCTTAGAGCCTTTTAAACACGGCTGCTGCCGTGCGTGAACCATCTAAAACTCGAGAGCTTGATTTTTCCTGCAGTATGTTGTTCATGCACATCGTACATATCTCAAATAAGATAATAGCTATGATTTTTTTTAATCTGATGATTCTTTTCTGATACACCCTGTATTTCGTACACAACCACGAAGTTTGCCTAGTCACAGAGTCTTAAAAAATTTTATCTGGAACATTCTTTCCTTCATAACCTTTCTTTCTTCGAATAAATTTACAGGGTTTCATGTCACCAACAATAAATTCGGTAGCTAGTTTCTTAATCTGAAGGTCTTCACTTTCCGGAAATATCACCAACAGTCTCTCTTTAGCTAACGCATATTTGTTGCTTTCGCGACTTGTCATGAGATCCCGTATGGTTTCAAGATTTTGGGATTCAAACTGTGCCATCAAGTAATTGAATTAAGTTGCTTTATTCTGGATTCCCGAAATTGTGAATTGTGCCTCAGACTGACAAAACTATACATCAGACTTTTCAGCCCATAACTGTGGAAGTTCCACAGCCTCTTATCCCACATCTATCTTTGTATCACTGTTTGGGATATTACTGTTTCATTTATAATCCTTCACATTCGTTTCCGGCTTAGAGGAACGCAAATCACCCCACCTAGGCAAACGCCATGGTTTGTTTAATCACGTACATTTCATACCACACTGTATAGGGACACAATGTAATCCTTTTGCCGCGTGGAGTGGCTGTGTGGTCAGAGGCGCCCTGTCACGGATTGCGTGGTCCCTCCCGCTGGAGGTTCGAGTCCTCCCTCGGGCATGGTGTGTGTGTGGTTCTCAGCATAATTTAGATTAGGTTAGTTTAAGTCGTGTGTAAGTCCAGGGACCGATGACCTCAGTCAGCAGTTTGGTCCCTTAGGAATTCACATCCATTTCAACATTTTCGTTTTGTAATACTTTGTTAATGGCTGTTCATTCTTCCTTATATTTTGATTTTAATCTGCAGCAGTATATTTCCTGAAGCAGATGTTGTGTGGGGTACAACGATGTTGCTAGGCAAGACTACTGCTGTACATCGAGTCAAATTTTCGTCCAAAATAAGTTAGGCTAAGATTAATCTGAAGCACTTTTTATGAAATATTGTATAATTTTGTCAACAATGAACCTGATTCTTCTAGTGGTTGTAAAGCTGTTTCAGCTAGGTGCATCAGTTACGTAACGAGTGGCTGATTTCGTAAATGAGTATTGTATCAGTGGTTAGGAAAATCGACAGAAAATAGTTTACCAGTGTTATTAACCATTTTCATTTGAATGACTGGGCTGCTGAAAAGATGAAAACTGAGTCGGAACAAATCTCAGGGACTGCAGAACGTCTGCTTGCTGGAATGAAGCTGCAGGCGTATGGCGTCCTGGACACCTAGTGACGTCAACACGGAAGACGCCGAAGGATCCGTTAGTGTCGTAGCTGCCCCTTATCAGTTAGGGGACCGGCACTACAGACAAGCAAGGTGGGCTGCTGACCTCCCTTCAACAGCTCATATCAAAACAAAGCCAGTGAATGTAAACGTCAACACTTTCCCCATAAACACGTCACTACTTTGTGATTATTATGTGACAGAGGTCCACCAGTTCGAAGCAATGTTACTAAGTGTAACACACGGCAGACTCGGCACGCCAGCATAGTCGGACCGGCAGTGTGGACCGACAGCTAGGACAGCCCTGGCCATTACCTATGCTGCCTCTTGCCCAGTAGACACTTTCCGTGTTCTTCTGTAGAAATTTATATCTTATTGGGCGTAACGCCACTTGGGAATTGTATAGTGTAGTATTTTGGTTCCAGAATGAGTTTTTCACTCTGCAGCGGAGAGTGCGCTGGGAGATTAAAACTGTGTGCTGGACCGAGGCTCGAACTCGGGACCTTTGCCTTTTGCGGGCATGTGCTCCACTATCTGAGCTACCCAAGCACGACTCACGCCCCATCCTCACAGCTTTAGTAGCTTTGGTACAGCACTTGCCTGTGAAAGGCAAAGGTCTCGAGTTCGAGTCTCAGTCTGGCACACAGTTTTAATCTGCCAGGAAGTTTCACTATTTTGGTTGTTATTATTTCTTATCATTGCCTTGTAACTTTTATCTAACTTTTGCCACCACAAGAATTATTGTGTTTCTTGTTGTTCTCGAGTTTGGAAATTAGTGTACATGAAGAAGGCATTTTAGTTAAATGAAGTGTGTTCATTGTTGAGTGTTAGTTCTTTCCTGCCGACTGTAGGACACTACACTTAGTGCTGTGACGCAAAGTGTCTGAGTTTCGACCGAGAGCGCGTCCAGATAAATGAGTAAGGGCAACTTTGGGTCGCGTTATCCAGGACATTCTGGCCACACCAGAGATGAAGCAGCAGAGATAACAAGTGCCAAAGGACTTCGAATTGAGCAAAATGAGGAGAAACCTGTTTGTCAGGTAATACTGTGTTAAGGACAGTACACACGACCAGATTCAACATAAAAATTTATCTAGCAAAATCGGCTCAGGCGCATTTTGAAAAGACATGTACGAAAAAGGGGAACTGGCAATGCTATCACATCGTGAAGCCTATCGGAATGTATAGAGGAATGTGTTCCACGCCGCACAACTGCACCAGCCGCTGCAGCTCACTGTGCAGTCGACTGGGACATCAAACACACAACTACTCTGGAGCTATGTTTCGAATTCTCGTAAGACATCTTTTTTTATTTTTTATACAACCGTTCTCTAGTTTTCGTCATTTATATGCAGGACATCACTTTTTCACATGACAATAGCCTATCACGGGACAGTGGGATCCATTAAACTCCTAGCATATGTGTACTAAACACGCAGTGCACAACACGTAACTAGTCCTGCCAAGTCCACGTAGGGTGTCGTCCGGGTTGAATACGTTGATAGGCTTTTGGTGCTGGGCACATCCGATAACCAAGCTGCTGCTGCTCCTGCTGCTCGAGCGTATGGTGCAGTGCAACCTCAAAGGCGTCATCCCGACAAGAACGTATTTAATACCGCGGAGCAAGGCCTTCGGTAATAAGTAAAGGACAGAGGTCGTCGGAGGACTAGAGACGCTCTCCTAACAGAGAAAGCGATTCTCGAAACCGTTCACCAATCACGACCCAAAGTATATTTGTTTAAAAAAGCTAATAAAAATTCTCTTAACACAATTTTAAGAGACAGTGTTCACTCGTTCCGATCTGCTCATGTAAGTGTAGAAAAGCTGTGGAATGTCTTTAAAGAGATACACTCCTGGAAATGGAAAAAAGAACACATTGACACCGGTGTGTCAGACCCACCATACTTGCTCCGGACACTGCGAGAGGGCTGTACAAGCAATGATCACACGCACGGCACAGCGGACACACCAGGAACCGCGGTGTTGGCCGTCGAATGGCGCTAGCTGCGCAGCATTTGTGCACCGCCGCCGTCAGTGTCAGCCAGTTTGCCGTGGCATACGGAGCTCCATCGCAGTCTTTAACACTGGTAGCATGCCGCGACAGCGTGGACGTGAACCGTATGTGCAGTTGACGGACTTTGAGCGAGGGCGTATAGTGGGCATGTGGGAGGCCGGGTGGACGTACCGCCGAATTGCTCAACACGTGGGGCGTGAGGTCTCCACAGTACATCGATGTTGTCGCCAGTGGTCGGCGGAAGGTGCACGTGCCCGTCGACCTGGGACAGGACCGCAGCGACGCACGGATGCACGCCAAGACCGTAGGATCCTACGCAGTGCCGTAGGGGACCGCACCGCCACTTCCCAGCAAATTAGGGACACTGTTGCTCCTGGGGTATCGGCGAGGACCATTCGCAACCGTCTCCATGAAGCTGGGCTACGGTCCCGCACACCGTTAGGCCGTCTTCCGCTCACGCCCCAACATCGTGCAGCCCGCCTCCAGTGGTGTCGCGACAGGCGTGAATGGAGGGACGAATGGAGACGTGTCGTCTTCAGCGATGAGAGTCGCTTCTGCCTTGGTGCCAATAATGGTCGTATGCGTGTTTGGCGCCGTGCAGGTGAGCGCCACAATCAGGACTGCATACGACCGAGGCACACAGGGCCAACACCCGGTATCATGGTGTGGGGAGCGATCTCCTACACTGGCTGTACACCACTGGTGATCGTCGAGGGGAAACTGAATAGTGCACGGTACATCCAAACCGTCATCGAACCCATCGTTCTACCATTCCTAGACCGGCAAGGGAACTTGCTGTTCCAACAGGACAATGGACGTCCGCATGTATCCCGTGCCACCCAACGTGCTCTAGATGGTGTAAGTGAACTACCCTGGCCAGCAAGATCTCCGGATCTGTCCCCCATTGAGCATGTTTGGGACTGGATGAAGCGTCGTCTCACGCGGTCTGCACGTCCAGCACGAACGCTGGTCCAACTGAGGCGCCAGGTGGAAATGGCATGGCAAGCCGTTCCACAGGACTACATCCAGCATCTCTACGATCGTCTCCATGGGAGAATAGCAGCCTGCATTGCTGCGAAAGGTGGATATACACTGTACTAGTGCCGACATTGTGCATGGTCTGTTGCCTGTGTCTATGTGCCTGTGGTTCTGTCAGTGTGATCATGTGATGTATCTGACCCCAGGAATGTGTGAATAAAGTTTCCCCTTCCTGGGACAATGAATTCACGGTGTTCTTATTTCAATTTCCAGGAGTGTAGTATCGACAGAAACGGAGAGACATATATCACATAAATTAATAAGTGATTTTACTGATCCCCCATGGAACACAAAACGGGTCAGATCGTTGTTGCAGAAGCAAAGAAAAATGCATACCAAATTTAAAAGAACGCAAAATCCCCAAGATTGGCAAAGTTTTACGGAAGTTCGAAATATAGCGCATACTTCAATGCCAGATGCTTTTAATAATTTCCACAACGAAATTCTGTCTCGAAATCTGGCAGAAAACCCAAAGAGATTCTGGTCATACATAAAGCAGACCAGTGGCAAGACGCAATCAATACCTTCACTGCGCGATGACAACGGTGCAGTCGCCGATGACAGTTCCACTAAAGCAGAGTAATTAAACACGGTTTTCGGAAACTCCTTCACCAAATAAGGCGAAGTAAGTATTCCTGAATTCCAATCAAGAACAACTGCCAAGATGAGAAACATAGATGTAGATATCCTCGGTGAAACGAAGCTGTTTAAATCAATAAAGTCAAGGCCTCTGGTCCATACTGTATAACAGTCAGGTTCCTCTCAGAGTATGCTGCTAAAATACCTCCATATTTAGCAGTTATATACGACCACTCGCTCACAGAAAGATCCGTACCTACACACTGCAAAATGGCTCAAGTCACACCAATACCCAAAAAGAGAAGTAGGAGTAATCCGCTGAATTACAGGCCTATATCACTAACGTCATTTTGCAGTAGGGTTTTGGAACAGATATATTCGAACATTATAAAGTACCTCGGAGAAAACGATTTATGGACACACAATAAGCACGGATTCAGAAAATATCGTTCTTGTGAAACACAACTAGCTCTTTATACTCATGAAGTAATTAGTGCCATCGACAGGGGATATCGAATTGATTCCATATTTTTAGCTTTCCAGAAGGCTTTCAACACCGTTCCTCACACGCGCCTTCTAACCAAACTGCGTGCCTACGGAGTGCCGCCTCAGTTGTGGGATTTCCTGTCGGAAAGATCACAGTTCGTAGTAATAGATGGAAAGTCACCGAGTAAAACAGAGGTAACATTCGGTGTTCCTCAGGGAAGTGTTATACGCCCTCTATTGTTGCTGATCTATAATAACGACATCTGAGTAGACGCCTTAGATTGTTTGCAGATAATGCTGTCATTTACGTCTTCTAAAGTCATCAGATGATCAAAACGACTTGTAAAATGATTTAGATAAGATATGTGTCGGGTGCGTAAAGTGGCAATAGACCCTGAATAAAGAAAAGTATATAGTTAGTCACATGAGTAGTAAAAGAAATCAGCTAAATACTTAGGGATTACAATTACAAATAACCTAAATTGGAACGATCACATAGATAATGTTGTGAGTAGAGCAAACCAAAGACTGCAATTCATTGGCAGGACACATAAAAGGAACAACAGGTCTACTAAAGAGACTGCTTACACCACGCTTGTCCGCCATATTCTGGAGTACTGCTGTGCGGTGTGGGATCCGCATCAGGTGAGACTGATGGATGACATCGAAAAAGTACAAAGAAGAGCAGCTCGTTTTGTATTATCGCGAAACAGGGGAGATAGTGCCACAGGCATGATACGTGGAGTGGCAACCATTAAAACAAAGGCGTTTTTCGTTGCGACGGGATCTTCTCGTCAAATTCAATCACCAGTTTTCTGCTCCGATTGCGAATACATTCTGTTGGCATCCACCTACATAGGGACAAATGATCATCACGATAAAATAAGAGAAATCAGGGCTTGTATAGAAATATTTAAGTGCTGGTTTTTTCCCCGCGCCTTTCGAGAGTGGAACGGTAGAGAGACAGCTTGAAGGTGGTTCATTGAACCCTGGGCCAGGCACTTTATTATGAATAACAGAGTAATAACGTAGATTTAGTTGTAGATGTACATGAGTCTAAATTGGCTCAAGGATATGGCTGGGAATTACCCGAGATACATCAAAGTGTTGCACGATGAGGAACCGCATCTATATCACTACACGTTAACTCAACAAAAGCGACCAGAAAACCGCATTTGATGAGTAGAGTTTTGTGAATGACTTTTTCACAAATAGAAGATAAGGAGTATTTTATAAATAACATCGTATACACTGACGAATCTACACTATCTAATCAAAAATATCCGGACACCTGGCTGAAAAAGACTCAGAAGTTCGAGGCGCCCTCCATCGGTAATAGTGGAAATCAATATGGTGTTGGTCCACCTTTAAACCGTGATGACAGATTCCACACTCGCAGGTGTACATTCAGCGACGTTCTGATAGGTTTCTTGGAGAATGGCAGCTCATTCTTCACGGAGTGCTGCGCTGAGGAGAGGTATCGATGTTGGTCGGTGAGGCCTGGCATGAAACTGGCGTTCCAAAACAATCCAAAGGTGTTCTATAGGATTCAGGTGAGGCCTCTGTGCAAGCCAGTCCATTACAGGGATATTATTGTCGTGTAGCCACTGCTGCACAGGCCGTGCATTATGAACAGATGCTCGATCTTGTTGAAAGATGCAATCACCATTCCATAATTCGTCTTGACCAGTGCGAAGCAAGAAGGATCTTAAAACATCAGTGTAGGCCTGTGCTGTGAGAATGCCACACAAAACGACAAGGGGAGTAAGCCCACTCCACGTAGAACACGACCACACCATAATACCACCGCTTCCGATTTTTATTCTTGGCACTATATACGCTGCCAGATGACGTTCAACGGGCATACGCTGTACCCATAACCTGCTATGGGATGGCGACCATGTGTACCGTGATTCGTCACTCCACACAACGTTTCTCCACTGTTCAATCGTCCAATGTTTACGCCCCTTACAGCCAGCGAGGCGTCGTTTGGCATTTACCAGCCTGATGTGTGGTTAATGAGCAGCCACTAGACCGTGAAATCCGTTTGCTCACCTCCAGCCTGACTGTCATAGTACTTGCAGTGGATCCGGATGCAGTCTGCAATTCCTGTGTGATGGTCTGGATAGATGTCTGCATATCACACATTAGGATCCTCTTCAACTGTCATCGGTCTCTGCCGGCCGCGGTGGCCGTGCGGTTCTAGGCGCTTCGGTCCGGAACCGCGGGACTGCTACAGTCGCAGGTTCGGATCCTGCCTTGGGCATGGATGTGTGTGGTGTCCTTAGGTTAGTTACGTTTAAGTAGTTCTAAGTTCTGTGGGACTGATGACCTAAGATGTAAGTCCCATAGTGGTCAGAGCCATTTCATCAGTCTGTGTCAGCCAACAGAGGAGGTCGGCGTGTACGGTTTTGTGCTGTACGTGTGCCTTCACGTTTTGACTTCACAATCACATCGGAAGCAGTGGACCTAGGAATGTATAAGTGTGTGGGAATCTCGCGTGCAGACGTGTGATACAAGTGACATCCGATCACCTGACCACGTTCCAAGTCCGTGAGTTCTGCAGAGCGCCCCATTCGGCTCTCTCATGAAGTCTAACGACTACTGTGGTCGCTGTTATGGAGCACCTGGCAGTAGGTGGCAGCACAATGCACCTAATATGAAAAACGTATGTTTCTGGAGGTGTCTGGAAACTTTTGTTCACTTAGTGCATCTTCACCTGTGAAGATATTTCCAACATCCGAAACAGCCATTACTGGCCGGAACGCAACGCACGTGCCGCGCGTGAATGTGCCCTTCAGCCACGCTTTGGCATGAACCTGTGAGCTGGAATCGTGAGAAGAGTGCTTTTGGGCGCATACCTATTGCAGGTCAAGTTGATTGCGCCCCTGTATTGTACGTTTCCTTATAACGCTTTGCCTGACCCATTAGAAAATGTTCCACTTGGTGTTCGGCGACAGCTCTGCTATCAGTACACTTTGCAAGGAATATAAATAACTATTTAAACGAAGCATTCCCAGGGAAACAGTTTGGTCACACAGGCCTAATGTTCTCACTTCCACGTTCCTCGGGTCTCAATCGATTATATTTTTGTGCGTGGGGACACTTAAAGAAATAAGTTTATAGCACTCCACCCATGGATGTACATGACCTAATAGCTCGCTCGCATGCCGCTTTGCCGATGGTGAATATAAGTGTGTTGCTTAGGGTACAGCAAAGAACGATCTAGTTAGTGGCGAAGTATTTTAAATTGTTAGATGGTCACTTTGAACATCTCCTCTAAATTGAGTGTTGCTCGCGTGTGTACGTACTGGCTCTGTAAAGGCTGGGCGTCAAACGTAAGGAATGGTAATTATTATTGAGTGTTGCATGGTGTGCACTCTGGTGTCGCCTACCTATCGTGTCTTGTTGTACCTCACTGGGTACAGACCACGTTGCTGTGTACACTGTTATTCCTTATTTGCTTTATTTCAGTCATGAACGAAACAAAGTGGTCTGTAAGAAGTTCGTGTTATCTCCTGATGTTTAAACAAAGATTACAGAAACACAAGGGAATACGCAAGATACTGCATTTTGAAGATGTAAACTGGATACAGTTTGATACTTTAACTGAAATGAAGAAGAAGAAATGTCTGGCGCGAATGCTACTCGAACGTTAGCGAGTATGCATATCCGTTTCCCACGCCATTGCCTCTGCTCACCTTTTTTCTTGCGCCCCAACTTTTGTTGATTGTTGTCTTTTTTCTTTTCAGATGGAAATCAGCCCTCTGAGCTATCACACTGAGCTAACCGGCCAGGATCTGAGCTGATGGAACAGCAGCTCTGGCACAGCGAGTAGCTCATGCTCTCTTTTGTTGGCCATGGTTCAAATGTCGCTGAGCACTATGGGACTCATCTGTGGTCATCAGTCCCCTAGAACTTAGAACTACGTAATCCTAACTGACCTAAGGACATCACAAATATCCATGCCCGAGGCAGGATTCGTACCTGCGACCGAAGCGGTCGCGCGGTTCCAGACTGTAGTGCCTAGAACCGCTCGGCCACTCCTGCTGGCTCTTGGCCGTGCTGCACGCAGTTACAGCGTTGGCAGGAACTTCGTTTTTCAAATCGTATTTCTGTTAAACCTACTGTCGGCATTAGGTTTCGCTAGGTACACCTTTGCCTTGACGTGGTGTGACAAATAGCGTGCCGACCGCCGAAGTACGCCATTTCTTCCTTCACTATGTTTACAAAAATAGTAAATTAATTCTATTGTGAATGCTAGTTTTATCTTTTGTGTGCTCTTAGTGGGTCCTACTGATTAATCTTTTATAGCATGAAATTATTTTCCGTTGTTCTTAAGCAATTCAACCAGATGCAATGTTGGAATGTTTTAGCACAAAGGTAAATTATTTCGTTTGACATTGATGCTGAGTGCATATAGACAATCCATAATATATGTTCCCCTATTCGGTACCTAACCACATATGTAAAAACCTAAGATAACTTTGGGGGCTGGAGGACAAGGTGCCACTAACCTACAATGCTGCTTGTAGGCTGCTTTGCGCTGGAAGAACGACCTGAAAAATAAGTAACAAGTAATAGCGCGATGAACGGTTTTGGTTCTGCTCAGGCGGATTCAAAGATTTCTATGTGTCTTTCCAAATGAAGATTCACTGAATCCTTTGTAAGAGAATCTCAATAAAAATATTTATTTTTCCTACCACAGTAATGATTTAAATTTGAATCGGATAGTTTACTAGGGTGGCATGTGATGAACTACTGAAGATTAACTGACTACAATACAGATTAACGAAATGAAAGAGAAGGAAAATACGAGTACATTGATCTCACACACAAAGTTTAGACCCATTTTATGTTTATATAACAGCACAAATGCTCAACACTTGTTGAATATATTCAACTTTCATTTAAACTAGAAATTATAGCAATAAATGAAGCAGATACAGTATCTTTTTTCAAGTCAGTTTCCTTATAGTGGGCTGTTATTAAATGTATGCATTAATAGGTCAACGTTATTTTTATGTACCTAAGGTCTCATATTTTTTCTCATGTAGGAAACAGACTTTCTTGTTGTTTATTGTGGTCCAAGAATCTAACTTATATATGTGATTATGTGATATTCTGTGGTTCAGTGGATCGGTTAGTCTATGAGTTGCTGTGGTAACTGTGTAAAGAAATAACAGTAGCCATTTATACATGTGGAATTTGTCTTGTCAAAGATTAGTTTCTTAACTTCTTCACAGTCTGTGATCTCTATAAAAACCCATATTTGGTCTAAAGTGTTTCCTTTTCTTAGTGATGTAATAGTATGCTGCACTATTTTTATGTTGCGTCAAGCAATAATAAGGGAACTGTAGCTAGAGCTAATTATTTGCATTTTGGAACTGCAATAATTTTTTAGTTCTTTTTCTCCTGCTACATTTTGCCTCGTACCTTTCTCAGGGCGCTATGATTTCCCTTTAGCTCGATTGGAGCGGCGTACTGCAAGCCATTTATGGCGGTAGAGTGTCTCTAATTTAATGAAGTTTGTGGAAACCTAGGTGGGAGGTTTCTTTTTGTACTTTTGTGTGTGAAGCCTTCGAACCAGATAAATCTCTTTACTATTAGATTTAATGAGGAAAGAATTAAAGTCGGTGTCGCTATTTTTAAGAATTAGTGGTGAATTTTACTGGTTAATGACTGGAATAGTTTCTGATTAGGACTACACGCTGTATCGTATAACTGTTAGGGGTTCCGTTAATCTAGTGCTGTCCGTTTCCTCGTGTCATTGTCGGTGGAGAGGAGCAGTGATTTGGTTCTTTGCTTGTCTAATCCGTGAGTGGTACAGTATGTGGTTCTCATTGTTACTTTACTTTGAGTTTTCCACGCTCTGTTCGTTTAGTGCTTTTTCTTCTATTAGTTGGGACAGTGTCTGTCAGTAGGCTATTTCCCCTTATTATTAGTTTTTAAGTAGCGTTAGTGTTCCTTGAGTACAGTTTGTGTATTTAAATTATTGCAACATGTGCTGGATGTTATCAGTCTCTGCCTGTTTTGTTGTGCTCTACTTCAGTGGTTAGGGTGTCACTCCGTATCAGTTCAGGAATGCGATTCAAGGAGAGGGAAAGTTGATGATGTTGAAAGTTCGTCAGCTGTTGAACAGGAACGTTATAAAAATCATACAGAGTTAGTAAAAATGTTCAAATGTGTGTGAAATCTTATGGGACTTAACTGCTAGGGTCATCAGTCCTTAAGCTTACACACTACTTAACCTAAATTATTCTAAGGACAAACACACACACCCATGCCCGAGGGAGGACTCGAACCTCCGCCGGGACCAGCCACACAGTCCATGACTGCAGTGCCTCGGACCGCTCGGCTAATCGCGCGGCACAGAGTTAGTAGAAACCGTAAATATCGCAGTGAATTACATGAACAGAGAGCAGCGAGAGCGTTCTTCACTTGTTCGGCGCTGCCACTAGTTCACAACTGGATCTCTCGCCAACTGGTCCGACGATTTCAAATCATAGAGCTCTCTTGTTATCAGTGAATGCCAATACTGGCGGCACGGAAATGAGTGTATGGGTTGTGCAGTATGTGGACTTGTCCGTTGTGATTTTATTTTTTTAGAAAAATTATGAATTACTGTGCTGGTAAACCTCGTACGTTATTTGATTTACAAACAGCTGAGCAAAACTCAACGTACTCAGACAGTTTTCTCTTTACTTATTCTGATCATCAATAAACTGACACACAATATTTTTAGCGCAACGCAATCTGACTTTCAATAATCCCTACAAAAGAATGGCTCTGAATAACAATACTCTATACCTTTCATGATTCACTTACGGTACAAAAATCTTCGTTACTCGAACTACTGCAATACAGCGAGCGCCAGTACTGCCAGCTAAATAAAAGATTCTAACTACTGAAGGCAAATGAAAGATTTTGATAGAGAACAAACAACGTATTTACCTTGATAATGTCCAAAAGTCATCATATACATATCAGTTCATGACATCCAGTCTTTACAAATTTCCTTTTTCTGACGGACACACGTCTAGTTCGTCCACTCTCAAAACTCTGCCATCTCTCTCCCCACATCCACCACTGCCAACTGCCCAACACTACAATAGCGACTATTTCAACAATGCCCACCAGCCACAGACTGCACACATCACAGCCAGTGATTTTCATATAGAGCGTTACGTGGCGTTACCAACATAAAAAGCTAAACAGCCTACTTACATCTACATCTACACCTACACTCGTACTCTGCAAGTCGCCTAATGGTCTGTGGCGGAGGGTACTTTCGGTACTACTACTTCATCCCTCCAACCCACTCGCTAACAGTGCTTGGGAAGAATGATTGTCGGTAAGCCTCTGTATTGCCTCTAACTTCTCGAATTTTCTCAAAAAAATGGCTCTGAGCACAATGGGACTTAACATCCCCTGGATCTTAGAACTACTTAAACCTAACTAACCTAAGGACGTCACACACATCCACGCCCGAGGCAGGATTCGAACCTGCGACTGCAGCGATCGTGCGGTTCCAGAATGAGGTGCCTAGAACCTCTCGGCTACTGCGGCCGGCTTGAATTTTGTCTTTATGGTCAATACGTGAGATGAATGAGGAGGGAAGTAATATGTTGTCTGACTCATCCTGAGAAGTGCGGTCTACAAATGTCAATAGCAAAACCCTCTGTGATGCGCGACGCCTCTCTTGTAACGTCTGCCAGTCGAGTTTGTTTAGCATCTCTGTAACGCTCTCTTGGGAGCTAAACGACCCCGTGACGAAACAGGCCGCTCATCGTTGGATCTTCTCTATGTCCTCTATCAGTCCTACCTGATAGTGATCCCAGATACATGAACATTACTCAAGAATCGAGCGAACAAGTGCCACATAAGCCACTTCTTTCATGGATGAGTAACATTCTTCCTATGAATCTTAGTCTGGTGTCTGCTTCCCCCCCCTCCCCCCCCCCCCCAAACTGTTTAATATGGTCATTCCACTTAAGGTCGCCCAGGATAGTTGCGTGTAGATATTTTACTGCAGACGTTATCTCCAGCTGTTTGTCATCAATAGTGTAGCTGTACAGTAGTGGATTTCTTTTGTTATGCATGCGCAATGTGTTACATTTATTAACTTTCAGTGTAAATTGTCAGAGCTTGCACCATCCATCAATTCTCTGCAGGTCGTTCTGCACAATTTTTACTGTTTTCTGGTGTTGCTACTTTGGTATGGACAACAGCATCATCTGCGAATAAACTTAAAGAGCATCCGACGCTTTCTGCTGGGTCATTCATATATATTGTATACAGCAACGGTCCTATCACACTTCCCTGTGGTTCTCCGAATATTACCTTTAAATCTGTCCATTTATTTCCGTTAAGAGCGACGTGTTGACTTCTGTCTGGAAGAATGTCTGGAATCCAATCGCAGGTCTTCTCCGATACTCCGTAATCTCGTGTTTCTTTCATTAAACGGCAATGCGGGACGGTGACAAATGTCTTTCTGAAATCTAGAAACATGCCATCAGCCTGGGCGCCGTTGTCCACTGCGCTGTGGATCTCGTGGAGGAACAGAGCGAGCTGAGTTTCGCTGGATCTCAGTTTCCGGAATCCATGTTGATTTTCATAGAGGAGATGTTCATTTTCCAAAAACGTCGTAATTCTTGAGCATAAAACATGTTCCATAATTCTACAACAGATTGACGTCAGCGGTATAGGTCTGTAATTGTTTGGATATGTCTTACGGCCTGTCTTAAAAACGGGAACGACTTCCGTCAAGATGGGGCTTCGTGGGACGAGAACAATTGAAACAGAGAAATACAGACGGAAAAATGAGACAATTATTGGTTTCGACTTATAACAAAGTCGCCAGTAGGTAATTTGTTTAAACGCAGAGAAAAGAGACAGTGGGGTGCTACCAAACTAAATGGCAAACCGAAGTATTTATCTACAAAACTGCACGCACTTGTACACGTTACACAACAAATCACCAACTAAAAAGAAGCACTAACAAAGCAAACATGTCTGCCTTCCGACTGTTGGAACTGAAAGATGCAATGAATAGGTAATTGTATAGAGTTGGTATATTTTAAATTACAAATATAAGACTAAGATTACCAAAATGTAAAACTGATTGTGAGAAGAAGCCTTTTGTATGACAAGGTTCTCTAAAGCGAATATCAAACGATCTGCTCTGCTGGCTTATGTAAGACTTTGGACAGAGGATGACAGACTACAGGCCGAAATACTAAATGCCTTTTTCCAAAGCTGTTTCACAGAGGAAGACTGCACTGTAGTTCGTTCTCTAGATTGTCGCACCGATGACAAAATAGTAGATATCAAAATAGACGACACAGGTATAGAGAAACAATTAAAACAGCTCAAAAGAGAAAAGGCCGCTGGATCTGATGGGTTACCAGTTCGATTTTACACAGAGTACGCGAAGGAACTTGCCCCGCCTTCTTGCAGCGGTGTACCGTAGGTCCCTAGAAGAGCGTAGCGTTCCAAAGGATTGGAAAAGAGCACAAGTCATCCCCGTTTTCAAGAAGGGACGTCGAACAGATGTGCAGAACTATAGACCTATATCTCTAACGTCTATCAATTGTAGAATTTTGGAACACGTATTATGTTCGAGTATAATGACTTTTCTGGAGACTAGAAACCTACTCTGTAGGAATCAGCATGGGTTTCGAAAAAGATCGTGTGAAACCCAGCTGGCGCTACTCGTCCACGAGACTCAGAGGGCCATAGACACGGGTTCCCAGGTAGATGCCGTGTTTCTTGACTTCCGCAAGGCGTTCGATACAGTTCTCCACAGTCATTTAAAGGACAAAGTAAGAGCATATGGACTATCTGACCAATTGTGTGATTGGATTGAGGAGTTCCCAGATAACAGGACGCAGCATGTCATTCTCAATGTAGGACCGTAGCTATTCACAATATACATATATGACCTTGTGGGTGACATCGGAAGTTCACTGAGGCTTTTTGCGGATGATACTGTGGTACATCGAGAGGTTGTAACAATGGAAAATTCTACTGAAATGCAGGAGGATCTGCAGCGAATTGACTCATGGTGTAGGGAATGGCAACTGAATCTTAATGAAGACAAGTGTAATGTGCTGCGAATACATAGAAAGAAAGATCCCTTATCATTTAGCTACAACATAGCAGGTCAGCAACTGGAAATAGTTAATTCCATAAATTATCTGGGAGTAGGCATTAGGAGTGATTTAAAATGGAATGATCATAGAAACTTGATCGTGGGTAAAGCAGATGCCAGACTGAGATTCATTGGAAGAAGCCTAAGAAAATGCAATCCGAAAACAAAGGAAGTAGGTTACAGTACGCTTGTTTGCCCACTGCTGGAATATTGGTCACCAGTGTGGGACCCGTACCAGATAGGGTTGATAGAAGAGATAGAGAAGATCCAACGGCGAGCAGCGCGCTTCGTTGCAGGATCATTTAGTAATCGCGAAAGCGTTACGGAGATGATAGATAAACTCCAGTGGAAGACTCTGCAAGAGAGACGCTCAGTAGCTCGGTACGGGTTTTTGTTACAGTTTCGAGAACATACCTTCACCGAGGAGTCAAGCGGTATATTGTTCCCTCCTACGTATATCTCGCGAAGAGACCATGAGGATAAAATCAGAGAGATTAGAGCCCACACTGAGGCACACCGACAATCCTTCTTTCCACGAACAATACGAGACTGGAATAGAAGGGAGAACCGATAGAGGTACCCAAGGTACCCTCCGCCACACACCGTCAGGTGGCTTGCGGAGTATGGATGTAGACATAGCTGTAGATGTAGACAGGCACTTTAGCGAACATACTAATACAGTGTAAAACAGCCCTTGGATCTCGTTTTAAAGAAGTGCGGACATACAGTAGGACGCATAGATTAACATCTAGGTAACATCCTGAAGGATTCCATTTGCATAAACTTCAAGAGGTTAAATGTTTAAAACATTAACAACAGACGGAAAATGAACTAGCGATTCCCGTAAACGCTTTTCTAAATATTTTTTTGATCTGTTATGTATCTTTCCCCTGTTTCCCTTTTTTTTGCCAGTCTCTTTGTTGAGTTCCCTTCTGTTACTGGCAGAAACGTTTCTAATAATATCTTTTTTATCGGCTATCAAATACCGACAGTGTCGGCACTACGATTTTCTGGCACTGGGCAGACATTCTTAAGACTATACCTTAATATTTTTATTTGAAACATTGGTTTTTTGAATAAAATCGGAAAACTTTAATGCAAAAAAGTCAAACAACCCTCCTTTTTACGGTACGTTAATTCGACACTTCACCAATCTATACCTTCTTTCCAGCTTTTTAAAACGCGATCTCTTTCATAATCCCATTACAACATAATGAGTATACTGTGACCCTATTGCGACTATACCTAGCTAATTCCAAAAGTTTTTTTTTTGACAACATTATAATTGTCAAACAATTCTCAACTCTTGCGAGAATGCTAAATGATCGTTCTGCCTGGGCAACAGTAAGAGACAAAATGCAGAAAATGTGTAAGAGTGCCATTATATTGAGAAATATGTTATTAAAAGTGCGCTTGTGAAGTGCAATAAATGTAATATAATGCGCATACATAGGGGCAGAAATCCATTCCAGTACGATTATGCCATAGGTGGTAAATCATTGGAAGCGGTAACGACCGTAAAATACTTAGGAGTTACTATCCGGAGCGATCTGAAGTGGAATGATCACATAAAACAAATAGTGGGAAAAGCAGGCGCCAGGTTGAGATTCATAGGAAGAATTCTAAGAAAATGTGACTCATCGACGAAAGAAGTAGCTTACAAAACGCTTGTTCGTCCGATTCTTGAGTATTGCTCATCAGTATGGGACCCTTACCAGGTTGGATTAATAGAAGAGATAGACATGATCCAGCGAAAAGCAGCGCGATTCGTCATGGGGACATTTAGTCAGCGCGAGAGCGTTACGGAGATGCTGAACAAGCTCCAGTGGCGGACACTTCAAGAAAGGCGTTACGCAATACGGAGAGGTTTATTATCGAAATTACGAGAGAGCACATTCCGGGAAGAGATGGGCAACATATTACTACCGCCCACATATATCTCGCGTAATGATCACAACGAAAAGATCCGAGAAATTAGAGCAAATACGGAGACTTACAAGCAGTCGTTCTTCCCACGCACAATTCGTGAATGGAACAGGGAAGGGGGGATCAGATAGTGGTACAATAAGTACCCTCCGCCACACACCGTAAGGTGGCTCGCGGAGTATAGATGTAGATGTAGATGTAGATGCATTGAGCAAGCGGAGAGGGACAAGTGGATCAGGCATAAAATTAGCTGCGCGAATCTTTTATATCTGTATAATATCTTTCCATATCCTGCTGATTAATGTCTACGCTGTACAAGGATGTCATGTGTTGTACATACACTAACAGAGCAGACTCGGCCAAGCGTATGCAGTTTTATAAAAAACCACGTGTGTCCATCGTGTTCTCTATGGCAGCATACCTTGTAGCTAAGTTTCCTGTAACTGTGTCTAGGAAAACGTTGAAAACATTTAGTTTAAAACTGACCTTTTGGGGTAATTTTTGATCTTCATCTGGTGTCTCAACTACAAAGCATTTTCTTTTGCCTTTCCGTTTATCTGTGCCGTGAATCATTACATTGAAGTCAACCGATATTACAATATTTTCCGCTATCTTGCAACTTTCTGCATAAATAACATCCGAAGTGTTTCGCTATTTATTTAATTCTTTCATTTTGCTTTTTGAGTCATCCGTCTTCCACGAATATTTCTCCTGTGCCAACCTCTTCATCTCAGAGTAGCACTTGCAACATACGTCCTCAATTACATGCTTGATGTGTTCCATTTCCGTCTTCCTCTCCAGTTTTTGCTCTATACAGCTCCCTCTAGTACCATGCAAGTCATTCTCTCACGTCTTAATAGTTGTCCTATCATCCTGTCCTTTTTCCTTATCAGTGTTTTGCACATATTCCTTTCCTCTCCGATTCTGTTCAGTACCTCCTCATTCCTTAACTTTCCAGTCCACCTAATTTTCAACATTTGTCTGTAGCACCACATATCAAATGCTTAGATTCTCTTCTATTCCAGTTTTCTCACAGTCTTTGTTACACTACCATACAATACTGTGCTCCAAACGTATATTCTCAGAAATTTATTCCTCAAATTAAGGACTACTTTTGAAGTTAGTAGACTTCTCTGGGCCAGAATGCCCTTAAAACAGTGCTTTTGATGTCCTCCTTGCTCTGTCCATCATGGGTTATTTTGTCGCCTACGAAGCAGAATTCTTTAATCTTAAGTACTTTGTGACCATCAGTGGTGATGTAAAGTTTCTCGCTGTTTTCATTTCTGCTACTTCTCATTACTATCGTCTTTCTTCGATTTACTCTCAGTTCATATTCTGTACTCGTTAGATGGACCATTCCATTCAGAAGATCATGTGATTATTCTTCACTTTTACTCCGGATAGCAATCACTGATATCCTTTCACCTTGAATTTTAATTCCACTCCTGAACATTTCTTTTGTTTCCCTCATTGCTTCTTCGATGTACAGATTGAACAGTAGGGGCGAAAGGCTACATTCCTGTCTTACACACTCTTTAATCCGACCATTTCGTTGTTGCACGTCCACTCTTGTTATTCCCTCTTGCTTCTTGTACACATTGTATATTACCCGTCTCTCCCTATAGCTTGTCCCTGTTAGAATTTCGAAGATCTTGCATCATTTTACATTGTCAAACGCTTTTTCCAGGTCGGCAAATCCTACGAACCTGTCTTGATTTTCCTTCAGTCTTGCTTCTATTATCAAGCGCAACGTCCGAATTGCCTCTCTGGTGGCTTTACCTTTCCTAAATCAAAACTGAACGTCATCTTACGCATCCTCAATTTTCTGTTCCATCCTTCTGTACATTATTTTCTTCACCAACTTTGGATGCATGAGCTGTTAAGCTGATTGTGCGATACTTCTCGCACCTGTCAGCTCTTGCAATCTTCGGAAGAGCGTCTTAATATTGGCTCTTGTTACATCTACCGTGGCTTCCTTTGCGTGAAGTGCAACGTTACTTATTTTTATTGCAGCTAATAATTTGTGTAGCATCGAAGACTCCGAGATACATTGAAATGATTCCCAGTACTTCTGTATGCTCTTTAGTTCAGTATGTGCCTCCGCAGTCAAAGTTAAAAACAATTTCAACCGACCTTTGGAATCTTGGAAAATGCTTAGCAAATGAACGCACAGGATCCGTTCGTCCAGACTTACAACGTCTACCGTCGTTGCAGTCGTGCTGGTGGTACTAGCAGTGGTACGAAGTGCCCTCCATCACGCATCGTGTGGCGGCTTGCGGAGTATGCATGTAGATGTAGACCATCTCGTTGCTGATAGGCCATAAAGAACGCTCCACTATTTTCTTTTAAGACTTTACCATTTGGGGACTAGAATGAAAAGAAATTATGTTTATGAAACAGTTCCGAAGAAAGTGACTACATCCTCACAGCTCTCCACAGCGTGGATGCTACGTAGATTTAATGAATGAGCGCCCAAAGGAGCAAAAATTGCCAACTTAGTTTCTTTTAATGTGTGAGGAACTCCCTGACGGGTGCGCCTCACACAGCTCCTGTGTCATAAACCTGTCCACGGTAGTCTGAAACATGCAAGCCATAACGTTTCAGCTCGTCGCAAATCATCTTAGGGACTCACTGAGTAGTCTTCTTGTCACAGTCAACGAAGTCGAGGAAATAGTCTATAACCCTGTATTGATTTTCTTTAGCAAAGTCAATGTACCGCGATATAAAAACATTTAACTCTGTTTTCACTTCATCGGAAGTCGCCTGTACCATAAAAGGAAGTTATTTATTACGTTTCACCTCCGTTTAAATAGTCTGTCGAACAAAGTCTCCAGGTACTTCAAAAAATTTGTTAAGACGCCCAAAGAATTATCGTTTCGACGATCTCTGGGTGATCGTCGAAGTGACAATTTTTTGGGCGTCTTGAGAATTTTGATCGAGTTATGAGAGGGCATTTAAGACAGATAATAAAGTTCCGCAACAAGAAGAAAAACAGATTCGAAACTAAACCTGTTTCTGCGACAGAAGAAACTGCTTCGATTACGCAATGCGACATTTTGGCTCGGTGCTGCTCTTCTCTGACAATATTTTGGTCTAAAAGGTTGACAATGGCTGACTTGCTTAGTACCGCATTTTCCATCGTGCGCTATTCTAGTTACCAGTACAACTATTTGCCATGAGCGCTACTTTCACGTTCATTCACTTTTATCTCTTTCTAGCCTCTTTATAAGACCAGCCGTATCCTCGAGCCAATTTGACACATCTACATCTAAATCTACGTGATTACTCTGCTATTCATAATAAAGCGCCTGGCAGAGGGTTCAATGAACCACTTTCAAGCTGTTCCACTCTCGAAAGGCGCGCGTCAAAAACGAGCACTTAATTTTTTCTGTGCGAGCCGTGATTTATTTTATTTTATCGTCACGGTCATTTATCCCAATGTCGGTGGGTGCCAACTAAATCTTTTCGGAATCAGAGGAGAAAAATAGTGTTTGAAATTTCACGAGAAGATTCCGTCGCACGGAAAAGCGCCTTTCTTTTAGTGACTGCCACTCAAATTCACGTGTCATGTGTGTGTCACTATCTCCCGTGTTTCGTGATAATACAAAACGTGCTGCCCTTCTTTGAACTTTAACGATGTCATCCGTCAGTCGCATCTGATGCGTATCCCACACTGACCAGCAGTACTTCAGAATAGGGAGGACAAGCATGTTGTAAGCAACCTCTTTAGTAGACCTGTTGCACCTTTTAAGTGTCCTGCCAAGGAATCGCAGTCTTTGGTTTGCTCCACTCACAACATTATCAATGTGATTGTTCCAATTCAGATTATTTGTAATCGTAATCCCTTAGTATTTAGTTCAATTTACAGCCTTCAGGTTTGTGTGACTTATCGCGTAATCAAAATCTAGGGGATTTGTTTCAGTACTCATGTGAATAGCTTCACACTTTTCTTTAGTCAGGGTCAATTGCCACTTTTCGCACCATACAGATATCTTATCTAAATAATTTTGCAAGTCTTTTTGATCATTTGATGACGTTACAGGACTGTAAATGACAGCATTATCTGCAAACAATGTAAGAGGGCTACTGATATGTTGTTAATATAGATCAGCAACGATAGAGGTCTTACAGCACTTCCCTAGGGGAACGCCGAATATTAATTTTGTTTTGCCGGCCAGAGTGGCCAAGCGGTTCTAGGCGCTACAGTCTGGAACCACGCGACCGCTACGATCGCTGGTTTGAATCCTGCCTCGGGCATGGATGTGTGTGATGTCCTTAGGTTGGTTAGGCTTAAGTAGTTCTAAGTTCTATGGGACTTATGATCTCAGCAGTTAAGTCCCATAGTGCTCAGAGCCATTGCTTCTGTTTTACTCCATGACTTTCCGTCTGTTACTTCGAACTGTGATCTTTCTGACAGGAAATCACGAATCCAATCCCACAAACGAGGCGATATTCCATAGGCACTCAGTTCGTCTAGAAGACGCTTGTGAGGAACGGTGTCGAAAGCCTTCTGGAAATCTAAAAATATGGAATCAATCTGACATCCCCTCTCGATAGCACACATACAGTACCACGCCGGTTTTTCTCAGTTCTAAACAAACCAACCAATTTTTGAAATTCCCCCCGTTTCTTTAAAATGCGCCGGGACTCACTTAAAGGGAAAGGTTGATTACTTTTTCGGTCCTGTGTCAGTCTTCGGTGTCCGCTAAGGTGCTCGCCTAAGAACTTCTTCTTTCGCTGCGTTGCTGAAGCGCTTTTTTTCTCTGCACACACAGACACTGTAATCGGAATAAGCTGCATACTCTCTGTCCATCCATAGGTTAAATCGGGTTCAGTTTCTTTTCCGACGTTACAGAGGCTGCCAAACAATTTCGATCCTGAATATCAGCATCTGCAAAAATTTTGAAAAATTGAGCATAAACAGCGTTGTCATCTGATTAGCTTAAGCTTAGCTTTATTTACAGCAGATGCTTAAAAAGACGTCCCTCTGTGGTAAGAGTAGGCCGACGTCTCCCGAACACCTCAGCGAGCACTCGGCGACTTTCGGCTGCCGAAACCTGGGAAATGGCCAGCCGAACCCTGTCTTCCAACTCTTAGAGCTTGTGCAGGTTTGTTGCTTACGCCTCCCCAAAGATAAAAATCACACAGTGTTAGATCAGGAGAACGATGAGACCAGTCAACCAACCTATCGTCAAAACCACCTCTCATTGCTGTCATATAAGCATTGGCGATGAGTGGTCTTGTATTTTCCTACATTAAATAACAGTAAATCTCTTCGTTAGGTGTTAGTTCACGAAAAAAAGGATGCAGTGTATTGTTCACATACACTATGTGATCAAAAGTATCTGGACACTGCCAAAAACATACGTTGTGCATATTCGGTGCATTGTGCTGCCACCTACTGCCACGTACTCCATATCAGCGACCTCAGTAGAGATTAGCCATCGTGAGAGAGCAGATTGGGGCGCTTCATGGAACTCAAGGACTTCGAACTGGTCAGGTGATTGGGTGTCACATGTGTCATACGTCTTTACTCGAGATTTCCACAGTCCCAAACATCCCTAGGTCCATTGTTTCCGAGGTGATAGTGAAGTGGAAACGTGAAGGGACACGTACAGCACAAAAGCGTGCAGGCCGACCTCGTCTGTTGACTGCCAGAGACCGACAACAGTTGAAGAGGGTGGTAATGTGTAACAGGCAGACATCTATCCAGACCATCACACAGAAATTCCAAACTGCATTAAGATTCACAGCTATGACAGGTGGGAGGTGAGAAAATTTGGATTTCACGGTCGAGCGGCTGCTCATAATCACACGCCACGCCGACAAATGACAAACGACGTCTCGCTCGTTGTAAGGAGAATAAACATTGAACGATTGAACAGTGCAAAAAGTGGTGTGGAGTGACGAATCACGGTACACATTGTCGTGACCCGATGGCAGGGTGCGGGTATGGCGAGTGCTCGGTGAACGTCATCTGCCAGTGTGTGCTGTGCCCACAGTAAAATTCGGACTCGGTGGTGTTATGGTGTGGTCGTGTTATTCATGGAGGCGGCTTGAGCCCCTTGTTGTTTAGCATGGCACTATCAAAGCACAGGCCTAAACTGATGTTTTAAGCACCTTCTTGCTTCCCATTGTTGAAGAGCAATTCAGAGATGGCGATTGCATTTTACAACACGATCGAGCACCTGTATGTAATGCACGGCCTGTGGCGGAGCGGTTGCATGACAATAACATCCCGGTAATGGACTGACCTGCACAGAGGCCTGACCTGAATTCTATAGAATACCTTTGACGGATTTGGAACGCCACCTTGGTGCCAGGGCTCACTGACCCACATCGATACCTCTCCTCAGTGCAGCACTCCGTGAAGAATGGGCTGCCTTTCCCCAAGAAACCTTTCATCACCTGACTGAACGTATGCTTGCGAGAGTGGAAGCCGTCATCAAGGCTGAAGGTGGGGCAACACCATGTCGAATCACAGCATTACCGATTGATGGCGCCATGAACTTGTAAGTTATTTTCAGCCAATTATCCGGATACTCTTGACGCATAGTGTACCAGTCAGAACGTATTGTTTCGTGGAAAGCGTTTGGGCCAATAATCCGTCTTGCACTAATTGCGTATCACACTGCTGTTTTCACGTCATGCAGTGGTGGCTGATGTATTGCGTCAGGATTTTCAGAGCTCCAACGTCGACTGTTCAAAGAATTTACGTACCCTGACAAGTGCAGCCATGTTTCATCGGAAAAGAAAAACGTCTCGGGATCAGCATTTCTATCGTACACAGACTGTAACAGCCAGGTGCAATAACGACGTCGGGCAGCAACATTTCCTCGGTTGACGCACTGCCGTTATTTTGTATGATCTGAGTTTCAGTTTGTGCACAGTTCCGCGAGCAGATGCTCTCGACACAACCAGTGGAAGCGCCGAACGGCACGGAGATTTTCTCGGACTCCTCTCCAACGCCTCTCCTATCTCGTCTAATTTACTTTTCTTTAGCTCTTCGTTTGTGTAAGTCAGATTCAGTCTCTTGAAATTTCTTCACTAATCTGCGTATCGTCGAGTCATTGGGGACACTCACACTGGGAAATTTTCGCATGAATTCGAGCCGACATTCCACACACGATTGTATTTGCATAGCGCAACGCAAGATACATTCACTGATCGTTGGTGTGTACCACACCGAATGGAAATGCGACTGCAAACTCAAAACCAAACATCAGAACACTGAGTCGCAGAGTACAGAAGACACGGTGTTGCTGTCTGAGGACCGGGCCCAGCGATATACCGGCAGGGAGAGGCCCGGACTCGGCGCCGCTGCAGCAGTGACGTCCAGGAACAAGATTTTAAGCGATTAACCTTGGCCAAAGAACTCAAAAGAAAACACCAGTACACTCAGTCGCACAGCGTAGGGGGCAAATCTATTAAAAACTGTGCTAAAAATTCAAATGATTAACTACAAAATTTGAGTTATTTCTAGACATGAAGCATAAAATGTAAGAGCTCATTCATTTTTTCATAAATTAAATAAAATCTGGAGTTTCATACACCTGTAAATAGGGTTTGTATGGCGTGCAAAATTCATGGAAGTATCTCTCTTATTTATCAAGGAAACTATACCCATAGCAACAAATGCAGCAATGCAAAGAGAAAAAACATGAAATTTTACATGCAAAAAAATTATTTTGTTACGTTTTTGAACTTCCACTGCTATGAGTGTGAATCCTGAATTGTTCCTCGTGATGCTGACAAAGTTTTATGAATATATTTGTAAAAGTATAGACAGTGGAAATTAAAAAGTCCTGTGGTGCCTCTCCAGCTCCAAGTCGGCCCGTTTGACGTCCTACCCCCTCCCTCAATCAGTAAATATTTTAAGCTACACATGTTGTTTATCCATAAGGTAGAACTGTCTCAAAAACACTCGACAATGATTCGACCATATAGCGCTAAGATTTCAAGATAATGCAAAAATGAAGAACGTGCTTCAGGTTTACACAAATGTAAAACTTCGAACACAAACAATTAGGAAGCGTATTTTTCTATTACTGTAATACTAATGAGTCACTTTTACAATCAGCAAACTGAGATAGCTGGTTGTGGTCACCTATAGGGATACGACGTAGAATAATCTGGTCAGTCGTAAGTGAAGCCAGTGCCAGTCTTCGACGCAGGAAACTGGTGGAACAGAGAAAGGGGCCTGCTTAGGCATACACATGAGATCCATCGTAGAATGTTGCTGGAGAGTGCTTGACCCATTTCAAAAAAAGACTCACCGGGGGCACTGAACGTGTAGAAAGTAGGGGAGCACGAACAGACACATGAGTGCTCCAGATCAGGGCGACAAGGTAATCCCGAAAATCACCAACCGGTAGACGCTTGAGATTAGTTACACGCACACGGTCTCGTCTTAGCCAACTTGCAAAGTTTCAGGAAGCAACATTAATAACTGTGGAGTCTACGGATATTCTTGACGCACCTAATAATCGCTCCCATGGATACTGCAGAGACAAAGCTTAGTCTAAGCGCAGCAGGCGCGCAGACACTTAAGCCCAGTCCACAGTGTTCCGTCAGATCCGGCAATCAGAGCGCAGATGTCTATGCACTGGAAGCGTCTCTCCGTACCTATTGAGCTCACTTATTACTATGCAACGTTTTCGCATCGCCGTCATGATGGATTCATAATAAATCGAAATGAAACAGTTACGTGGGCCAAGGGTTAAATAGAGAGCAAAAATATATGGCAAGACGTCACAGTATGGAATGTCTGTCTCATATGAAACTTCCTGGCAGATTAAAACTGTGTGTCGGACCGAGACTCGAACTCAGGACCTTTACCTTTCACGGGCAAGTGCTCTACCATCGTTTTTCTTTTCTTTTTCTGTTTTTTTGAATCGTTATTAGTCACTGTATTTGTTCAGGGCGAACGTCCTATGACGCTTGTTTCAAGTTCATCGTTAACTCAGTTTTTTTTCTTTTTTAATTTTATTACAGAGGGCAGCTGCTATCCCTCTTACCGAACATGTGGAGCTACCGTGCCGGCTCCATTTGAGATACCCAAGCAAGACTCACGACCTGTCCTTACAACTCGTCTCCTACCTTCCGAACTTCACAGAAGAGCAAAGCTCCCGAGATCGTGTCTTTGTCTGGCACAGTTTTAATCTGCCATGAAGTTTGTTATCGGCGAACATTCCGCTGCAGAGTGAAAATTTCACTCACGAAACATCCCCCAGGCTGTGGATAAGCCGTGTCTCCGCAGTTTCCTCTCTTCCAGGAGTGCTAGTTCTGCAATGTGAATGTGGAAATGATAGTTGATAAGGTTCAAGTTAGGACAGGTACAGTTCATGACATTATCTGTAACAAGCTGAAGTTCCGCAAAACATGAGCAAGATGGGTCCCAAAGAAGTTGGCATGGCTACATAAGAAAACAAGGTTGAGGGTGTGCCCAGAGCTAAGGGAACGTTATGACAGAGAAGGTGGTCACTTTCTCAACAAAATTTTAACTTGTGATGAAACTTGGGTTCACTATTATGAGCTACAATCAAAAACACAAAGCATGGAGTGGAAGCCCACCAACGCACCTGTCAAGAAAAAATTCAGAAGCCAACCATCAGCAAGAAAAGTCATAGTGACGGTATCTTGGTATGCTGAAGGTCCAGTTTTTTGTGATTATCTCTAAGAGAAGCGTACAGTGAACAGCCAATACTACTTGGATTTGCTTTTAAACAAGGTGAAGCCAGCCATGAGAGACAGACGTCCTGGATCTCAGAGGAGAGGTGTGATTCTGCAGCAAGACAACGCTCAACTATCCCGTGAAACCTTCGACAAAATGGGCTGCGAAGTACTGCCTAATCCCCCTTACTCTCCTGATTTAGCACATAGCGATTTCCATTTGTTTGGTGCACTGAAGTAGGCATTACGTGGGAAAAGGACAACGAGGACGTTAAAAAGTTTGTGGGAAATTGGTTGTAACATCAGGATAAAGAGTTCGTTGCAGCTTGAATAAAAACCCTTGTAGCCTGTTGGAACAAGTGCATAAATGTTCAAGGGGGAATATGTTGAAAAGTAGAGAAAGTATTTTGTAAAAATAAACGCTTTTTCTTTATACCAATTTGTCTCTTTAATTATTGAATGATCCTCATACAACAAATGCACTAAAGAGCCTACAGTACCCTCGTACATCCTCTGCAACAATGCTGTTGTGCGGTATGCGTCCTTACAAGACGGGATTGACGGAGGAGGCGTCGAGAAAGTTAGAAGAGTGGCTGCTGCTTTCTTTATTTTCACTAAACGCGGGAGAGCGTAGCGGCGTTGTAACGAGAGATTTCTCTCCAAATTTCTCTTGCAAATGCGAAAATGTTTTGAGGAAACCTAGATAGAGAGAAATGAAATACGAGAAATCAGAACGCGCACGGAAAGATTTAAAGGTTCATTTTTTCCCGCGCGCCGCTTCAGAGTGGAGCGGTACAGAAATAGTGCAAGAGTGGTTCTGTGGGACGTCTACCAGCACTTAGGCGTGAATAGCAGAGCAGTGATGCGCACCCAGGTGGCTGGCGAGGCAGCGGCGGGCGTCTCAGAGCCGCAGACTGGCACGCCGCGACTCGCTGCGACTCAAGTGGCGCTCGTTACGACTCATCTGGACACCAGTGGCGGCGTGGGAAGCGGACGGAGCCGCGGTGGCCACGGCAGAGTGGCTGAGTAGGGGCCAGGAGGGGGGAGTGATGAGGAGGGCAAAGAGAGAGAGAGAGAGAGAGAGAGAGAGAGAGAGAGAGAGAGAGAACCCCAACACAGAAAGAACAGAGAAAGGAACGTGGCGATGGGCAAAACAGGTGTGAACTTGCTGTGTAGACCGAGGCGTCTAATCAAGATGGGGCATATATACAATCTACATCTACATTGTACTCTGCAGGCCATCTAATGGTGTGTGTCCGATCCCTCCAACTCTGTTCCACTCGCGAATACTGCGTGTGAAGAATGGTTGTCGTTGAGCCTCTGTATTGGGTCTAATTTCTCAAATTTTCTCCTCGTGGTCAATACGCGAGATGTATGTAGGGGCAAGTAATAAATTTCCGAATCCTCAAAAGTGCTGTCCCGAAATTTCAATAGTAAATTTCTCCGTGATGCACAACGCCTCTCTTGTAACGTCTGCCAGTGAAGCCTATGGCCAGCTAAACGATCCCGTGACAAAACTCGCCGTTCTTCATTCGATCTTCTCTGTCTCCTCTATCAATCCTACCTGATAGGGATCCCAGATAGATAAACAATACTCAAGAATCGGACGAACAGACGCCTTACAAGCCACTTCCTTCGTGGATGAGTAACATTTCCTTAACATCTGCTTTTCCCACTATCCGTTTTATACGGTCATTCCACTTAAGATCCCTCTGGATAGTTACTCCTAGATATTTTACGGCAGACGCTCTCTCCACCTGTTGTCATCAACAGAGTAGCTGTACAGTAATGAATTTCTTTTCGTATATATGCGCAATAAGTTAAATTTGTATGCGTCTCAGTCAACAGCCAGAGTCTGCACCATTCATTAGTTATCTACAGGTCATTCTTCAAATTCATGCTATCTTCTGACGTTGCAACTTTGATATACAAAACTGTACCATCTGCGAATAGCCTTAAAGAGCATCCGACATGTTGAGTTCCGTCTGGAAGAAAGTCTGGAATCAAGTCGCAGGTCTGCTCCGAGACGCTGTAAGCTCGTATTTCTTTGAAATTTTCACTCTGCAGCGGTATGTGCACTGATATGAAACTTCCTGGCAGGTTAAAACTGTGTGCTGGACTGAGACTCGAACTCGGGACCTTTGCCTCTCGCAGGCAAGTCCTCTACGGGTCGTGAGTCGTGCTTGGGTAGCTCAGATGGTAGAGCACTTGTCCGAGAAAGGCAAATGTCTCGAGTTCGAGTCTCGGTCCGGCACACAGTTTTAGTCTGCCAGGAAGTTCGGTATTGCTTTCATTAAACGGCAGTGCGCGACGTTGTCAAACGCCTCACTGAAATCAAGGAACACTGGATCAGCCTGAGCGCCATCCTCCACTGCGCTGTGGATCTCATGAAGGAACAGAGCGAGCTGAGTTTCTTAGAATCTCTGTTTGTGGAATCCATGTTAATTTATATAGAGGAGATGTCCATTTTTCAAATACGTCATAATGTCTATTGCCCGAGACTGAATCGAATATAAGAAAATATTGTTAGGTTCACACACTACCCACCACACCACTGACTTGTAGTTTAATTTAACTTCTGAAAATTAACTACTTAGCTTCTTATTTCTCATCATTTTAAAAACAGATTGTTTAAAGAGCGCTTGCTTTAAGAAAAATACTGTGCGTCAATGAAACTACACGCCTCTAAACTTCCTTACGAATTAAAGATGTCTCTGGGATCTGCAAGATCTTGAGACCAACGCACTTTTCGCTGCAGAGTGGAAATGTTTTCAGTGCCTGTTATTCAGTTAAAGTTATTCAGGGTGATGGCAACCAGCCGTTTTTGTACTTTTGCACGGTTTATTTTAGTGATTTGGACGTATTTTTCCATTATGTCCACCTCCTGATGCTGCACTTGTTTCACTACAATTTATAAACTTATACACGGAAACACCCTGTGTAAAGCGCGTGGCTGCAATTGTCAACATACAGACTAGGGATTTAGCCGGCCGGACTGTGGCCTAGCGGTTCTAGGCGCTACAGTCAGGAACCGCGCGACCGCTACGGTCGCAGGTTCGAATCCTGTCTCGGGCATGGATGTATGTGTGGTCCTTAGGTTAGTTAGGGTTAAGTAGTTCTAAGTTCTAGGGGACTGATAACCTCAGAAGTTAAGTCCCATAGTGCTCAGAGCCATTTTTTTAGACTAGGGATTTTCTGCATTGTTCTATGGAAAACCGTTCTTATAATTTATTTAGCAAACACAGCCGTGGTCGCATGTAAGTTGTTACTTTTCATTTGTGAATGACCGATTTCGATCCATTTCATAGGTCATCGTCATATCTATATTCCTAAGTGGTAGCAGGGATCGCTTGCGTGTTCTCAACGCCAGCAAGGGCGGTTATGCTCCATCGCTACTACCACCAAGGAATATAGAACTGATGAAGATCTCTGTAGTCGATCATCCACAAATAAAAAGTAACAACTTATCGGCAACCACTAATGTGTCTGTTAGGTAATGTAGTAGGGAATTTCCGTGTGTGCTCAGTGTGCGGCCTGTTCAAGTTTGAACATTTAGTGCTTCCTCCCAAATATGGATAACAGCTAAAGAGGCGCTATACACAGTTCATCAGGACAAGCTCCCGTACCTGACGACTTTCTGCTGACGATTCCGATACCTCATTGAAACGTTTCTAGCCACCAGAGGACGGGAATAACCACCTTAAACTGGTAGTGGAGAAGCAAAAGAGTCTCTTAAAGGTATTTTTAGAGGACTGCGGTCTCCCTTAACGATCTGTACCTCAGTTTTGGTTCCAAAGTTTATTTAGGTACTACATTTTGCAGATTGCGGTGGCGGTGGCTAATATACGTAATGAGCTCTCTCTCTCTGTCTCGAAATTTTGGTTGTTGTGACAAACTGATCTACATAAAAATGGCTCTGAGCACTATGGGACTCAACTTCTGAGGTCATCAGTCCCCTAGAACTTAGAACTACTTAAACCTAACTAACCTAAGGACATCACACACATCCATGCCCGAGGCAGGATTAGAACCTGCGACCGTAGCGGTCTCGCGGTTCCATACTGTAGCGCCTAGAACCGCACGGCCACTCCGGCCGGCAATTGATCTACAGCATTTTAGTTTTGAGTTGGCGAATCAAGCAAATACGAAAAACAGCGGTTGTTGGACCTGATAGTCCACGGATTACGTTGTGTCTATGTTTGACGCACTGTCCTCTGACCGAGCGAGGTGGCGCAGTGGTTAGCACACTGGACTCGCATTCGGGAGGACGACGGTTCAATCCCGTCTCCAGCCATCCTGATTTAGGTTTTCCATGATTTCCCTAATTCGTTTCAGGCAAATGCCGGGATGGTTCCTTTGGAAGAGCACGGCCGATTTCCTCCCCAATCCTTCCGTAACCCGAGCTTGTGCTCCGTCTCTAATGACCTCGTTGTCGACGGGACGTTAAACACTAACCACCACCACCAGCACTGCTCTGTGAAGAATTGCATTGAAGTATGCAACATCCACCAGGCAGGCGCGCGGGGTAGCAGTGCATTCTGAGGTGCCTCGCCGTGGTCCTCACGTCAGAGGTTCGAAGCCTCCCTTGGGCATGTGTGTGTGTGTGTGTGTGTGTGTTGTCCTTAGCGTGTAAGACTAGTGACCGATGACCTCAGCAGTTAGGTCCAATAGGAACTTACCACAAATTTCCAAATTTTCCTCCACGACTGTGTTCGGTGTCACGTGGATGTAATACACTATGTGAAGAAAAGTATCCGGACACCCCCGAAAAATACGTTTATCATAGTAGTTGCATTGTGCTGCCACCTACTGCCGGGTACTCTCCATATGAGCGACCTCAGTAGTCATTAGACATCGTGAGAGAGCAGAATGGGGCACTCCACAGAACTCACGGACTTTGAGCGTGGTCAGGTCATCGGGTGTCACTTGTGTCAGACGTCTGTACGCGAGATTTTCACACTTCCAAACATCCCTCGGTCTAGTGATTCCGATGTAATGGTAAAGTGGAGACGTGAAGGGACACGTACAGCACAAAAGCTCACATGGCGACCTCGTCTGTTGAGTGACAGAGATTGCCGACAGTTGAAGAGGGTTGTAATGTGCTATAGGCAGACAACTATCCGGATCAACACACAGGAATTCCAAACTGCTTCAGGGTCCACTGCAAGTACTATGACAGGTAGAAGGTGAGAAAACTGGTGTTTTATGGTCGAGTGGCTGCTCATATGTCACACGTCACGCCAGTAAAGGTCAAACGACGCCTCACTTGGTGCAAGGAGCGTAAACGCTCGACGATTGAACAGTGGAAAACGTCGTGTGGAGTGACGAATCACAGTACACGATGTGGCGATCCGATGGCAGGGTGTGGGTATGGCGAATGCCAGGTGAACGTCATTTGCGATGGTGTGTGGTGTGGTCGTGTTTTTCACGGAGGCGGCTTGCATCCCTTGTTGTTTTGCGTGGCACTATCACAGTACAGGCCTACATTAATGTTTTAATCACCTTCTTGCTTCCCAAAGTTGAAGAGCAATTCGAGATGGCTATTGCATCCTAGAAAAACACCACCGCTCTGAATTTTACTGTTGGCACTACACACGCTGCCAGATGACGTTCACTGCGCATTCCCCATACTCACACCCTGCCATCGGATCGCACATCGTGTACCGTGATTCGTCGCCCCACACAACGTTTTGCGATTGTTCAGTTGTCCAATTTTTACGCTCCTTACACCAAGCGAGGCGTTTTTGCCATTTATCGACGTGATGTGTGGCTTATGAGCAGCCACTCTATCATAAAATCCAAGTTTTATCACCTCCCGCCTGTCATAGCACTATCAGTGGATCCTGATGCTGTTTGGAATCCCTGGGCGATGGTCTGGATAGATGTCTGTCTGTTACGCATTACGACCTTCTTCAGCTATCGGCGGTGTCTGTCAGTCAACAGACGAATTCGGCTTGTACCCTTTTGTGCTGTACGTGTCCCTTCACGTTTCCAAGTCACTATCAGATCGGAAGCAGTGGATCTAGGGATGTTTAAGAGTGTGGAAATCTCGCGAACAGATGTATGACACGAGTGACACCCAATCGCCTGACCACGTTCGAAGTGCGTTGTTGATATGGAGTACCTGGCAGTAGGAGGAAGCACAATGCACCCAATATGAAAAACGTACGTTTTTTGAGGCGTCCGGATACTTTAGATCACATAGTGTACATGAATTACATACGTTTGTTCTTTTTCCGTATATCCAGTCTGTGGGGGGCCGAACTAATATACACATCTAGAAATACTCGTACGGATGGAAATTTAATGTTAAACAACTCATACCAGAGAAACGAGAAATTCATTCCAGGACTGACACGCCGTGCTGTAGAAAAGATAACGGACAGCGGCATTGGTAGCCCGCCTTTGCATTTCGGCAACTTCTTTCATAATTCTCTTATTTATTATGTGGCTCACTAAATACAAATTTGTAAAGAATTATTTTCGTCTCGTTCTTGTACAAGATTTTCTTATAAAGTATTGCTGTAACAGAATTAGCCAAAGTGGCTGCTTTTGCACAGCATGTCGGCAAGATGGGTACTTAGCCATTCTGCTGTCTCATTATAGAATCCATCTCGTCGTTCGTAGCGGTAAATTATTTTTCTTCAGTGTTCGTGTATTTGGTTGTTGTTTTTATAAGTGTGTAATTATTTTGATTTGTGCTAGTAATTTTGAACTCTTGTGGTTTATTGTGTGATATTGACAAAAATTAGAAAGCGTGAAGGCATGGATGCAAATCAGGAAAAACAAAACCAGACTCCAGTCGGTAGGGACAATCCCGTCGAGCCACCTCAACATAAGGCAGATTTTGATACAATAATGTCAAAATTTGGAGAAGAAAATGAAAATCCCGTGTTTGAGGAAGTGGAATTACAATCGCAAATTTGCGAACAGGTCATACCGACAATAAAGTCAGTTTCCCCATTAGACGATTTGATGGCTCAGATTATGCGAGTTCCACGCAATTTGTCAAGTAACAAGGTTTAGCTGTTGCCAAAGAACAATATGAATAATTCCAGCAACAAAGTTTAGTTATTGCGAAAGAATCAGAAGGAATCAAAAATAAACTTAAACAACAATCTGACGAAACTGATAACAAAGTCAGAGAACAATGTGAAAATTTGAATAGCGCAATATCGCAATCGCGAAACATCACTGCAAAATATTGAATCAAAGTTCGATGTCGTAGTGGAAGATATAAATACACAGATCGCTACACCATTGGATGAGGTCAAAACAGATATTTCAAATTTGACTAAGACGTAGCGCGAGATACCTGGTATCGTAAATAAATTGTCAGATGATATCACAAGAATAAAGGACAAACAATTCAAAAAAGAGACTAATGTATCGAGCCTCACTAGCGAGGTAAATGAGTTCTTGCTTGAGCACGGTCAGAAGGTGACAACAACTAAGTGCTCAGGGAGAAAAATATGACAGAGGATTTTAGGAATGGGTTTCCAGAATACCGAAATAAGAAACATGTGCTGCGGTGCCAGTCGTAAGCGAGTAAGTTGTGTCCGACCCAGGAACTGCTGGCGAAACTGTTCGCATAGAACTTGTCTAAATATGGAAAACGTTAGCAGAAAATTACCACAATAGTGCGTTCAAATAACCGACGTCAAAAAGCAGATCGAAAGAGTTGTTAACACGTCGAATGACATTATACATATGCCCATGCACATGCCGCAAACGTATGGGAATGTAGAGATGAACAACCCGCAAGTACAAAAAGAAACAGGATCTTATGGCACATGTGCAGCACCGACATTTGCAACCGTGCTTTTGGGAGAATGCATTGTCAACCACAGGAAGTTTCGGGTGTTTGTTCCAGGAAAACGGTTTACACACCCGGTGATTGACTATGTGATCAAAAGTATCCGGACACCCACAAAACATATGTTCTTCATATTAGGTGCACTGTGCCGACACCTACTGCCAGGTACTCCATAACAGCGACCTCAGTAGTCATTAGACTTCGTGACAGAGCAGAATGGCGCGCCCCGCGAAACTCACGGACTCCGAAAGTGGTCAGGTGATTGGGTGTCACTTGTGTCATATGTCTGTACGCGAGATATCCACAATCCTAAATATCCCTAGGTCCACTGTTTCCTATGTGACAGCAAAGTGGAAACGTGAATGGACACGTACAGCACAAAAGCGTACAGGCCGAACTCGTCTGTTGACTGACAGTTGGAGAGGGTCGTGATGTGTTATAGGCAGACATCTACCCAGACATACACAGGAATTCCAAACTGCATCAGGATCCACTGCAACTAGTACGGCAGTTAGGCGGGAGGTGGGATAACTTGGATCTCATGGTCGAGTGGCTGCTCATAATCCACGCGTCATGACGGTAAGCGTCCAACGAAGACCCACTTTTTGTAAGGAGCATTAACATTGGATGATTTAACAGTGGAAAAACGTTGTGTGGAGTGACGAATCACGGCACACAATGTGGCAGTCAGATGGTAAGGTGTGGGTACGGCGAATGCCCAGTGAATGTCATCTGCCAGTGTGTTTAGTGCCAACAGGGAAAATTAGGAGGCGGTGATGTTATGGTGTGGTCGTGTTTTCCATCGAGGGGGCTTGCACCCCTTGTCGTTTTAATTGGCACTATCACAGCACAGGCCTACATAGATGTTTTAAGCACCTTCTTACTTCCCACTTTTGAAGAGCTATTCGGGGATGGTTGCATCTTCAACACGATCGAATACCTGTTCATAATGCACGGCCTGTGGCGGAGTGGCTACACGACAGTAACATCTCTGTAATGGACTGTCCTGCACAGAGTCCTAGCCTGAATCCGGTAGAAAACCCTTTGGGATGTTTTGGAATGCCGACTTCGTGCCAGGCCTCACCGACCGTCGTCGATACCTGTACTCATTGTAGCACTCTGTGAAGAATGGGCTGCCATTCCCCAAGAAACCTTCCAGCACCTGATTGAACGTATGGCTGCGAGAGTGGAAGATGTCATCAAGGCTAAGGGTGGGGCAACACCATATAGAATTCCAGCATTAGCGCTGGAGGGCGCAATGAACTTGTAAGTCATTTTCAACCAGGTGTCCGGCTACTTCTGATCACATAGTGTATGTGGACACATTGTGCTCCTGTTAGATGTGAATTACGAAGGTTTGTTGTTGTCTTGGTGTTCGGCGGCTGTATGTGTAGAGCAGTATAATTTCGACTGTATGGGCTTATATAACGCTATGTAGACTCGCTGTTCTTGCTGGTAAATAGACTTACAAAGGTTTGTTGTTGTGTTTTGCTGCTCCGCGACGGGAGACATGGTCGTGGCGTTAAGGCGCTGCAGGCGCCCCACCCTCCTCTGATAGAATGCTTACATCTGCATCTGGCCAGCGTGTTACTGGCTCAGGTGTCAGCTTGCTGTGGCATCTGACTTTCACGGCAGCCTTTGCGAGAAACGAATGGCTGCAGTGTCGCCAATTCGTTCACCAGCACCCAAGATTGTTCATGGGAAGGATAAAATAGCGGTATCAGTTTTTTAGTAGTTGCTGCAAAAGGTAAGCTACACATGGTGCACTTTCTGGCTGACTGGTTATCTGCGTAAAGTGCACTCGAAGTTAGATTATGGAACATTACATTTTAGAAGTATCCATAAACTTGTTCATTTTTCTAAATTTGGAAAGGTATATGTCCGTGGCCAGTTACACTACATACAAGGGTGGTTTGAAAAGTTCTCGGAATCATCACGAGAGGTCAGCGCTAGCGCAACGAGTTATTCACGTGACACTCATTGGACTGTTGCCTGTAAACACGTGCCACGTCCGTGCTCTTGGAAGAGAGCTGTGGACATGACGTGGCTCTGTTGTTGTTCCCGCGTAGAAATTTGCGAAGAGATTCGTGCTGTGATTAAGTACTTGGTAAGGAAACGTGTGAAAGCAAAGGACATTTTTGCAGATTTCCAGAATACACTGGGGGACTCTGCTCCTGCATATGCAACTGTTGCCAAGTGGACAAATGAATATAAATCTGGCCAGGAGAGATTACATGACGGTCCGCGCAGTGGCCGGGCAACATGTGTCACTGCTCCAGGAAACATTGCAAAAGTGCACTAAATGGTCACGGAGGATAGTCAATTGAAAGTGCGTGAAATTGCTCACGATTCCCAGATATCTGAAACGGTATATCACATTTTAACTGAAGAATTAGAAATGAACATATTATCTGAAAAATGGGTGCCCTGATTCTTGACGCTGGATCAAATACGCAGAAGAATGAACATATCGAAACAACGTTTGGCACATTTCAGGAGAAACGAACAAGATTTTTTGCACCGGTTTGTGACTACAGATGACACTTGGGTGGAACTACTGTACCCCAGAGACAAAACAACAATAAAAGCAGTGGAAACATGCTGATTCTCCGCCAGCAAAGAAAGCAAAGACAATTCCTTCGGCGGGAAAGGTCATGCCATCAGTGTCCTGTGATGCGAAGGGGATTATGTTTGTAGATTATCTCTCCACTGAGCAAACAATTACTGCTAAACTCCTGGATAAATTGCAACAAAAGATACGCGAAAAAAGGCCATGTTTAGCAAGGAAGAAAGTCACATTCCATCAAGACAATGCGCGCCCGCACACATGTGCCGCCGCCATGGCAAAATTACAGGACCTAAGGTACGAATTGTTGCCACAACCGCCTTATTCATCTGATTTGCCTCTGACAGACTTCCATCTCTTCCCAATATTGAGAATTTTTCTTGGTGGACGAAGATTCACTTCAAACGAAGAATTCATAGCTGGAGTTGACAACTATTTTACAGCCCTAGAGGAAACTCATGTTTGAGATGGGATAAAGAGACTGGAACATGGTTGGATCAAGTGCACTAATCTACAAGGAGACTACATTGAAAAATAAAAAAAGTTTCAGTGGTGTAAGTGCTTTTTTTCTATTCCATTCAGAGAACTTTTCAAACCATCCTCGTAGCACGAATAAAAGTTTGTATGTTCACTGCCATAAGAGCTCGTTTTTTACGGTTCATGCATTTCACTAACCTAAGACCTACAGTGCACAGACGAGTGTCTTATTACGTGTTCATTTAGTCACTCGCACACGGTAACAATTTTAGATTTACAACGCGCATTCGACACTCCCTGAAGCACGTCACACTGTTGTCGATGGCGGAGTTTACTGGCAAACATTTATGCAAGCCATACGTTTTCATAATTACGAGTTTTTTTTATGAATTGTGTATGTGTTTTCTACCATCCCGTCGATACCAGCACACTACGTCAACTGTGTAATCATTTGTCTCTTCGCGGCACAGCTTGACGATGGTGAGTAGCGCTTGCTTCACTTTGGTAGCAGATCGTCTTTGACAGTCAGTTCTGCCCTCCCAAGGTGCGTTTTTCATGGCTGTCAGTGCGAATTCACTTACGCAATTGTTTGCAGAGAATTTAGTCTCTTGGTTCCTTCTTGGTCATTCTGACAAAGTTTTATGAATTTATTTGTAAAAGTATAGACAGTGGATATTAAAATGTCCTGTGGTGCCTCTCCTGCTCCAAGTCGGTTCTCTTGACGTCCTCCCCCTCCCCCCTCCCATTAAGCTTTGCGAGCAGTTAGGCTTTTACATTACCTGACTGGATGCTGATCGTGTTTCTGTTAACCGTTCCATTTTTTGTGCAACTTAATTCTTTTCTCGCTGCCTCCATAGCAGTGGACTGCCTCTTTAAGTGTTGTGGTTGTTGGAGCAGTGACTTATTACAGTGTAATTTTTTGTCAGTTTCCACTGCAGATTGGATAGGAGCACGCTCTGTGTTACGGCACTCTTGTCCGATTAAAGTTACTTGACAGCTGGACAGCTGCCACTTGCCGCTACAGTGTTGCCACGTCGGCAGCCGGCAGCTGCTCCCTTCTAGGCGACACGCAAACACAGCAGGTAACTCCACAAACACTGTTAATGTGTAACACAGAGCCATGTCGGAATTGGCTGCCTCGAGGTTTGATGGAAATGAAAGACGCTCTGTGGACAGCTGATTTCAAACGACTAAAGACTAAACTGAATTTACAACCGTGGCCTAAACTAAACACATCCTTATAATGTGCAATGTAGCCGAAAAAACGGTGGTCAAAACAATCTGCAGAAGAACTAAAATAACTGTAGCTCTGTTCGTGGCGATTACAGCTAACGTCTAGGAGCAAAGTCACGACACAGAAAAATTTGTTTTAGGCTGAAAGTAAACTGTAATTTCTCCCTGTCATTGGCTACCTGAAACTGACCTCAAACTGGCTACACGAGTTGCACTCCTTGTTGACACTAGATTACAGATGATTGGCGACAGAGGTAGGTTACAAACGAAAAACAAATCATAGGAAAGAAAATAAGTTCCTTGTGAGTATTGTTTACAATACTGTGTAATGTATTTTGTATGCAAACGTCATGTGTAGTAACAACAATGACGCGGTTTTCAATGAATAAAGGTAAAATTTTCAGTCACATTACTATGGTTATCGTATTTTAGTCAACTGTGATACCTCACGTATAACATCACGGGAATTGGCAACAGTCAGAGGACAACGGCGTAGGTTAAAGTGGCGAGTTGGTAGCCTCTTGTTACCAGGCTCGAATTCTACTGCTTCTGTTGTAAACAAAGAATTGTTAGTATGGGAGGACAACGTTAATCACAACGTTCAAAGTACCCACAGTATTTTAATTACTTGTGTATGTGGCTCCCAGTGCTCAGTGGAGAAGGCTATGAGAAACGGTGTACCCCATTCCCTGTCATAAATAAACCTTTGTTTGAGGATGAACTCAGCCCTAGAGGAGCAGTCTCAGGTCGCACCTGATGAGGGTTACGAGCTACGTGACCGAAATATCGTGCAAGTACGACGCTGATATCCGGCAGAACACCCGACAACCCAAGATGTCATTAGATCGCCGGGAAAGCCTGAAGAGTTACAGCCTTAGATTGTTAATCGTTTTGTAGTATTAGCAGTGCGGTATTCCTAGATCATCTCAGGTTGATCTAATGATTTCCACAGCTTCAGGAACACAACTTGATACCTCTAAGGCAAACAAAAATGCTGGGCTATCAGACGAAAAGATCGAAATGGCCCAGATTGTGCAGATATTGTTTGTAAACCTTTTCCTACCCGGAGAGTAAGCTGTTGTTATGGGGTAAATCTGTGAACGTTGCTGCTTAAGATGTTTTAAGATTAAACTAAATTCCTTCGCCTACAACACTGCCGCATTTCGCCGGTTAGAAAGGAAAAAGCCCACTGACCAGAAAACTAATCTTTCACACTGAAAGGAGAAACGAGATGAAACATTTCAGGGGGGGGGGTCATGTGACTTTTATAAAGTCTACAAGTTTTATGCATTGCTTAGACTCTAGATTGCTGTTGCGCTGTTGTTACAAAGCCCAGTAAGTCAACTGCGTATTTACTGGTTAGGAAGAGCAGTTGTAAACAGTTTTTGCTACACAAAGGGTTGGGTTGGGTTGTTTTGGGGAGAAGACCAAACAGCAAGGTCATCGGTCTCATCGGATTAGGGAAGGACGGGGAGGGAAGTCGGCCGTGCCCTTTAAAAGGAACCATCCTGACATTTGCCTGGAGCGGTTTAGGGAAATCAAGCAAAACCTAAATCAGGACGGCCCGACGCGGGATTGAGCCGTCGTCCTCCTGAATGCGAGTCCAGCTTGTTAACCACTGCGCCACCTCACTCGGACACAGACTTTGAATTTCTAGTTGGTGATTAAGTGTAAGGCCTGTGTGTGGAACCCGAAAACGTTGAAATACTTTAATACACTGTTCAAGTGGACACTACAGTTAGAGTAACTCGCCGACAGTGTGAACTTGGATGACGTAATACGGGTTTATTGCAACGAAAACAGTTGATCTTCAGCACTATTTTCTTCCTTGTACTACTTGAAACAGGTGACGTCAACCAAATCATCAGGAGAGAATGACAGCGAGACTTATCTGAAGACATTAACATTCTCTGGCTTTGGAAGTGGTGTTTACCGCCCGCCAGTTTTAGTATTTTACAAGCGTCGTTGCTAAGCACAAGTTTATGAAGTAGTGCAGCGCTATTTCAATTATCAAGTAACGTCTTCGTCAGTTAATTTAGATTTATGTAATCTAGGAATAACTGGAGATATCCGGTAACTTAAAAATACTCCGTAGACATGGAAAGAACTAAATAACTATTTGTTACGGTCCACTTTCCACAAAACGCCGCAACCATTTTCTGCGAATTAAATAATTATCTTTTCACTGGCAATTGCTTCTTGAAGTGACCAAGAACCATTAAATGCTTCCTTCAAGCGTGCTTGTAGTATCAGCAGAATGAAGAACTCAGTAGAGATGATGACACCATAAACTGAAGTTATTGGGAACTTGACACTCTGCAATGGTATTTCTCGACCTAAGAAATTTCTCGAAACCGTGAAAATTTCAAAATGGCTTCGAACCTTGGCTATAATGGCTAAAAGAGATTTTACATCCCGTTGACACGAGACTACTATAATTTACGTGTCAGAAACCTAAAGATGAACAACCAGTTAATAAAGAACTAGACCTTTCCTCGGCGTCTAATTTCTTAGCTATGTGCGTCATACGTTATGACACAGTCATCCACTTAACACCTGTGGGGTTAGATGGTCTGCAGGAATGCTTTTAGTACCTAAGTTTGGAGGTATGGGTTCCATTGCCACTTGCGTCTTTCGCTTTAAAAACACAAGAACGGGTTTTCTTCACGTCTAGAAATGCCAACTGGAGAACGTCAGGTTGCACCATCGTTCTGCATCCTCATTATGAACATCACATCTCTTCGTTACCAACTAACGCAGAACCGGTTTAGTTTGGGCCATAGCAGAGGCGCAAGTCGCGGTAAACAGAAACTCTGTCGTCAGTGAGCTTGCTTACACTAGATACTTTATTTTACTAACGAGCCAGTGGTCACATCAGGTCCTAGGGCTGTTACTTTATTCTAACTTGTGGCATTTAAAGTTTGATGCCAGACTGGGATTCGAATCCGGATCTCCTCTCTCATGCCGTCCAACCCACAGGTTCTAACCCTGGTCCAGCATAAATATATTCGTGGTGTCATATCAAGCCCAAACATATACACACCAAAACACAAGTGTAAATAACTTTCATTTTTAATGTCTCTTCATGTTTTGTCAACAATATCGATAGGGGTTGTTATTTCTAGTCACACTTCCCTGCATTCCATTCTCTGTTAGCAAACAATTCATGGATAGAAAACAACGGCGGTTGATGCTGTGTTCAATTCTTGGTCAAGCAAAAAAGTTGTATCATTATTTCAAATTCGAATATCTCGCAGCTAGTGAAAAATTCCGATATCTAACCTCTGATTTTATATAGTTAGCAGTCTGATTTTGAGCTGGGTTCGAGTCCACATCCCAAAATTTACATCTCGGCATTTAGTTTTAAACAAGTGAAAACTTTGTCATTTGAAATTATATTACATCTTTTTCGTGGTTGGTTCACAGGTAGATAAGGATCTTGACAGGACTCCAGGGAGAACACAGAAGGTTTCAAGTTCAGACTTACAAACTGATACAGGTGGAAACTGTACGTCTCTTAATGCCTGGTCACCAATGACGAGCGTTCCTGTGATAGAGTTGCTGTCAGGCACGAAGTTGTTGGTTGGTTACAGTATCTATGGGTAATTGGTTTCAATCTAGATCCAGAACAAAAAAGTTCGTGATGTTGTATAAAGTTCAGACATATGGACAAATAATAGCTCTGTCATGAGTACAAGAAAAATGCAGCTGAAGTTAAACGTTTCCATAGAGAGCTCTCCGGGATTAATCGCGTTTCTTTAGCGACGTTTCAGATGTGTGAGAAAAGATTTCAAAGAGCAAAATTACTTCGAATTGTCAGAAAAGTTGGGAAGTCCAAATATTGTCTCAAAATTACTTGTTCTAAGAAAATTTAATTCTGCCTAAAGATTGCTGGAATGATTTGCATGGCAGAGTAGGTAAACTCAAATTCTAATGAGTGTGGTAATGATTTTGAAATGTCACTTGCTGTTATGAAATTAAAAAATCGTGTGGCATTGTTGGCTGGGAGGTCCCATCCGAGGAAGTTCGGCCCCCGAGTGCAAGCTTCATTTCAGTCGACGCCACACTGGTCGACTTGCGTGCCGGTGATGAGGATTAAATGACGATGAGAACAACACAACAGCCAGTCCACGAGCGGAGAAAATCTCCAACACAGCCGGGAATCGAACCAGGACACGCTGAATGGGAAGCAAGCACGTTACCACACAGCTAAGCAGGCGCACCGCTTTCTGTAATAAAATGACTCGATAGGCGTTAAGGACGTCTCATCTTGAATGACTCGTTTGCTAGTATTTGCTACATCGTGGTGTTCATTTACACGTGGAGTTTTTATCTTAAAGAACAGTGTTCTCTAAAGATATCTTGTGGTATCATTTTTGTATAGTCAAAGGCCTGTATTTACTTATTTACTTATTTAGTTATTTATTTACACGCCAAGTTCCGGAGGACCCAGTAGAGGAGCAAATCTCCAGGGTCATGGAACGTGTCACTACATGAAATTACAACATAAAAGTAATAACAGATAAAAATAAAATGTTTATGATCCCAAGAAAGGTCAAGCCATAAGTTTAAGTAAACGCAATCAACAATACCACATAAGAATCAGCTTAACTTTTTGAGGAACTCCTCGACAGAATAGAAGGAGTGACACATTAGGAAACTCTTTAGTTTGAATTTGAAGCCGCGTGAATTATTGCTAAGATATTTCAATTCTTATGGTAGCTTATTGAAAATGGATGCAGCAGTATACTGTACCCCTTTCTGCACAAGATTTGAGTAAGTCCGAACAAAATGCAGGTAGATTTCTTCCGAGTATTAACTGAGTGAAAGCTGCTTATTCTGTGGAATAAGCTGGTACTGTTAATACGAAACGACAGCAAGGAATATATATACTGGGAAGCCAATGTCAACATACCCAGATTACTGAACAGGAGTCAACAAGAGGTTAGCGAATTTACACCACTTATTCCCCGAACCGCCGATAACCAAGCCAAAAATATCCTTTTAGTATGGGAAGAGTTACCCCAAAATATAATACCATACGACGTAATTGAATGAAAATAAGCAATGTAAACTAATTCACTTACTTCAGATACTGTTCGAATAGAAAAAATGTCAGAATTAAGTCTTTGAACAAGCCCCTGGGCTTTGCACGACAATTTACTATCTATCTGAACACCTATAAATTAGAACTATTTAGTTTCACTAATCATATGCCCATTGTGTGAAATTAAAAAGTCGTGTTTGTTGAATTGCGTGTTGGAAACTGTAAAAACTGAGTGTTACTGTATTTAGCTTTAGTTTATTTTCTATAATCCAAGAACTTATGTCATGAACTGCACTGCTTCAAACCGAGCCAATGTTGCACACAACATTCTTTACTACCAAGCTAGTGTCACCAAGAAAACGAAATATTTTAGTTACCCTTAATACTAGAGGGAATATCTTTTATATAAGTAAGGAACAGGAGTGGCCCCAACACTGTTCCCTTGAGCACCCCCCATTTCACTCAATACTGCAGATAGATCAAATGACCTGCAAGAAAGCTACATTTTGTGGGCTGTTTATAAACCAGGCGAAACGCAATCCAAGTCTTTTGGATATTTTTGGGTATGATAGTATATTATGTAGGTCTGATAGAAGTTTTGGAGGATTGATGATATCATTTAAACTTCAGTCTTACAAGCTGTCGTTGTCACTTTCCAGTTGGGTGGGTTATACTAATGAGGAGAAAAGGACAAGTGCCTTAGCCAGATTTTCCAGAATATTAGTTCAGTGGAAGAGGAGTCAAAATAAACGTGCACATGTCTCCGCTTATCTGTAGTCTATGTACCAAGGAAACGCCAGTCACAGTTTTCGATGTAATTTATACAGGGTGGTCCATTGATCGTGACCGGACAAATATCTCACGAAATAAGCGTCAAACGAAAAAACTACAGAGAACGAAACTTGTCTAGCTTGAAGGAGGAAACCAGATGGCGCTATGGTTGGCCGGTAGATGGCACTGTCATATGACAAACGGATATCAACAGAGTTTTTTTGAATAGGAACTCCAATTTTTATTACATATTCGTGTAGTACGTAAGGAAATATGAATGTTTTAGTTGGACGACTTTTTTCGCTTTGTGATAGATGGCGCTGTAATAGTCACAAACGTATAAGTACGTGGTATCACCTAACATTCCGCCAGTACGAACGGTATTGGCTTCGTGCTACATTACCCGTGTTAAAATGGACCGTTTACCAATTGCGGAAACGTTCGATATCATGTTGATGTATCGCTATTGTGATCTAAATGCCCAACGGGCATGTGCTATGTATGCTGCTCGGTATCCTGGATGACATCATCCAAGTGTCCGGACCGTTCGCCGGATAGTTACGTTATTTAAGGAAACAGGAAGTATTCAGCCACCTGTGGAACGTAACCACGACCTGCAACAAATGATGATGCCCAAGTAGGTGTTTTAGCTGCTGCCGCAGCTAATCCGCACATCAGTAGCAGACAAATTGTGTAAGAATCGGGAGTCTCAAAAACGTCGGTGTTGAGAATGCTACATCAACATCCATTACACCCGTACTATATTTCTATGCACCAGTAATTACATGGCGACGACTTTGAACGTCGTGTACAGTTCTTCCACTGGCAACAAGAGAAATCACGGGACGATGACAGATTATGTGCATGCGTTCTGTATAGCGACGAAGAGTCATTCACCAACAGCAGTAACGTAAACCAGCATAATCACTATTGGGCAACGGAAAATCCACGATGGCTGCGACAAGTGAAACATCAGCGACCTTGGCGGATTAATGCATGCTGCGTCATTATGGGAGGAAGGATAATTGCCCCCATTTTATCGATGGCAATATAAGTAGTGCAGTGTATCTGATTTTCTATGTAATGTTCTACCGATGTTACTACAAGATGTTTAACTGCATAACAGAATGGCGATGTACTTCCAACATTATGGATGTCCAGCACATAGCTCACGTGCGGTTGAAGTGGTACTGAATAGCATATTTCATGACAGGTGGAGTGGTCCTCGCAGCACCGTACCATGGCCCGCACGTTCACCGGATCTGACGTCCCAGGATTTCTTTCTGGGGGGAGGTTGAAGGATATTTGCTATCGTGATCCACCGACAACGCCTGACAACATTTCGGAAGGCGAACTACTCCCTGTTGAGAGGTATGTCGTTACTCGTATTGCCAAATGCATTCAGGTTGACGGACATCATTTTGATCATCTATTGCATTAATGTGGTATTTACAGGTAATCATGCTGTAACAGCATACGTTGTCAGAAATGATAAGTTCACGTTGGAACAACCGAAATAAAATGTTCAAATGTACGTCCGTTCTGTATTTTAATTTCAAAATCCTACCTGTTACCAAATGTTCGTCTAAAATTGTGAGCCATATGTATGTGACTATTACAGCTCCATCTACTACAAAGCGAAAAACGTGGTCCAACTAAAACATTCATATTTCTTTACGTACTACACAAGTATGTAATAAAAAATGGGGTTCCAATTTTTAAAAAATGCAGTTGATATCCGTTTGACCTATGTCTGCACCATCTAGCGGGCCAACCATAGCGCCATCTGGTTTCCCCTTCAAGCTAGACAAGTTTCGTTCTTTGTAGTTTTCTCGTTTGACGCTTATTTCGCGAGATATTTGGCCCGGTCACGATCAATGGACTACTCTGTATACATTGTAAAGCATAATAACCTCAGCCTAAGTCGTGTCACGGTGGCTGGCATCGCGTGTTCTCCTCGTAAGTGTGTTCTACTGTTGTTATTTCTTTCGATAATTTCGAAATCAGATTTCCGGCCGTACGTGGGGTCTGGACCCCTCCACCCTCCTCCACACCTATAAATCCCTCATCTTCCCTATCGTTTGTTACGCCCATCCGGCCTGGATCGCCGCCCCCCCCCCTACCTTTTATAAATCCCTTCAAATCCTTGAATGCCATGCTCTCCACCTCGCCTATCACATCCATCTCCCCTCCCCCACACGGATCCTGTACGATATCCTCCCCTTCCCCCACGTCCTCCTTTTCCTTGAAAGGATATGGATCCTGTACACCTCCCGTAAACTCGATCCTCCTCACCCGCGTATCTCACCCATCCTCTCCTACCCTCGCCCGCTGCTGCGCCTGTATTCCCACATCCCACCCGGTCTCCATCTCTCCACCCTCCTTACCCTTTCCCAAGGTGGCTTCCGCTAGCTCCTCCTCCCTGATGATGTCCCCTCCATCTACCCCTCCTATCAGCTTTGATTCCCCCACCCACCCACTTCCTGTGTCCTTTCCTTTAGGCACCCTCCCTCCCTTCTCTTTCCTTTTCCCCCATCCACCTTCCTCCATCCCTCTTCCCCCGGGTTTCCCCTTCCTCCCTCCCCTACCTCCCCTGCCCATGACATTTCTGCTCTCCCCTCTCCCTCTCTCACTCCCCTTCCTCCACCTCCCCTCTTGGCAGGTCCCCGGACTCGCACACACTCAGTGAACATTCGCGCGCCGGAGATCATCGCCATCAGTGTATCCTGTGTGTGTGCCTTCGTTTGTGTTTAGTGTTCTTTCGCCGTCACGCCACCACTGTTCACGTGTGCCGTCGCCGTCATCCGTGTTATGTGCGCCGTGTCAACTAGTGTTAGTGATATTTCTCGTCCAGCATGAACGGCTCTATGCTTTTTTTGTTTTTTAGTGTCTACATTTTTTTGCCCGCCGTTTTGATTGTATTCTCTGTGCCACCTATATGTAACACTTATTAAAACTCAAGGCTGAAGAGCGAGGTACTATGCTGCTGACAGCCCGCATTTGTATAAGGTGTTTGAAATCACAATACAGGAAAAAAAAAAGAAATCAGGTTGTGTGATCAAATTGATAATAGAGATATTAATATTTGCATAAAAAAGCATAGATTCAGTATATCAGGACATAGTCCTTCCCATCTCATCCCAGCGTGCCCCTTCCTGTCCCCTCCCATCCCACCCCACCCCATCACTTCCCATCCCATCCCTTCCCAACACAGCCTGTCCTGTCCCGTCGCATCCCGACCCATCCTGTCCTGTCCCGCCCCGTCCAATCACGTCCCATCACGTCACTTCACGTCACTTCACTTCATTGCGCTGCGCTGTGCTTTGCTGCGTTGCGACTCACTGCACAGCACTGGCTCGCACTTTGCTTTGCGAGACTTTACTACACTTTGCTTCACTTCACTTTCCTTCATTTCACTTTGCTTCACTTCACTTTGCTTCACTGCACTGAACTGGACTGCATTGCACTTTGCTTCACTTCACTGCACTGCACTTTGCTTCACTTCACTGCACTTCGCTTCACTTCACTTCGCTGCACTTCACGTAGTGCAATAGTTCACAAGATAGTAGACCGCTTACAAACCTACTGCCTGCTGCAAGTTCAAAGCCAGGAAGAGCAGACAACGAGACCTCTAGGAGTCCCAGCATTTCAGCCCATATGACTTGTCACGCCAGCTCCAATTATACAGCCTAAATCCAGGCTGCCAAACGGCAGCTGATAGCACATAAGCTACAACTGAAAGACGCAATAATCTTCACTGATGTGCTGATTTTATAATGAGATTCACGTCTCTGATGACTTCAGTATGTTGCAGAAGAAGAAGAGATCGTTGGTAGCCAGGAACGATGGTAACTTGCCCACTAGTGACACATTCTGGCACCATGAGTGGACTGTCGTTGTGTGACCGCATAATCCACCAGCAATCGTAACACCATTCATTCCATTTTTGCCACGGCTTGTGGTGGCGCTTTCTTTCTTTTACTCTAACGATTCGCTTCAATAGATCTCATCAACTGTGTCGCAGAGGAAGATGTAAGGACAACATGGCAGGTCCACATCAAGGAAATCCTTTCTTAGAGGCGACGGTAGAGACTTTTGTGATGATCACCTGGCCATGTCGGGTGTGGAGAGGCCTCACAATAGTGGGTCAGATGACAAGAGGGGGGAAAAGCTAAAGTCGTGAACTATATACAGGAGAAAGGTAGGCCTTTGTGTAAGTTGCAAGCAAGCAAGAGACTTTGTGAGAGAGAAACAGTGTGTACTATACATCCTGGTTTTATTCGTCACAGAGTTAGAGTGGTCTATTGTGCGGTGTTGCTCAAGAATTAAGGATCCTCTACAACTAGAGGAGGCAGCTGGAGTCGAAAGAATTCTGCAATGCTCTATACGATTCTATAAAGCTGTCACCGAACATCCACAAGAGATGTTGCTCACAGGACAGTTGTTTGACGAAATCTTGCGTATTGCTGATCAGTGCGGGAGCGTTACCAAGTTGCACTATCAGGAGGGACAGAGGAGATCCGGCGAAGATCGGCACTGGGTAGTTTAATCGGCGCGAGAGCATTACGGAGTTGCACAACAAATGTTAGCAGCAGACACTACAAGAGAGGCATTGTTCATCACAGAAAAATACCTAGAAAGTACATTCCAGAGAGCCATACTGCTTCATCCCATATACATTTCGCAAAATCGCCACAAGGAGAAGAATGCTAATTAGTAGGTTTACCGACAATCATTCTTCCCACTCGCCAGTCTGCTATGGAGCAGGGAAGGGAGGTACAGGTAGCACTGGCAGATATACCTTCAGCGACAGTCTGTAAGCTTACTTTCACATTAACATAAACGAAAAAAGTAAGTAAAAGAGAGACTGACTAAATCGTCCCATCACCAGTTTCTATGACACTGATAGAATCCATAGAAATATGAAGATATAAATCCTCGTACAGTAATACGAATAAAATTTTTAAAAAATTCCAGAAAAATCGGTTCTCACACAAACGAGATGAGTAGTAATAACAATGCGTCATTCACTATTAAGCAGAGCACTTGGCGCCAAAGTGACAGCACAAGAAAGTCTTGTCCTACTAGAGCCCTTCCCTTCCCTTTCCCTTCCCTTCCACTTCCCCATGCCTTCCCCTACCCAATGCCCACCCCTTCCCTTGCCTTGGCTTCCCCTTCCCCTGCCTTGCCTTCCCCATGCCTTGCCTTGCCTTCCCCTTCCCTTGCCTTGCCTTCCCCATGCCTTGCCTTGCCTTCCCCTTCCCTTGCCTTGCCTCCCCTTCCCCATGCCTTGCCCTGCCTTCCCCTTGCCTTGCCTTCCCCTTCCCTTGCCTTGCCTTCTTCCCTTGCCTTGCCTTCCCCTTCCCTTGCCTTGCCTTCCCCTTCCCTTGCCTGCCTTGCCCTTCCCTTGCCTTACCTTCCCTTACTTCCCTTCCCCATGCCTTGCCTGGCCTTGGCCTTGGCCTTCCCTTTCCCTTCCCATCTCCCCGTCACTCTGCCCACTCCGCAGCTGAGAGGCGGTCATCTGTATATCTGCCAGCCGTGTGTCTGCCTGGCAACGCATCCTCAGCGCCTCATCTCTGCGCGACGCAACCCACACAGCAGCAGCGGCTGGCAGGGCGCCTTCATCAGGCACGAGCTGTGACAGGTGTCCAGACTGCCGCGGCTGATGTAGGCTCTAATAACACTGTTTCGAGTGTAACATTTGGTCGTATTAACATGAAGTACAAAGGAACTTCGTCTATCTAGCGCTCATCAATCTGTATCGCTAGTTCATCTGGAGTGGACATCTTTCTTTTTCAAGTACTATAATTGTATTCAATACTCTAGCACGATAACGGAAACAAATATCGATGAGAGTCATTATCTAAATTCAGCCAACGATAATATAGAGATCCTGGCATGGAGTCACTTAACAAGTGAACACTGTACTACTCCTTGTGAGTAAAAATTGTCTCAAAGAGAAAGAAGATGGAAGTGCCTATGAACAAAATGTTAGTTCCATTGCGAACGACGGATAGACAAGTATTCTTGAAAGACATTGCCGCTGAATTTCGTGATGGAATTTCAGTGGTGTCACGGCGGAAGGATAATCTATCACCGAACATCTGTGAGTCCACTGTTCCAGTTTTTACACTGGATAAAGGGACTGCTAGCAATGTCTGATCGTCGTGGTTCGTTGTAGCATTTTTAGACATTCCAGTATTCCCATCCACAGGTGTTAAAGACATAAATGACTGGCAGTGAAATGGCAGCGAGCCTGACTACGCAATGATTTCGTCTGACGAAATTACCGCCGGTTGCTGGTCTACAGACAATGACTAATGTATATATGAAGATGGCATCTGTTCTTTCGGACACGTCCGATACCATCTTCATACATATGTAGTTAAGGCTCACCGGCCATTTGACCATCTTCTTCTGTGCTGATGCGAAATCAGTGCCCGAACTCTTACGAAAATCGGCAGTAGAGCCGCGAGTAATGAGTATAATGGGCAGGGGCACTATGAATTTAGTGCGGGGCAATAAGTTGCGAATGTGGGTCTCACAGCACGCGTGTCAGAGGTAAGTCCCTGCAGTCGCATTATCCTCTTTGTCCTCAGTGGCTCAGGTAGATAGAGCGTCTGCCTTGTAAGCAGGAGATCCCGAGTTCGAGTCCCTGTCGGGGCACACATTTTCAACTGTCCCCGTTTACTTATATCGACGCCTGTGTGCAGTTAGGGGTATTCATTTAGTTGTAATGACAAATGTGATGACGGGTTAGCTAATCATGTCCTCGGGAAGAATACAGAGGTGAAACGCAATTGTCCGCAATAATGGTTGGTTTCAAACCCAGGCAGAAACGACGTTGGATAAAGTAATGCAGGTGAACTGCTCAAGTGATCATGCTGGACGTAAACGACCTAATACTTTGGCTCAAGATATTCTATAAAAATCACTGTTTCGTTTTTGATATCTATTAAAAATTTTTGTAAAATAATATGTAATCTGCGTTTTTATGTAAAAGAAATGTGTCGTGGATGTTTATGGCATTTACCGAGTGTCGAAATAATTCCTCCAGAATTGCTGGTCATCCAAACTTGGACAATGTGGATGACCTGTTGCTCTATCCTGTCTGGATGGACGGATTTCCAACTCTATGCTTCAATCAACTTCCAGTTAACAGTCTCACACTAAAATTATGTATAACGAAAGTCTCACATTTCGAGCTATTTCCAGTAACAGGAGACTAATGAAAATGGCTACAAAACCTTTACTGGTAACATATTTCAGTTTACAGTTTGATGTAGTATAATGCGAGAAGTATTTCACTGACGTTAGTAGGATCTATTCGCATGATTTTCTCCCTTCTTGTCAACAGTGACAAAAATGAAACCGTTTACTAAACAACCCGAACCGCAGATTACTCTAAACCTCCCCAATTCCACAAGGGAAAAACGGACCACCCAATTCACAAATAGCCACCTTCCCATGGGTGGGCAAACAGAGAAGAATGGTGGGACGACCCAAAAACAAAGCGGCTGGGGACCTCACTAAGAAAACAAGTAGAATTTAACAAGTAAATGAAACAACATATCTCCAATCACTTAACTTCTAATAAACTGCGATTTCTGGCGAAAACCTGGCGCAGCACCCCCAACGCTCTCCCGAACCATCCGCTGCCAGCCGCTTCAACGGACGCAGGAAGGCGCGCCGCTCTCCCGTCTCACGGCGTCGCAGCTCGCCCCGACCAGCCCGATAACGTGGTATCGCTCCTGTTGCTCTCGTGTGAACCGCGAAGCCACTACCCTTTTCTATACGGCGCTGCCCACTGGACTCAAGTGGCTATCTCACGTGCGCCGACGCTCAAGGCGGACAAGTCACCTTGTGTCTCAGTGCGCGACCGACCAACCGACCGATCCAACCGCCAATGACCGTTGCCCGAGCAACTCGAGCAGACTGGCGGCCTAACGCGCAGACTCAGATGCAGGAACTTAGCCCTGACCGGGCGACCACTCGCTGAGTTCTGTTACTGGCGGAGTGGCAAGACTCTCATTTTCTTGCTTTAAAGTTTTATCCAAACGACAGACGTACTAGCACTCCGACGACAGACAGACACTAACTGCCGCACAAATGCAAATGAGAGACAGACCAGCACCTGGTGACGCGAGACTGACCTAGCCTCACTTCGACTGACCCCTCTACCGATCTCATAGTACCCATTAAATGCACGTGAACAGGCAACCTTTCCGCTTTCCCACCAGAGGGAGACACCAAAGCTGCAATTACCGCAGCGGCGCCACCGCCAGAAATGGAGGGCGACTGCTTCACACAACGCGCTGCAGCGCGCTCTTCTAACAGATTTTTTTTTTTTTTTTTTACCACGGCTCAGATGGTGTATTTAGTTCAAGCCTGGAGGAAACTGACTGTAATTTAAGACGCATTTTGCTGACAGAGAAAGATTTAAAAGGAAAAGTAAGTCTAAATAACTATATAAGTACATTAAAGGAATGGCCATAAATAGAAGGAGAAATGAAATGTGTTATAAGAGAAAGTCGGACAAATAAGGGACTCCTCCCAATCCTGTAAAAATGCAAATGGTTTCAGCTAATTGGTAAAGTACAAGACTCCAGAGTAAGTGACCATGCAAGAGATTGTAGCAGGTGACTGAGTGTGCTTTTACCAGATACTGATTTCATGGTAGTGCAGAAAGAAAGCAGTACCTGGTCACAAAGTTATCAGCAGACGGAATGCGACGATGTAAAGTAGAGTAAATTACTATACAGGGTGTCTCATTTAGCTTGAACACTCTGAATAACTGTTGTCCAGATGAAAATTACAAAATGTTTCAAGCAAACGTTCTTTAGACGTCAGTGGAACATCAATCAGCATGATTTCCTACGTTGGAGCTTTGTTTTTTTTACAGAGGTATGAACAGCGGTATGATTCACTGAATCCATTCACTAAAACACAACGCTATTAATTAGATAACACAACATTGACTTTGAGCCCGTGATTAGAAACTGGTCTACTTGCTGAAGCTGTCGGAAAATAAATGCAAACCAAGTAGAAACATGACACAAAATTGACTGACTCTGCTGTAACACTGCCCTGGAGTAGACCATTCAAAGATGCTCAAAGGGGTGACCCTGGACACTAATACACTGGTGAACTTCTTGAATGAAAGAATTATTTACTGCTTCCAGTGTTGCCTGCTGACGAGAATTACAAGCAAGCACGATACGTTCCTGCATGTCCTCTGGAACTGTTGTAATATCGCGATAGACAACGTCTTCAATGCATCCCCAAAGAAAAAAGTCCAGAGGATGTAAATCAGGAGACCTAGCAGGCCAAGTAATTGCTTCTCCTCGACCAATCCATCTTGCAGGATACCTTCGGTTCAGAACGCGACGCGCGCGCAAGGCATTATGTGCTGGACATCCATTGTGTTGATACCACATAAGCATTCTGGTTCTTAGCGGCACTTCATCCAGAAGAGGAGGAAGAATTTGGTCCAGGAAGATGGCATACGCTGTGCCGTTTGGACTACCATTGATGAAATAAGCACCAATAATTGTAGCATCAAGCGTCCCAGACCAGTCGTTAACCCTCCGTTGACGCAGATGTTCCACCTGTCTAAGCCATCGTGGGTTGTCGCTGGACCAATAATGCGTTTTCCTTGTATTTGCCTGTCCTTTGTTTGAGAAGGAACATCATCGGTAAACAGAACATTGGAGAAGAAGTTGGCGAGGATTTGCTGCTGTGCCTACTGACAGAATGTACACGATTCTGTAAATCATCCCCATGTAATTCTTGATGTAGGTGTACATGGTAAGGATGGAACCGGTGACGTGTAAGACTGGTTTTAGGAATGCCAATCTCGTCTTCAAGCAGTCGTGTGCACACATGTGGATTCATAGCAACGGAAGCGAGAACAGGAACCTCGGCAGCTTCGTCTGTGCGAGTGCTACGACGATTCCGTTGTCGTGGGTTAAACTTCCCGTTTCCTGAAGCGTAGAACAAGACGAGAAAACATCCGTCAGGAAGGTGGGTTCTTGTCAGGATATGGCTCTCTGTACAGTTCCGCTGCCTACGTAGCAGTTCGCCTACTTTCAACAACAACAACAACAACAACAATAAAAGAAACGTTATATCCATGCAGTTTGTAGGAAGGACAGCCTTTACTGTATACCTACTCTACACAACAGTATTTAACAGGACTAAACTACTATACTAAATATACCCGTACATAAGAAAACAGTATTGGAATTACTGTTCTGCTAACTTACATTCCCCATTTCTACCTTATCTTCGTTGATGTACATTCTACTCACACAACTCTTCAACTGATGGTGGTTGATGGAATGATGGGTGTGCATTCTTCTAATGTTTACATTTTTCCTCTGTGAACGTCAGCACATGGATGCGTTCCATTACGCCAAGTACCTGCACTAAGCACTGGGAGCGTCAACGTCAGTGTTGTGTCATGTAATTAATAATGTTGTGTTGCAGTGAATGGTACACTGTGATACATTTCTGAATAGGTCTTTAGAAGAGAAAATGAATTACCGAATAAAAAATTAAGGGTGCTATTTAAAAAAGCCATACTGTTGTTCGTATCTTTGTAGAAAACAACGCTAAAACGAAGGCAATCATGCTGATTGATGTCCCCCCGACGGATAAAGAACATTTGCTTGAAACATTTTGTAATTAGCATCTGGATAAACAGTTATTTAGGGTGATCAAGATAAATGAGACGCCCGGTATACCATCCAGGGAGATCCAGACTGTCTCAGATATGTGAGATGAAGCTATTTCTACGAGGGACAGGTGCGGAGGAATGCCGATGGCCTTCCTCGACACACTATCCTATTTTCAGAGAGCAGGATTTCACTGAGTATACTATGTATGTCATCTGGGTACAGTTACCGCAAATGCGAGGGTAATCCCAAAAGTAAGGTCACCTATTTTTTTATAAGTACACAGACCTGTTTATTTCTACAATGGTTTACATCAGTTTACTGCTTGAAAATATGGCTATTTTTCGACATAATCACCATTTCTGTCGATGCATTTTTGTAGACGCTGTGGCTGAATCGCTGGGCCCACAATTAACGCTGACACTGAAAAAACTCAAACGGGCAATTCAGAACTGGAGAAGAGGAATTTTGAGCAAGGGCGTACACATTCTCCATTACTATGCTCGCCCATATATCGCTCGGCAAAACGTTGCTCTCCTGCAACAGTTTCAGTGGAACATAGTCACCCACCCACCCTAGAGTTCTGGCTTGGCCCCCAGTGACTATCGCCTGTTCCCTACGTTAAAAGAACATCTGGCCGGAAAGCGTTTCAGCTCCGACGACGAGGTGAAAGAAGGGGTCCATAACCTTCTGCACAGCATGACGGCGACCTGGTATGACATGGGCATACAAAAACTGCCACAGCGTCTACAAAAATGCATCGACAGACATGGTGATTATGTCGAAAAATAGCTAAATGATCAAGCTGTAAACTTATGTAAACCATTGTAGAAATAAACAGGTCTGTGTACTTATAAAAAATAGGTGACCTTACTTTTGGGACTACCCTCGAACCTACAACAGAGACAGTGAAAGGGGAAGGTGTTGGACAATCGGTTGCCACCAGCGCCTTGAATGAGATTATTATTGCACAGAAGGGACAAATTAACACAGAGCAAACGTTTCAACACATTCAGAAGATACCAGCACTGAGTAACGACGACAGGAATCTCATCTTCAGGTAATCCTGGTCCTTACCTGTACAGTCTCTGTCCGTCTACAGCAGAGAATCATCCACCATATCCTGACACCAAATGCAGCAGATTCTGAGTGAGTCGGTCGGCACTACGACTTAAGTAGACGTTAGTGTCCCCTACTCCATGCTGTATGAGCTAATGAATTTACAAATTTAGCAACGGCCTGAGATCTAGTGGACTGGATATTCTGAGAGAGGAGGAGAGTTGCACCATCGTCTGTCAGTCCATACCTGTAGCTGGGCAGACCAGCTCGCTACTTGCACAGTCGTACTGCCAGACCAGAATACTGTTGAGGCAGCATGGTGCAGGACTTCATTCCACTGCACTAGCGAGCTGAACAACCTCATACCTTGACCTGATGCTACACTGCCTCAGTCCCTATATGGTCTGAGGTGGGATCAGTCACAAGAAAAGCTGGGAAACTCGGTCACAAACACTGACAGCCCAGTGTTAGCAGGGCATTGTCTTTGACTGCTGCTAATGCCAAAAAACGGCTGAAAGCAAGGGGAAACTACAGCCGTAATTTTTCCCGAGGGCATGCAGCTTTACTGTATGATTAAATGATGATGGCGTCCTCTTGGGTAAAATATTCCGGAGCTAAAATAGTCCCCCATTCGGATCTCCGGGCGGGGACTACTCAAGAGGACGCCGTTATCAGGAGAAAGAAAACTGGCATTCTACAGATCGGAGCGTGGAATGTCAGATCCCTTAATCGGGCAGGTAGGTTAGAAAATTTAAAAAGGGAAATGGATAGGTTAAAGTTAGATATAGTGGGAATTAGTGAAGTTCGGTGGCAGGAGGAACAAGACTTTTGGTCAGGTGATTACAGGGTTATAAATACAAAATCAAATAGGGGTAATGCAGGAGTAGGTTTAATAATGAATAAAAAAATAGGAGTGCGGGTTAGCTACTACAAACAGCATAGTGAACGCATTATTGTGGCCAAGATAGACACAAAGCCCATGCCTACTACAGTAGTACAAGTTTATATGCCAACTATCTCTGCAGATGATGAGGAAATTGATGAAATGTATGACGATATAAAAGAAATTACTCAGGTAGTGAAGGGAGACGAAAATTTAATAGTCATGCGTGACTGGAATTCGTCAGTAGGAAAAGGAGAGAAGGAAACATAGTAGGTGAATATGGATTGGGGGGAAGAAATGAAAGAGGAAGCCGCCTTGTAGAATTTTGCACAGAGCATAATCATAGCTAACACTTTGTTCAAGAATCATAAACGATGGTTGTATACCTGGAAGAATCCTGGAGATACTAAAAGGTATCAGATAGATTATATAATGGTAAGACAGAGATTTAGGAACCAGGTTTTAAATTGTGAGACATTTCCAGGGGCAGATGTGGATTCTGACCACAATCTATTGGTTTTGAACTGCAGATTGAAACTGAAGAAACTGCAAAAAGGTGGGAATTTAAGCAGATGGGACCTGGATAAACTGAAAGAACCAGAGGTTGTAGAGAGTTTCAGGGAGAGCATAAGGGAACAATTGACAGGAATGGGGGAAAGAAATACAGTAGAAGAAGAATGGGTAGCTCTGAGGGATGAAGTAGTGAAGGCAGCAGAGGATCAAGTAGGTAAAAAGACGAGGGCTAATAGAAATCCTTGGGCAACAGAAGAAATATTGAATTTAATTGATGAAAGGAGAAAATATAAAAATGCAGTAAATGAAGCATGCAAAAACGGATACAAACGTCCAAAAATGAGATCGACAGGAAGTGCAAAATGGCTAAGCAGGGATGGCTAGAGGACAAATGTAAGGATGTAGACGCTTGTCTCACTAGGGGTAAGATAGATACTGCCTACAGGAAAATTAAAGAGACCTTTGGAGAGAAGAGAACCACTTGTATGAATATCAAGAGCTCAGATGGCAACCCAGTTCTAAGCAAAGAATGGAAGGCAGAAAGGTGGAAGGAGTATATAGAGGGTTTATACAAGGGCGATGTACTTGAGGACAATATTATGGAAATGGAAGAGGATGTAGATGAAGATGAAATGGGAGATAAGATACTGCGTGAAGATTTTGACAGAGCACTGAAAGACCTGAGTCGAAACAAGGCCCCGGGACTAGACAACATTCCGTTAGAACTACTGATGGCCTTGGGAGAGCCAGTCATGACAAAACTCTACCATCTGGTGAGCAAGATGTATGAGACAGGCGAAATACCCACAGACTTCAAGAAGAATATAATAATTCCAATCCCAAAGAAAGCAGGTGTTGACAGATGTGAAAATTACCGAACTATCAGTTTAATAAGTCACAGCTGCAAAATACTAACACGAATTCTTTACAGACGGATGGAAAAACTGGTAGAAGCGGACCTCGGGGAAGATCAGTTTGGATTCCATAGAAATGTTGGAACACGTGAGGCAATACTAACCTTACGACTTATCTTAGAAGAAAGGTTAAGGAAAGGCAAACCTACGTTTCTAGCATTTGTAGACTTAGAGAAAGCTTTTGACAACGTTAACTGGAATACCCTCTTTCAAATTCTGAAGGTGGCAGGGGTAAAACACAACGGGCGAAGGACTATTTAAAATTTGTACAGAAACCAGATGGCAGTTATAAGAGTCGAGGGGCATGAAAGGGAAGCAGTGGTTGGGAAAGGAGTGAGACAGGGTTGTAGCCTCTCCCCGATGTTATTCAATCTGTATATTGAGCAAGCAGTAAAGGAAACAAAAGAAAAATTCGGAGTAGGTATTAAAATTCATGGAGAAGAAGTAAAAACTTTGAGGTTCGCCGATGACATTGTAATTCTGTCAGAGACAGCAAAGGACTGGGAAGAGCAGTTGAACGGAATGGACAGTGTCTTGAAAGGAAGATATAAGATGAACATCAACAAAAGCAAAACGAGGATAATGGAATGTACTCAAATTAAATCGGGTGATGCTGAGGGGATTAGATTAGGAAATGAGACACTTAAAATAGTAAAGGAGTTTTGCTATTTAGGGAGTAAAATAACTGATGATGGTCGAAGTAGAGAGGATATAAAATGTAGACTGGCAATGGCAAGGAAATCGTTTCTGAAGGAGAGAAATTTGTTAACATCGAGTATAGATTTAAGTGTCAGGAAGTCGTTTCTGAAAGTATTTGTATGGAGTGTAGCCATGTATGGAAGTGAAACATGGACGATAACCAGTGTGGACAAGAAGAGAATAGAAGCTTTCGAAATGTGGTGCTACAGAAGAATGCTGAAGATAAGGTGGGTAGATCACATAACTAATGAGGAGGTATTGAATAGGATTGGGGAGAAGAGAAGTTTGTGGCACAACTTGACTAGAAGAAGGGATCGGTTGGTAGGACATGTTTTGAGGCATCAAGGGATCACAAATTTAGCATTGGAGGGCAGCGTGGAGGGTAAAAATCGTAGAGGGAGACCAAGAGATCAATACACTAAGCAGATTCAGAAGGATGTAGGTTGCAGTAGGTACTGGGAGATGAAGAAGCTTGCACAGGACAGAGTAGCATGGAGAGCTGCATCAAACCAGTCTCAGGACTGAAGACCACAACAACAACAATGCCAAAAAGTACTCCAGGCCAGCCAATAACCTGAAGTGGGTAACCAAGCCTCAACCAAGTCCAACTGCCACATTTGCTAGCCCCTGGCATACAGACCTCTCCTACATCTGATGCTGCCAACACCTGAACTAAGGCCATCAAACCTCAGGGTAACACCAACTAGCTTCTGGGCATCAGCAGAGGGCCTTGGCTTCAGAGGCTGCTCACCAGCGTGCCTCAAATCTCAGCCACATCCGAGCCACCGACCGTCCAATGTACAGTACACATCCTTTGCTACCACAAAAAATTGCTGGCACACTACTGGCCGTGCATGTATCACTGGGCTCCAGGTTTCAGGCTGTTGTGCCACCACTTGCCCACGCTGTTGCCCCGCATTGAAGGCCTAACCTATCATCACTTGTCACCAATGGGTAGCACATCCACTACTTCGACAGCCGTGCCATATCGCCATCTGTTGCAGTGTCACCAGTGGTTATAGTAAACAGCTATTGTAATGCAAATTATATCTACTGGGATATTTATTAACAATTTCAGTGCATCTGTGACACTGCTCTCGATGTATTACAAAGTTCCTCAATTATGCAGTTTATTTTGTGTTATTATATCTGCTTTGTTACTGTATCTCTCGCCACCAGTTGCAAACATAAGTGTCCAGTCACATTTCTTGTTTCATTGATATGTTCCTCCCCAGTCCTGCTGTGAAGAGTATTTTCCTCCAAATGTATGAACACAGCCTTCTGCTGGCTGTAGAATTCACCTGGTGGACGTCCTTTTATGTTCAGTATGTTGTTGAGGTCTAATGGAACTTAATTGCTGGATGAACTCCACTTTTTAGTTTCATTTATTGACTTTTTCAACGTGGATTTACTTAGAATCATAAATTCATTAAATTCATGTTCCTTATTATGAATATCACTACTGTGTTGACTGTTTTTACTGTGTGATACCCTTGACCACTGAAACCAATCAAATGTAGTGTGCTGTGAGCAGGATTCCAAGGATGAATGAATAATGAAAGAGTAATTTTCTCAAAAATTTTATTTTCTGTAAGAATAATAGGATGAAGCTTAATGATTGTTTAACAACTATTTTAATCCACAAATTAAAGATACATATAAATGTTATAGTTTCATCCATATTGCAAGAATATGTTTTTGACTTATAACACTGATGCTAAATTCTTCTCTCTTCCATTTAAACTTCCGTTTCCTCTGTTATAAAAATGTCCATACTTCGGTTTCCCATGTATTCTTGAATCAATATAAGGGCATATTTCTGGAATTGAATTTCTGTTGATACAAATCCCATTTCTTTTAAATGGAATGTGACAACAGACTGATTCTCTACTTCGTCCTGAAATATAAGCAAAGACATTTAAATTTATTTCACACGTGAACTGTTTTGGAGATATTCTAGTGTCTGTAGAGTACCAAAACAAGTGACAATGGTGAAAAAATGTAGGTATAACAACAAACTTTTAAATTAATGACTTAAAGTATCCCAATAATTCTTGGTTTTTTTATTTATAGCGGAATTATTGATAACAAAAAATATATACTCCTCATTATGTTATTACGAGGCAAGGAAAATTAAACTAAAATTATCAGTTTTCTCACGAATTATATGACACACTGAAGAAGCAAGAGTGTGAAGTGTGTGATATTGAGTTTCTACTCATGCGTTTTCCACGTTCTTGAAGTGGAGTGTGTGTTTTACTGTACTTAATTTATATTACAATAACAAGTTGATAACGCAAAAAACTATGATCAGCTGATTGACATCACGTTTGTCCACCTTTGAAGAACACTAGAGGTGTGTGGCATGAATTCAGGAATTCGTTGGTAGGTTTGCAGACGCCTTGCCACACGTCACGTAGACGGTGTAACCATGAGCTGCTGGTTTGTGTGTGTAGAGTTGATGCCCTATAGCGTCCCAGATGTGTTGCACAGGTGCAGCTCAGGTTACGTTTGGTGCTCAATACGTCAAAGTATAATCGCTATCATCCACTCAGTCAAAGAAGACCAAAAAAGGAGGAATATTGGAAAAATTCTTGTAGTCGCAAATTTTTATACAGTGGTAAGGGTAGAGTGTCATGAACAACATACTAAAAATCCCCACCAGTGGGTTGTGAGCATTGGGGTTGGTGGAGTTAACTTTTTTTATGTTTTTCTTGAAGTGAAAATCTTTCTCAGTACAAAATTACATTATGTTAAATATCCTACAAAAGAGGTCCCATTCAGTTTTTGTCTAGGACTTATCGTTCCTGCTGTCCCGATGATGAAGGAACCACAAATTATCAAAAATAGTTTTAGAATGGAATAAAATTAGTGTGTGCTGTATAATGAAATGGATTAATAAGAAATATTAGACTTTGTACCATATACACGTACAGAAGAGCCACACTGAGGGATACATTTTGTTCTGGGGATGCAACAGAGTGGAGGGGGTGGGGGTGGAGGGTGGGTGGATGCGCAGTGTGGTCACACAGTACCATCCATCATTGGTCTGCAAACTGAAGTGCGATGTGATTATTCCCCATGCCATTATCCCACTACGTCACAAGAAGCAACTGCAGGATGTTTCAGAAGATTATGCATACTCACCACAGTACACCTTATGAATAACAGGCAATGCAGTGCGCAGACATGTGTGGGCTTGCTTGCCTCCCACAAAATGTGTTAATAGACGTGGAATACAGATATGAGTTACCAACAGTACTAACGCAACAAACGCATATCGTATGGAATACAGATATGAGTTACTAACAGTACCAATGCAACTAACGCATATCGACAGTCTCTCCGTAAGTCTCTGTATACTGTTCTACAGTCTAGAGGAACAATTGATTCTTGCCAGCCTGCACGACGGCTGAAGCATTCTTCCAGGAACGTCGGCTTCCCGCACCATCAGCAGCTCTCACTTTTCATTTTGTGGACAGGCTGTATCTCCCCAACATTTCGTGTCCAATTCCCTTATGCGAATAGACAAAATAACTTCAGTAAGCTCGGGTTTATATAGTGGAGATATTTTAAGTTTATGAAGTAGGTAGTTATTTGTTAAGTGAGTCTTTACGTAAAAATACGTTGCTGTAAACAAAGACTGAGAAGAGTGTAATTTCTACGTGTGATGTGGTCTGTGACTTTCGTAGCGTTGGTGTGAAAGGTAAATGTGGAACTTGGCTGCTGTCTATCGTTGTGAGCTTATTGTAAAGCCATGCAACTGCGATATACTCCCTTGGTGGTGAATTAATGAACAACCAGCAAGTTAATCCAATTCTCTCATCATTAGTTCTGTTCCTGGCAGACTGCATACATCCATTCAGAATTCCCAGCACTTGCTGAGTGGGCTCTACTAAGTCGATCCACCAACTGCACAGTCATAGCTCATCTTCCAAGGTGTGTGTGAATATGTGTGGTGGAATGGACTGATCATATTGTAGTCTTAGAATAGTAGTCTAGTGTAATGCAGTGCTTGACTTATTGCCATCGCGATTGTGTATGATGTCGAGTGGCAAGGACAGCAGGTGGCCCACAGTAATGTTCTCATAGTCCACAGCTGTCATAGTGCCTTTGATTACTAGCACACCTCCTGCGCAATCCCAGCTGTGTGTTCCGCATAGCATAATACAGCCTCCAATGACCTGCGTCTGTGGTGCAGTGCACTCTTCAAGCAGCTGTAATCTGACCAATAGCTTATCTGGGTCTGACGGTCCAGTTAGTACGAGAAGATACGTGACTCAGTTGTCCAGATGACACGTCTCCATTTATCCGAGGTTCAATGTCGATGATCTCACTCGCACATGAATTGTAATGAATGTTATTGTTGGGCCAACGTGACAACATGTAGAGGTCGTTCCCAGCAGAACCCCTTGTTCAGTAGAGTGTGCTGGACAGTGTGCACCTTCACCAGCATTGCCCTCTGTCGTCAGATCTGCTACTTACCACCATGTGAGATGATTTTCAGAGTGGGCGACCCTCCAATCTCAGTGGCGTGCACTTCCAACATCAAGCTTTCCTTCAACCATTATCTGTAGATTCGCAAACGCGTGGCCCACCCAACTAGCTTCCTCATTTCTGAGATGCTCGTTGCCTAGCGACTGGTCATCACAATCTTTGATATGGCAAAGTCACTTACGTCAGTGTATTTCCCATATCCATGGCCCACATCATCACTCAACGATTGCTTATTCTTCCCCGTTCCACTTATAAACGGTATGTTTTCCTAACAGCATACCAATGTACTGAGAAAGCCGCCAGCCGCTATCCACTACCGCGCTGAGCAACAGTCATCGTGTTTTGTCCTGTCGTTGTACATTATACAAAAAGATATCACTAAACCAAGTTACCAGACTTGGAAAAAATGTCTTCTTGTAATGTCAGACAACTTTTGTGCTTTGGTGGTGATAAATTTATCAATGATTTTCACATCTCGATTTTAAAGAAAAGAGGACATTACACTACAGGGTAAACATTAATAAAAACTACAGCTGGCAAGTAGGGATGCCTGATTCGAAAAGAGGAAAAGTATCCTATGAGCATGAGACCGGAAAGGGGCTGTTGCCATGGTACACGGCGCTAACGAATGGCAGTTGCTCTGACCATGGGAATTGTCTTCCTTGTGCGTTGCAGACGGTCCGATTGACGCAAGGTACTGTAAGCACCAGGATGGTCCGGTACTGATATCAGGAACAGGCCGAGATGGTGTGTGTGTGTATGGCAAATGAGGTGGAAACAGTCGACAGGCAGAACAGCTGTGCCAAAACAAGTACCCTAGCAGGCACCAACATTTTAAGCGCCTTTTAGGCGTTTGTGTGATCATAGGTCCTTTCAGACAGACGAATATGCTGGGAGGCGGCAAACTGTGCGTACACCACATTTGGAAGACCGGGTTCTACAAGATATTGAGATGAACTCTAGCACAAGCTCCAGGCAAGTGGCCCAACAACATGGTTTCCTCAATGACAACCGCTACTGTCCCTATCACCTAGCTTACAGAATATCAGACTCGTTGTGTGGCTGGATTGAAGAGTTTTTAACAAACAGAACACAGCATGTTGTTCTCAATGGAGAGACGTGTACAGACGTCAAAGCAACCTCTGGAATGCCAAAGGGGAGTGTTATGGGACCATTGCTTTTCACAGTATATATAAATGATCAAGTAGATAGTGTCGTCAGTTCTATGCGGCTTTTCGCTGATCATGCTGTAGTATACAGAGAAGCTGCAGCATTAGAAAATTGCAGTGAAATGCAGGAAGATCTGCAGCGGATAGGCACTTGGTGCATGGAGTGGCAACTGACCCTTAACAGAGACAAATGTAACGTATTGCGAATACGTAGAAAGAAGGATCCTTTATTGTACGATTATGTGATAGCGGAACAAACGCTGGTAGCAGTTACTTCTGTAAAATATCTGGGAGTATGCGTACGGAACGATTTGAAGTGGAATGATTATATAAAATTAATTGTTGGTAAGTCTGGTGCCAGGTTGAGATTCATTGGGAGAGTCCTCAGAAAATGTAGTCCATCAACAAAGGAGGTGGCTTAAAAAACACTCGTTCGACCTCTACTTGAGTATTGCTCATCAGTGTGGGATCCGTACTAGGTCGGGTTGACAGAGGAGATAGAGAAGATCCAAAGAAGAGCGGTGCGTTTCGTCACAGGGTTATTTGGTAAGCGTGATAGCGTTATGGAGATGTTTAGCAAAATCGAGTGGCAGACTCTGCAAGACAGGCGCTCTGCTTTGCGTTTCTGGATGAAGTATCGAATATATTGCTTCCTCCTACTCATACCTCCCAAGGAGATCACGAATGTAAAATTAGAGAGATTCGAGCGCTCACGGAGGCTTTCCGGCAGTCGTTCTTCCCGCGAACCATACGCGGCTGGAACAGGAAAGGCAGGTAACGACAGTGGCACGTAAGTGCCCTCCGCCACACACCGTTGGGTGGCTTGCGAAATGTAGATGTAGACGTAGACCTACGACAAGTAGAACGATTATCAGCATGGATTACCCTCTACAGGAAGGATTTTCCCAATGGTTTTTGCACCAGATCGTCACCATTATTTGATTTCTGCCATCAGTCCTCTTTACTGATGAAGCAACCTTTAGCAGAACTGCCAACATCAACCTGCATTATAGTCATCTCATCGGCATCGGTTCAGCTTGAGTGTGTTGACAGGAATTCTTGGCGAATACATACTTGGGCCAGTTATTATTCCACAACGCCTCGATGGAGGAATGTACCTGAGCTTCTTCAAAATGTGCCTTTGGCAACATGACAGGTTATGTGGTTTCTGTGTGACAAAACAATACCGCATGTCCGCATTACAGCTCACCGACACCCCAACAGCACCTTCATCGGACTCTGGATAGGACACAGAGACCCTGCAGCACCGCCTGCTAGATCACTGGACTTAAAGCCGACAGGTTTTTTTATCATTGGGGCCATCTGAAAAGCGTCGTGTATGCTGCACCGGTTCCTAATGTGCAGTCCCTTCAACAGAATGTTCACAGCGCGTATGACGCAGTTCGGAGAGAGGCTGGAACGTGTCAAACGGTACAGCAATCCATGATTCGACGTGTGAATGCGTGCATGGCGTTGGAACCACTTTCAAGATCTGTTGTGACGTGGATACGATGCCGCTCTGTACTGTGTTCTCGGACAATTTGTTGTCGTTGCACGAACACCGTCAATTTCTGGACACATGTTCCTAGGACATTTCTCCTTCTATCTCATGTGCTCAGCATCTGACAGTGTGTACATGTAACAGTAGCGGCCATTAAAATTGCGCTACACCACGAAGATGACGTGCTACAGACGCGAAATTTAACCAAAGGTAGAAGATGCTGTGATATGCAAATGATTAGATTTTCAGAGCATTCACACAAGGTTGGCGACGGTGGCGACAGCTACAACGTGCTGACATGATAAAAGTTTCCAACCGATTTCTCATACACAAACAGCAGTTGACCGGTGTTGCCTGGTGAAACGTTGTTGTGATGCCTCGTGTAAGGAGGAGAAATGCGTACCACCACGTTTCCGACTTTGATAGATTGTAGCCTATCGCGACATTGCCGCTCGCGTTGGTCGAGGTCCAATGACTGTTAGCAGAATATGGAATCGGTGGATTCAGGGGAGTAATGCAGAACGCCGTGCTGGAACCCAACGGCCTCGTATCACTAGCAGTCGAGATGGCAGGCATCTTATCCGCATGGCTGTAACGGATCGTGCAGCTACGTCACGGTCCCTGAGTCAACAGATGGTGACGTTTGCAAGACAACAACCATTTGCACGAACAGTTCCACGACGTTTGCAGCAGCATGGGCTATCAGCACGGAGACCACGGCGGTGGCTACCCTTGACGCTGCATCACAGACAGGAGCGCCGGCGATGGTGTACTCGACGACGAACCTGGGTGCATGAATGACAAAACGTCATTTATTCGGATGAATCCAGGTGTTTACAGCATTGCGTTGGTCGCATCCATGTTTGGCGACATCGCGGTGAACGCACATTGGAACCGTGTATTCGTCATCGCCATACTGGCGTATCACCAGGCGTGATGGTATGGGGTGCTATTGGTTACACGTATCGGTCACCTCTTGTTCTCATTGACGACACTTTCAACAGTGGACGTTACATTTCAGATGTGTTACGACCCGTGGCTCTACCCTTCATTCGATTCCTGCGAAACCATACATTTCAGCAGGGTAATGCATGACCGCATGTTGCAGGTCCCGTACGGGCCTTTCTGGATACAGAAAATGTTCGACTGCTGCCCTGACCAGAACATTCTCTAGATCTCTCACCAATTGAAACAGTCTGGTTAATGGTGGCCGAGCAACTGGCTCGTCACAATACGGCAGTCACTACTCTTGATGAACTGTGGTATAGTGTTGAAGCTGCATGGGCAGCTGTACCTGTACAAGCCATCCAATCTCTGTTTGAATCAATGCCCAGGCGTATCAAGGTCGTAATCACATGTCAGTTCTAGTATAATATATATCTCCAATGAATACCCATTTAATATGTGAATTTCTTCTTGGTGTAGCAATTTTAATGACCAGTAGTGTAAATTACTTATAGAAAGCAAGAAACACTGTACTTGTGGGATTGATTAAATAAAGAAGATTGGGCTATATAGATGGAGCATTATGTTTCGTCAGCCAAATTTTCAACAAAAAAACGCAAACGGAATTTATTTTGCCATATTGTTATCAGTGGGAAACTGTGTACATTAGAACATCATACAGTTACCTGCAACCTTATCCCAGAACGTGTCAAGCAATAACTGCAGTCAACAAGCCTCCATATGGTGCATCATCGGAGAAACTTTCTGTGCCACTGTCGTGCTTCCCCTTTCCTGATTCCTTCCCGAACGGTATACAGAAGAATGGATGTCGGTATGTTTCCGTATAACTTCAGATTTCCTTGATTTTCTGATGATGGTAATTTCATGAGCTATGTATGCGAGGAAGCAATACGTTGCCAGATTCTTTTTCAAATCTCAGAATTTCATCAGTAAACGTTTATATGCCTCATAACGTGTGCCAGTGAAGATGATGAACGTTTTCGTGAGCTTCTAGTGTTTTTCAACTGGACTTGCGATCTTCTTTCGATTTTTCTCTTCTTTTATAATCCTTAAAGGCTCGCATTTTTTCAGAATACAATATTTTACTTTTCTGCATTGTATTGACTTACGACACACGTAAGTAATGCGTAAAAGCTATTATGTGATCTTTGGCACTTAGATGCATATTTTCATTTTTTTTCTGTGACATTGAAATTCTCTCTTCTGAATTCAAGCTGAGCAGCCCCAGCTCCTGTTCTTTCCATCAGCTGCGAGGTATTATCTATAGGTATGTCAATCGGCCAAGAAAATAAAAGCCAGTATCTTTTCCCTGCCCAATATTTATTCTGCATCTAGAAGCATGGATCATGCCCACTCGCCTATGTAATTATGATAGGCTGCCATAATTTGAGGACGTTGTGCTGAAATGGTCTTCTTCCCATGTGCAGAGTATCATTTTAAATATAACACATGTTGCACTCCATGAGAAGTCGATGCTTCAGCAACTGCTGAATTTTCCACTCATTCTGTTACAATAACGCCATCATCCTTCTAAGATGAAGATTTAAAAATCCCATTCGCATTTCGTTAGCTAGCTCTTGCTTTGGAGAAATGAGGCAAGATTTGAGAACTCCCTCCACAAACTTGTTCTGCTGGGAAAGTCAGAACATCAAATCCCCAGAAGAAATGCTGTGGCACTAGCCTTACTTCCAGTGTTAAATCTTCTACATCTAAATGAGTGAGGTGGCAGCTTTACCAAACTGTTCTGCTTTTGCATTTGGCGACTTTTCTTGATAAAAAGAAGAATTTACAAAACATCCAGAAGTGGAGGACAAAACGAAAATTTGTATTCAAATCGTTTCCGCCTGATAAGTTGCTAGCGAGTGTGTCTCTCAAAATATTTTATCATCGATTCCTCACAAGGCTGATGCTGAGAAACAAAGAGTTTATTACATTTGTCTCTTACTCTTTCAGTAAAGGATCTGTTTTACCACAACTTGACCTTTCCAGCAAATTTATTACTTTCACTACAGTGTAGGTATCTGAGTATTTGTCCTTCTCATCGAATTCCATACAAGCTCGTACCTTGTGTCCACACTGGAAACGCTGTGTAGCCTCTTACTGACGAGACGGTTACAACTAATTAGGATGACGATGCTGAGGAAACACATTATTTCCTGAGACGCTGTGTGAGGATTTGGGAAGTTCTTAGAAGGTGTGCAGGTGTTTGACTCTTCGACTAGGAATTGTGTGAGATCATCATGAAAGAGTAACTCCCCACTACACTTGTCAACACATGTGCACGAGCTTCAGTCAGGAAAAAGTTCCAGTTTAGAAGTTAGTGCACCATAAGTATAAATACAGGTTTTCTGCTTATTTCCGAATTTCTCAAATCTGCTTCTGTTTTTGAATCTATCAGACTTAATTTAAGCTTTGGCCTGGAGTCGCCGATGGTTGAGACTGTCTGGTTTTCCCCCTTCATAGTCATCATCTGCATCTGAGTCCCCATCCGGCGGAACTGCTGGATCAGGGGGACTGTGTACGTTCCAACTGTCTGGGGGGACAGGATGTCTCGGACATCCTGCTCAGTCAGACCTGGTTGCAAACATTCCGCGATACCCCTGTTACGAAACAAAAGAGAGATAAGAAGCGAAGTCATTTTTTACCCTGCCAGCTGCCCAGTCTGTGCACATGGACCTGACTGAAAAACTCAGTTTGTAAACAGAATGTAAATCGATGGATAACAACTTCTTTCAAACCAAACCCACAATACACATATTTAGATCTACTGCAAACAGTTTCACCCGGAAAAACAAAGAACTCCTTCATATAACAGTACTTACTTCACATCAGTATGCTACATTTCTGTTGTTGAACCACTACCTATAATACACACTGTCACAAACACAATGGGAATGCTAACAATGAAGTGTGAAAACTAAGAATGTAGAAATCAAACCTCTCTGACAAGACTACATTGTCACCAACGCTAAAAATAATTTGCGTCAATATGGACCTGACTGCTTAACCTTTTTGTAAATTACCTCTTCCACACATCAAATAATTTTGCTTGTGATCTTTCAAAGAATCTTCCTGGCATCGACACGTTTTGTGCGGGTGTTCAATTTAAGATCACCCTGTAGGCAAACTCCAAGTAATTTCGTGGCTGTTTCTGTTTCCTATTATTTTTCATCATGGCTGTACATTTCACGAAATTTTCTGCGAGTACAACTTTCAGATATACAAGCACATCACCCGTGAGTAGCCATATACAGCTTCAGTCATTATCCACAATCGATGTGGCTGAGCACACGTCAGTACACCTTGCGGGGCGGCGGGTAATGATGGGAATTATATAAACTGATTAGACGCCTTTTTACGAGAGCCTGGCAACTATTCTTGTGGTGGCCAGAAAGCGATGGAGAACATACTGACCATAGTTTCCAGCCTGCACATCCACATTCTTGTGCAGCCCACTGAAAGAAGTGTATCTATTCTCTTTTTGCTAAGCGGGATCGGGACTATCATCATAAATGAAATTTTAGAGTTCTAGTTTATACTTATATTTGGTAAAGTTTCACACACATAACATTGTCAATGCCATTATGTTCATACTGACAGTAGATCTTTGTTTCCTAAACAGCACTATTAGCATTTCAGAGGCGAGCTCTGTGGTAAATTGCTACCATATTGTCTTTCGCCCTGACTACTGATACTTAATTAAATTAAATGCTCGCCACAAAAGTGGAAGATAATTTCCCTATTTGCCACGCCAATTTGTAAATATCACGGACGGCACACTAACAATTACATTGGCGACAATCTAAGCGATCCAGGACGGTGTACAGTCCTCGCGAGTCCACTACCAATTATTACAGAAAATCAGCGTTAACAACAGCCCGTCTTTGACGTCATCCGAGGCAGCGCGCAATACGGCATTTGAGTGACGTGGTTCGTACAGTGGCTGGGTGCGAAGTGAAGCCTCTCAGGCTGTATTTGTATACGTGGCGCAGCGGACGGCCGAGGGAACACCTGCTGTCATCCGCCCTATGCACACAGCAGCAGTCTCTAAACGGCCGCTTTCTCTGACACATAATCTTTAATAACCTAATTATGAATTGATTTAGGACATCTTCATATTTGCCTGCATGTAGGCACGTTGATTGAAATTACAGAAAAATTTTCAGCTCGATTGCTTAAAAACTTCGCCTTCTACAATTTTTAGAGCGGAACTGACAGCAGATCCTTCCCACTGAACTATAACCTTAAGAGACCTTGTACTGGTTGTTATTACCAGTACGGTCCTAAAATTTGTTATATCTTCATTATTTAATAGGTTTTATCATGTGCTGTAAACAAAATTTTCTAGCATTACAATTACAGATACTTAATCTGCTACAAACGGGTATGTTTCAGTTACAAATTTAGTTTTCATTAAATTATTCGACAACTATTAGCAGTAAATGTGGTCACGTAATTATTATTTTTAAGTTGAACTCAAACCTTACACAAATTTGTACATTTCTAAGTATAATATTTAGCGCCTTCAATTTTTCTTAAAAACGTGGATTCTGACCACAATTTTTATTTAATCAAATTTAGACTTCCACCAATTAATTATGACCAATTTCTTGCTTCATAGCTTTATTATTTAGCGCCATTTAATTTTTTCTTAAAACGGTGTATTTATGATAACTACTGATCTTTTCACCCACACACTTGGCGTTTAAAACATGATTACATTAACATATATCTTGAAAAAAGTTTGAAAACGGCAGTTTTAACTTTTAATTTCGTTCTTAATTATGACGCAATACTTGTGTGCTACGCGCAGACGCTTTACGGTGACGTGGCGCTTCTCGCAGTGAACTGGGTTGAGTCCCGGCACAATCACTCGTCTCTGCATCTCTCAAACGATACAGCCCTTGTTTCGCTACAACCTCTCACTAAGGTGTGTACAAATTCCAGCTGTAGCAGCCTCCTTTACTGGAAGCCCTGTGCTGCCGAACCCAGGACCCAAGTCAGTCGGACCCCACTGTCAGACTGTGTACCTTAACCTAATGTGTGCTAGACGGGACAACGCTGACCGCCAGCCACGATGGCAGCACACTTACGGACTTAGCCACATTTCACCAAACGAGGCCAGCCTGCAGCACGGGAGTGCTCACTGCAACCAAGCAGCACCACGAGCGTCGGTTTCTGGGAGTGGAATAAATATACCGATGGTATGGCTGCCACTGGCAAACTGTTGGGCAACAACCTAGAACCTACGCACCACCCCGCCGTAGCCAAATCCCAGATGGAGAGCTGAAGGCCTTCCTGACCACTAGGAGCCTGGACCCACCATCCTCCATGAAGCTCAATCACGATTGACCTTAGAAAATTGAGTCAGAAGCCTTCTTGTCACTCCTACAGCTGAATCAAAGACCTCGTCTCCAGCTGCAGCATACAGCATCGAATTAGATAAGGCTGACTGGATTGACTGCACTGTATTACTGTATATCTCTCATGTTCCGCATGCAAGCGTTATGACTGGCAAATGGCAGCGCTGTATGGCACACTTCGTTAAGCCAGAGGAACCTGTCGACTTGTTACAGTTTTGGAAAAATGTTGATGATTACGCTAGCATGAGTCCCGTAAGACGCACACAGTACAACTTAATGGGACAGAGTACACTGTGCACAGAGCTAGCATCAGTTAAGTGTTAAATATGACAAAAATTTGTTCCTTATGTGAAACAGTAAACTGAGGCAAGATTTCTCAGTATTACACATAAGAATTAGAAGTAATGTTTTAACATTGCAGTTGCCTATGTTTTTGTTGTTGTGGTTGTTGATACCATTGTTGTTGCTGTTTCGTTTCTCTGTTGTAATTGTTACATAGATATTCCACAGTGCCAGAATGAGAAACATAGGGGGTTACCACGTGGGAAGCTGTGCAGTCTTTGTTCTAAAAATGGCTGAAATGAAGGCAAATATTATAGAACTACATAGACAGTGGAATGCTGTAAGTGAGGATAGGGCTTCATTCGGTTTGACCAATTCCACACTCGATTCAATCCGTGGGCGTAGAAAATTCCCTGACCAAACTGGGAATCGAACTGCGGCCCAGAGGATTGACAATCCATCATGCTGACCATTCAGCTACTGGAGTCGGACAGTAAAGACTGTGATGAGAATCTACAACAGTGACGATTGTGTTGTGGACAAAACACATATTGATTTAAGTAGCTGTACTCCCAGATTCTCATTCGAACCGCACAAAAAATTCTTTTCATTAGAATGTCGTGCACAAAAAATATGTACTTTCAGTAAATTATGAATCCGAGATTTACAAGCGATGAAGCAAACATTACGCCTGTAACTGAAGTGTTATTAAATTGAGAGTGACTTTCAGAAGACTGTTAAAATAATGATATGTCTATAAAGACTCTTTAGAGGATATCTTTGAGTGTCCTCCTTTAAAAGTTTACACTAGACGGACAACTCATAATATTATTGATTTCAATGAAGTCTAATTGGAGGAGACTTTTTAGTAGCTGTATATTAAAATTAATAGCAGTCACTCATTTTTAATGATATCTTCAAGGTGGTTAGACAATGGGTTAAAGTTTTCTACATAAGATGTTCACAATATGGACACAGTTGTAAAGGATTCAGCATGACTTCCTTTCTACCGTTTCCAGCAAAGTGTGTTTTTAAATATTGGTGAGTTTTTCGTTGAGGCAACAGTTCCTCTGTTCCACATGTCTGCTCCACAGAGCTTACCTATATCCATTAACACGTAACATGTTTGCAGCCATGATCTCAAGTGTTCAAACAGGCAGGGTTTCATAACTGTAATCTATCAGTGTAAGTAACTGATTCCATAGTTATATTTCAATTACTTTGATACATTAGGATAGCGGATATTTTATAATAACTGAATTACAGCTGCCTGCCTAATTCTTGTTACTGCTGAAAACTTTTAACAGACAGACGTTTGTTTAAGTTCTGCATGCAACTATATGTTTTTCAGAAGCTTTCTGAGATACAAAGCTAGTTTCTTTTCTAATGTATCGTAGACTACATTTGGTTCTGCCCTATTTCTTGTAAGACGTTGGTGCTCTGATATTTATAATCACTAGTAATTTACTACAGAATACAGTGCTGATGGCTGTAATGTGTGCTTGTACAGTATAAATTTGCTTTAGTGTTATCGTGGAGATTCAATAGAAGGGAGAGAACAAGATACTGTTGAAGTATAAAACTACTTCTATAAAATGACACCAAGAAGAGCACTGAATTCAAAGTTCTCATGGCACAAGCAGATTTCCATATTCAGTGTCATACTTTTCAACAGGACACATCACAGATAAGTTTGGGACTTGACATAGACATGGATCCACAGAAATATGTTGCAACGTGTGCACCTATTACTGCCAGGCCAGCATGTATCTAGAAACTACTAGGAATTGAACTAACTCATCTATATCAAAATACCAGTGACACATCACATGTGATTGTCTTTATCTGGGTACATTCGTCTCAGAAATGTTAAAGTAACTAACTTACCATCATGTTCACAAAAGTAGCTTTTAAAACCGACTTTTAAGTAATTATGTTTTGTTATGTATTTGAAACTTCTATTTCTTCTCGTTATCAGTGATGGTGCATCCTTTCTTTATTCTTTTTTTCATATATTTCAGAAAGATTTGAGAAGTAAAGACGTTCTTTGGAAATGTATTTTGGAAATTATGCCTAATGCGTATAATTCAAACATGGGCAGCCATTCATAACAGCAGGCAAATGGAAAATCACCTACCTGTGTGTACTCTGATATGAGATGATAATTTTCAATAAATCTTGACTGCAATAAAGTAGCTAACTCGTTGTCTTTAAATGGCTGCTGCGTACTTGAGTCTCTGGCCAGGTAAAGGAGGATGTATGTCCTGTAGGGAGTAAGAGAAATCGAAAGTTACATTTCTCATATTACATTAGAAATACGAAAGTTACCAAACTTTTTCCATTGTCAAACTTACGATTTTAGCATAATATTGAAAAGTACAGTCTGTGTAATATTTTATAAGCTGCATTATGTTTAATTCAGATTTCATGTGAGAAAACAATACGCCTCATGTCAGAAGAACTATGGCATCATCTACAAATATTATTTGGTAGTGCAGAAAGCAATCCATAGATTATTCTTTCCTTGTTACCTGTTGACACCACTAATCCTGTCAGCAGCATGAATCTGCAAGGTAACTACATCAGAGCTGTAGCTACCACTTTCTGTGTTAACTACTGTGAGTGCGTTCTGTGGCAAAATTGCTTTTGGAGGATAAGTGTGGCCCATTATCCGCGATTCATCACCCAGAGTCACTGTCTTCGCAGATACGGCCACGGAGTATGTCCTGGCAGCTGACAAACCTGTAACCTGAGAACGAATACATTTGCATGAGAATAATAAGAAACCATTCCAAATGGAGGCTTATGTTTTTTTGTTGTGCACACACAGCGCTGCATAGAATATCAATGAATAAGTTTACAACGAGGCCTGGAGAAGATGAATTTTGACACAGAACATCTTTAATGTTGTTGTAGTGTTCTTTACACCAGATATGAATATACGATGACCTGAGACAGAAACAAAAGGAGAGTGAGCGGAATAAGCAGAGAAAAGTCTCATTAACAAAGAACTGTTAGTGTCAGATGTACATTATTTTTATATTTAAAGTGCAGAATTGAAGGAGCCATGTCAGAAAAAAATGCTACCTTGCTTTGAAGTGAAATATGATTTGGTGACACATTTTTTACATTAAGTTATGGGCAATTATGTAAAATTAAAAACTCATGCGAAGAATAGCGTATGGACTAGAAAGTGAGATGTTTCTATATTTCCATAAAAAAAATTTACACGGAAGAAAATTATAAATTATAGAAATATATGAAATTATATTCCTCAAGAACACTAATAAGAAATGATAAGACTTGTCTGTCTATATGATGCACTGAATAATTTCAAAATAAATTTGTGAAACTAAAATATATTTTTTATCCACCTACAGGTACCACGTATAGAAAGTTGATGTACACTACAAGCCATGAGTTTTCTGGATCTGAAAGACTGTGATTATGATCATGATAATCTTTTTGATTATATCCATCTTTGTTCTTTGGAATAATAATCTGAATAAAGTATTTAGTGCCTGTTTACATTAGTAGCTGGATATTATCGAGACTGCTTTCCCCTTGCATGTACACCATAAAAAACAATTGATTGGCTACACACAACATATTTGACTGTTTCATTAAAGAACAGAAGAGAAACACTACCTTTTTAAAATTTTAATAGTAATGTACAGGATGTTCTGCTTGAAAACTACAGATTACTTAGGAATAAAGGAGACAACTCATCGAATGGCAGAAGCGCTGCATTGTCGATAGGCACACAAACAAAGGGTACAGTACTGGGATGGCTTAAGAAATGCACTTCCTTTTTCTAGCTCTAGGAAAAACATCCACATGAGTGCACAACACAAATGTGCACAGATGTCTCCCTACATAATGCTCAATCGACTGCCAGCTCTTTGCTGGCCTACAGTAAGTATACTGGGGTGTGGTGGGGGTATGGGGTTGGGTGAGGGGTGGAGAGAAGTGGGAGGCTGGGAGGAAGTTTGGGGAAGCATCTAGCGGCTTGTGGGAGAGTGGGGAGACGTCTGTGGGCTACCTAGGGGTGCAGGTAAGGCAGCTGGTGTCACAAGGCTGGCCACATGATTTCCTAGACTAGGGAGTAAGATAACCGCACACGTTTAGTTGATGTAGGGGTACTGGGTGGGGGAAAGCACACACACACACACACACACACACACACACACACACACACACACGCACGCACGCACACCAACACTTACACACACACACACACACACACACACGCACACACTACTGGGTGCAGGTGGAGGGGCAGCGAGTTACCTTAGCTTTCGACCTGAAGATTGCAGGAGCAAAAAACGTGCTGTAAGGATAGCTCCCATCTTCATAGAGAATATGGTGGTGGCGGGGAGGATCCAGATGGCATGGGTTGTGAAGTTGTCATTGAAACCTCGCATGTTGTAGCACTGGGTGGTCCAGCCAGTTTTTGCTGACAGTCTGGTGGTGGCCATTCATTCTATTTGACAGCTGCTGTGTTATCAGACCAATGTAACACGCTGTGTACTGTCTGCAACAGAGCTGGTATACAACATGGCTACTTTCGCAGCTGGCCCAGGCTCAGATACGGTAGGATAAGCCTGTTATGGGACTTGGGTAGGCCGGGCTGAGTGGCTGAATTGGGCTTCCCAAAGTGGTTTTCCACCACCTACCCAATCTCCACAAAATCCTAACCCATTCCTTTGCCACTCCCATCCCTAATCCTCTGCCACAGGGATTATACTGCTGTGAAAGGTCCAGATGCAAGACCTGGCTAATCCACTCACTGACTACAGCTTACTGCAGTACTGTCAGAGGTTTATCCTAGCCCATGAGAGGCCAGACCACTTGTGAAAGCAGCCATGTTACATACAAACTCCGCTGCAACCACTGCACAGCGTGTTACATTGGTATGACAACCAACCAGCTGTCAACTAGAATGACTGGCCGCCGCCAAACTGTTGCCAAAACCAAGGTAGAGCAGCCAGAGGCACAACATGCATCAGAGCACAACATATGGCTTCTTCACAACCCATGCCATCTGTATCCTATCACCACTAGCTTTACTGAAATGCACATTTGGGAGCTATCCTTACAGCATATCCTTTGATACTCTAACTAAGGCAACTTGTGCCTCAACCCCCCACCCACTACCCAATTGTGTGTGTGTGTGTGTGTGTGTGAGAGAGAGAGAGAGAGAGAGAGAGAGAGAGAGAGAGAGAGAGGTACACCATCCCATGTCCCAGAACCCCCACCCAACCTGTCCCCACATCAGCTAATTATGTACTGTTATCTTTCTCCCTAGTCCACGAAACAGTGTGCTCAGCCTTCTCCCACCTGCCCCTCTATCTGCACCCCTAGGTATCTCACAGACGCCTTGCCATTCTCCCACAAGTCACTTGGCACTCCCCAACCACTCCCTGCCTCTGGCCTCTCTCCATCCCTCACTCCACCCTACTGCACACCTCTAACAATGTAGAGACACAGGCATGTGCAGGTGAGTGAGTGAGTGTATTTGTATTTGTGTGCATGTTTTTTTTTCTTTCAGCTAGAAAAAGGATGTGCATTCAAGATGCTAGCCGAGTTCCCTACCATTTGTTTGTGTCCCTATCGACGAAAAAGCACTTCTGCCTTTCGCTGAGTCATCACCTTTATTCCTAAATAATTGTTAATTTTTTTTATTTTCATTAGTTATACTGTATCCATTGATCACTCTGATAATTCACAGAGGAAGCTATTTAGCATGTAACAACTTTCTATACATAGAAAAGTTGTAAAGTATGAAATGTACACCCTAAATATATTTCAGACTAATTTATCATTCAATATTAAAGAGAAACACAATTTCCATAAAAACCAAATATATTCAAAAATTACGAAGTTATTCAGTTAAGGAAAATCTTCACTTGTATTAGCATTTTCATTCTCCACAATGTATTTCGAGTGTATATTGTATCTTAAACTAAGTTACATTGGAACTCTACACTTACAGTGACTCTAAAGTACTTCTTTTCGTTTATTTCGTGTAATGTCTCACATAATATACTGAGAAATGTGACAACTGCATCAGGAATGCGGTTTTCTTAGTTCAGAATTGTGATATTATGGGTAGTTGCCTCATGGAGCCTTCAGCTAACAGAGGCGGCATTGACTATGTGTTTAGTTGGTGGCTGAGAAGGGCTCGCTACACTAGCACAGAGTGCTGCTGGATGTGGTAATTTTACTGGTGGGTCCAAACAGGCATTGGTGAAGCGGTTACTTTAAATGAATATGTATGTAATAGGTCATTAACAAAAGTTGTATTAAATTGCTGTGGGAGTGTGAATATTAAGTGTAAGACATTTGTATCCAAAAACAAGTTTCTAGAGGGCAAGAAGGTTCATATTCTTGTCTGGACATTTGTTATGTAATTTAAATGCAACTACTTCATACTGTAAAATCAGACACTATCGCACTCATGAATTCTGTCAACAGTTTATGTGGTAATGTGTCACTTTTATAATGAGAGGTCACAAACTGGTCACAATTACTGTAATATTATTCATCTAACCTCTGTATATAAAGGGCCATGTTTCGGTTGGAGCAAACACAATTGCGACTACAGTGAACGAAAACATACGATGGATATTGCTTTTCCATGGGAACTATGTTACAGGCCTCATTAACAAGCTAACATAAAAGCAAATACAGCATAAAAATTGCAGCTGTTAGGTGAGCGCATTCTAACTTCATGCATGATTCAATGATAAGCAAGTTACAACAGTTAATTATGAATACTACACAGTACAACAGAAATTAATAACACTTAAACCACTGAAATAATCACAGCATATGAATTATTTAACAAAAAGTGACAATGTCAGCACAGACTACAACAGGCCACGTTCCAAATTCTCTATGTCTCTCAAAAGTTACAGAATATTTCATAAAAGTCAAATACGCATATGTGCCACAATCATAAATCCTCCACAAGCTACAGGTAATAAGAAGGCCATCATAGTTCCTCGTCTAATTGTACCAGGTATTGATTGTTTAGATTTAATGATTAGATTTACTTTAAATGAATATGTATGTAAAAGGTCATTCACAAAGGTTGTATTAAATATCTGTGGGAGTGTGAATATTAAATGTAAGACTTTTTTTATCTAAAAACAAGTATCTAGAGGGCAAGAGGGTTCATTTTCTTGTCTGGACATTTGTTATGTAATTTAAATGCAACTACTTCATACTGTAAAATCAGACACTATCGCACTCATGAATTCTGTCAACAGTTTATGTGGTAATGTGTCACTTTTATAATGAGAGGTCACAAACTGGTCACAATTACTGTAATATTATTCTTCTAACCTCTGTATATAAAGGGCCATGTTTCGTCTGGCCCACTCACTCACTGACTCATTATCGAACAGACCAAACCTCTAAGGACAGAAACTTGAAATTTATAGAGGATGATGATTTTATACTGTAGACATCGCTTAAGAAGGTATTTTTCGAATTTCCACTACTAAGGGAGTGAAAAAGGGACAGATATGTTTTTGAAATTATTTTCTATTAACGCAATTTTGACGCCAGATCTATGAAAACTGGTATTTGGTTTCTTGGTCAGAAATGAAGAAATACGTTTCTTAGCATTATTGAAAATGTAACCACATATGGGGTTGAAATGCTAGGTGAAACAGTTTTTGAAAATAAATAATTGTAAAAGAACTACTAAAGTATTTTTAAAGCTACATCTAGGCAAACTGGTATTTAACATCTTGGTTACAAGTAAAAAAGTGTTTCTGGAAATTTGACCCCTATAGGGTTTGAAATAGCAACCTAAGTGTTTCATGACATATTTCATTATGGTCACACTCTCCAATGAAAATTTGCATTTGACTTCTTGGGTAGACAAAAAACTACATGTATCACTGTTTTAGGAAATTCAACTGGTATGGGGGTGGAATAAGGGATGAGAGTGGAAATATTTCATTATGCTAACATTTTTGAAGCTAATTCTATGAAAATCTGTGTTTGGCTCCTCTGTTAGAAACAAAAAAATATGCATGTCACTGTTTTTGGAAATTGAGTCCCTAAGAGGGTGAAATAGGGAGGTGAAATGTTTTATGACAATATTTCGTTGTGAAAGCATTTTAAAGCAAAACGTATGAATACTGCTGTTTGACTTCTCAGTTACAAAACAGAGAAATAGGAATTCACTGTCTTTGGAAATTTAACCCCTATAGGGGTGAAACAGGGAAGGAAAAACTTTTTGAAAATGGATCGCCATTAAGGCAATTTTAAAGATCGACCTATGATTTATTTTCCCAGACAGAATTAAAAAGTACTAACTTCAGCATTTTTGGAAATTAAATGGCAAGGGGGTAAAATAGGGACGAAAGCTGTTTTGCATATGAATAATAAGTAAGGAACTATTAAAACATTTGTAAAGCAACTGGTATGAAAATTGGTATTTGATCTTTCAGCTAAAAATGAAAAAAGTACGTGTTTCAGTGTTTTTGGAAATTTGACCCCCCAAGGGAGTGAAATAGAGGATGAAATGTTTTATGACATTATTTCATTATGAAAACGTTTTCAAAGCGAAATTATGAAAATTTGTAAATAGATTTAGTGTCGGAAATATAAAGTAACGTGTTTCACTGTTTTTGTAAATTCATTCCCTTAGGGGGTGAAAATATTTAAGAAAATATTTACTTGTATGAAAAAATATTTATGGCTAAATCTATGAATACTGCCATTTGACTTGTCAGTTAGATGTAAATAACAGGTTAGGGGGATGAAAGTTTCTTTGGAAATATCAACTAGTAATTGATCCAAAATTTCGTCTCCATTTGCTCCCACACAGACTCGTGATGTCACATGTTTTGAATACCCCATTTGTATTCGGCCCGTGTCCATTGTTACTACCACCCCATGGTAAGCATCTTCTTCAGCACCGGAATCTAGGTAGCGTTTAGTTTCACAACGGCCTCTTACCGATGAAAATTATTAGCGTGTCTAGCGATTTCTATGGGCTTTCTTTACGGTGTTTTATAGTATCTGCTTGTGGCTGCCAGTACTTGAGTGTTACCAAAACGAGTCCCATGGTCTTCTTGTCACAAGGCATGTTCCGTAAGAACAGCTATGTCAGTTTCTCCCCTTCTACAATTGCTCAGGTGTTGTTATAGCTGTTTTCCGACCGCTATTTTAGTTGTGCCAAAGTATACGTCTCCACAACTGCCCAATGTCCTGCAAACTCCGGCTATTTGCAGCGGTTTGGGAGCACCCTTGGCCAAATGAAGATGTTCCTGTATCTTCTGGATGGATTTGCAGATTACAGCGATATTTCATTTACTCACCATCTTTCCTGTGCCGTCAGTAATGTATTTTATGAACGTCAGGAAAACCTTGAACTACGCAGACACCTGTACTTCGTTATGACCTTTTCATGTCTATCTTAACGTCTTTGTTATTTCTGCATACGGATATTCGTTATTTAGGAATGCATTGGCGAGATACTAAAATGATGTGTCCAGTAGCTCTGGTTCACAGATGTTCCTCGCTCTATCCACCGACGTTTCTGTAAAACATCGCTTTTTGTCGTGGATGATGGTTTCAATCCCAGGGTAGGAACGGTCGATGGACATACGATTTCATTTTACAGTGTGAGCCATGATTCCATCTTCTTTCCAGAACCCATCCATCTACCTCCTACTCCATACTGAATTGAATATTTGGATTAAAACCATTGACATGCTCACGAAAACAAATTATTTCTAGTCTATGATGTCTTCACAGCAACAACACATCCGCGTAACGAAACCACATATCCCGTTTTGTTGTTTTGCTATCACTGTGATAAACGGGCTTCGAATAGCCACACATCATCGCATTGGAATAATGTGGTCGTGAGGCAATACTTAAAGAATTCTGAGATACTGACAGGAAAAATCCGATTCAGTTGCTCCAACACTTCGCGAAGCGGAATGACAGTTAAACAGCGGTTCCACATCAAAAAATAGTCAGAAGTGTGTGGAATCTTATCGGACTTAACTGCTAAGGTCTTCAGTCTCTAAGCTTACACGCTACTGAACCTAAATTATCCTAAGGACAAACACACACACCCCTGCCCGAGGGAGGACTCGAACCTCCGCTGGACCAGCCGCACAGTCCATGACTGCAGCGCCTGCGACCGCTCGGCAATCCCGCGCGGCGGTACCACATAAAAACTGACTTTTTCCTCCCGTTATGTCTCGATCGCAGCAAGACTAAACTCAACACATCTTTCTGAACGCTCTCTTTGACTGACGACTTGTTTATTAACCATCCAAGACTCCTGAGGATATTGTCACTAGGTCAATTAATCCACTTCCTGTATGTCTGAAGAAATAATATATCCATAACCTTAGTGTGATAGTGGGCCACATTCCATAGCTCCTGTTGCATTGCCGTTGACAGCAGGAAGAATGATAATACTGTTGTCCTCATTCAGGTGTTTAGGAGCATTCCTATCGCCCACAGTTACGTTACTGCTAGGAGCTAATACTCTTACTGCTTCTGTACAGATTTCAACTGTTACCGGATCCACTCTACGAATGTCTGCTTCTACAATGGGTGCAATTTCTCCCCTTTGTACATTTCACAGACCAATGGTAAAATTTCCGTCCTGGAAAGTACAGATCTCTCATAGATAAAAAGTATTCGGATAAATTGATAAGTGTAGGAAACGTCGAAATGCCATATCGTCTGATTGAGTTGCAAATTATCAAATTTCTTCTTCTATAAGACGATATCAAACGCGTTTTCCCATAATACCATGCATTAATCTGTCAATTTTATCAGCGTCACCACAATTTATTATCGCTTAGTGCCTCACTATAATCTGTCAATTTTGTTGCAGTCACCAGTACACAGTTTATTATCCTACAGTGCCTGGCAATAATCTGTCAATTTTGTTCAAGTCACCACTACACGGTTTATTATCCCAAAGCGCACACAGTGATCTGTCAGTTTTCCTGCAGTCACCAGTACACCTTCCGTTATTGGCAGTAATATAGAGAGATATTCACTTACAGTTGCGAATAGCCCTTCACACAAGGGCCTAAGATGTTAGGGTTTCAAAATAAAAAAAAATCATCCAGCAATGACATGATAGCCCAGAAAACACCCTTAGACAATAGAAAATGACACACTACGTAGGAGTCATACAAATTAGTCGCAAATTGATATTCATAGACGTATGGACGGAAAATGCCGAGCTGTAATTTTTGGAGGCCAGCGGATGAACCTGTAACTCTGCAGAGCAGTTTCAAGCCACAGCTGCCAGGGAGAATAGACAGCTAACTTGTCGCTGTTGAGCCATACAGTATCTGTAAATTTCATTCACCATACTCAATTGGACAGTAACTCTGCCTCATAGACAGCTGTGTGGATAAGATTCACTGGTATCAGCATTTCGGAGAAGACGTGTAGTTTGGCCCAAAGAAACCAGTTGGAGGAACCGGCGATAATCACTCAGCATTTGAATATTAGCAGTGCCACTATCTGGAGAGTGAGTGAACGAGTGCTGAACACAGTGTCAAGGAGGAAGTGGTCGACCTAGAGATATGACAGAACTTGAGCACCGAGCAATCGTCAGAGAGGCACTGACAAACCTAAATTCGTCGTTATCATCAATCTGACGTGCAACTGGCACTCCAGAGACCACAAGGACCATCAATAGGCGGTTTCACACACAGGGAGACAAGGGGAGAAGCAGTACTTGCAGTTCACGTACAAAAAAGCTTTAGTCACAATTTTAAACTATATTAAGGGAAAAAGCTTTAGTCACAGTTTTAATTTATTTTATACGCGAGGTGTAAGTACTGCTTGTTTTTGTACTGTTAAACAGTTTTCAGTCTTCAAACTGTTTTTGTATGCTTTTAAATAAAAAAAATTACCCTGTCTGCTGTTGTCTAATAAAATTTTACCTGTAAATTCATATACTAAATACTGTTCATATTAACATCCAGATGTCTGTATTTTAAATGGTAAGTAGCCTACTTATATTTACAGCCACTAGATAGCACTGTTGGTGTAAGGTTCACCTGCGTGCACTTGCTAACGTGGGCGCCTCAGTCTGTTGCTACCTGTGGCTTTATAGTTGTGAGCAGCCCATAGTGGGTCGCCTTCCATGCATTTTGAAATTCTCCTGATTAAAGCCTTCCTTGCTTGATATTTAACTTATACGTGACATGTAAGTACTGCTTCTTTCTTGTACTGTTAGCCAGTACTTACATTTTTATATATAAATATTTTCCCATTAATTAGTACTTATGTTATAGGCCAATTTGAATACTTAATTTATGATGAAGGGACTCATAGAAGTGTTGAAAGTGGTCAAAACACTTAAATTTAGTGACTGAGGACTATAACTGCTTTAGCTCGAACGACACAATGTACTAATGTATCCTAACAAGTCGATGGTCATAGACTTGTGTTCCACTGGGAATTATGCTACGGCATTCGAACGCACCAGGATTTTAGCACAGATGGTGGAAGACTTGGGCAGTATCGTTACAGAGACTATCAGAAAAGGCGCTAGGTACAATCTCTGCCTCAGCAATCTGAGCACGGCTGGGGAACCAGCACCAGGTCTTATCAGAGCGGACAGGATGCTTACAGCCACTCTGCTGCAGCGAGGCAGGGAGAGGTCAGCCGATCGTGACATGAGAGAGGGTGTCAGACATTGTTGTCATCCCTGCTGACAGAAGCAACACTGTGGCTCTGCCAACCCACAACACCTGTACCTTTATATTCCACAGGTGAGTGTTCTACTGACAGAGCTATTCAGGCTTAGCCACAGTTAGTTTTCACTCTGAAACGGAATGATGATTGATCTGAAACTTCCTGACGATAAACATTCACTCTGGAAATCAGCCTCCACCCTGTGACTAAGCCAGGTCTTCACAACATACTGCTGGCCGGGGTGGCCAAGCGGTTCTATGCGCTACAGTCTGGAACTGCGCGACCTGCCTCTGGCATGGATGTGTGTGATGTCCCTAGGTTAGTTAGGTTTAAGTAGTTCTAAGTTCTAGGGAACTGATGACCTCAGAATTTAAGTCCCATAGTGCTCAGAGCCATTTGAAGCACAACATACTGTGTACCATGAATGCTTGTCCCACAAGATATGCAGGACAATTTCTGTGGTCTGGAAAACAAGAGATGAGGTACTGGTGGAAATGAGGTTGAGAGGACGGGTCTTGAGTCATGCTTGGGTAACTCAGTCAGTAGACTGGTTGCCCACAAGAGGCGAATGTCTCAGGTCCAAAACCAGATCCTGAACACAGCAATAATATCTTAGCTAGTTTCAAATCAAGACTGCAGAGTGCAATTGATTCTGGATGCAGGGCACTCTAGATTACAGCTCCTACAGGATGATCAACACCGGTTCCAGCAAGAAGGTAGAGAACAAACTCCAGTTCACTTCTACAGGCTATTCACTCCTACAGGGTACTGACGCAATCGTCTCTTCAGCCACTGACATGTGCTGACATGTCACTGGTCATTGCCCGATGTGGTGGCACAGGAATATTAGCCCAATGTTGCTGATTCTTGGTCATTTGTGTAATTGGAGGACCAAGTTTACTAATTCATTTAATCTGGAATTTACATATGGCAAGGGTGATCCTGATGTTTCTCTATAGATATGCTAAGTATTTACCTCATTTTTTACTTTGTAATATGTCATAATTAATAAAGTAATTACATGTACAGGGTTATTCTAAATGATTTACTCATTTTCAAAACTTTGCATTTATTCAGGTACAAATCCTAAATGAACAAGCTTTATACCAATGAAAAGAGTAAGTTTCAAACCTTTTTTTCATAATGTTTGATATTAATTTAATAATTCGTAATAATTTTCAATGAATTAGTTTTTAATAATTATTTAATAATTACAAATGTGATAAATGTTATACATGTTCAATGTGGGCACCTTTGGCTGCATAGCAAACAGCGACGCAACAGCCAAACTCGTCCTACGCACACGAAAGCTTATCTGCTGTTGCTGAGTGCACGGCAAAAGTGATTTGGTTCCACAGATCGTTCAGCGTGGTTGGCAGGGGTGGTACATAAACAGCTTCCTTCACGTAACCCCATAAGAGAAAGACGCAGGGTGTGGGATCAGGAGATGTCGGTGGTCAGAAGTGCAGAGTCAGGTCCTCGAGTCCCTTGCAATGGATCCAGCGCTGAGGTAGGGAGTCGTACAAAAAGCCTCATACATCATTGTGCCAATGGGGCGAAGCTCCATCCTATTGCAAGATGAAGTCCTGGGAATCTTCCATAACTTAAGGTAACAGCCATTGTTCCAATATGTGCACTTACTTGATCCCCATTACAGTTATTTCCGCAAAGAAAAATGGTCCATAAACCTTAGTATGGGATACGGCACAGAACACGTTGATCTGCAGCGAGACTCTTTCGTGTTGGAATGGTGAATGCGGATTTTCCAAATCCCATACGTGAACATTCCGTCTGTTGAATTTTCCACTAAGGTGGAACGTCGCTTTATCGCTAAAAATTACACGCTGTAGGAATGCGTCATCTTCCACATTTACCAGCACATGACCACAAAACGCGAGTCGCCTCTCTTTGTCTTTGGGGGTTGGGAACCTGCACAAGTTGTAATCGGTAGCGCTTGTGCAGCAAACGCCGTCTCAGATCTCTCCATACAGTTGGTTGGGGTATTCCAAGTTCTCGACTGGCTCTGTTGGTAGACTTACTGGGACTGCACACAAAACTTTCTCTGACACACGCGGTCGGCCTGTGCTTTTTCCTTTGCACACACTCCCAGTCTGTTTAAATTCCCTAAACCAACTTTTGTGAGTTGGTTGTTTAATACAGAATTTGGTACGAAATGCCCGTTGTACTGCAATTTGCGACGCACTTTTCGCGAACTCACACAACGTTGTGCTGCACAGTCGCCATCTCACTCACAAGTGACAGGGGAACGGAATGACGGCCCCATTGCCGCGAGAACTCTACCGGCCGCTTCTGAAACCATCACCGCCCTCCCGCCGCCGCCCGCCAAAAACTTTGAGAAACTTCGTCTTTTTGTAGGTATAAAGCTTGTTCATTTTGGATTTGTACTTGAATACATGCGAATTTTTGAAAGTGGGTCCATAATTTAGAATAACCGAGTATTTATAGGTTACATGTGAATTTTGAAAGAATTACTACTGATGGTAGTGCTTCGAAGAAATGTTTTGAGGAACAGGTTCACATGAAGAAAATAAGCAATGCTCCTAGTAACGTGCTCGGTAAATTCAATGTTAAAGGGTTTGATTCTATGGGTGTTCCATGGAGTGTATATAATGGTACAACTACGTGGAAATTTGATACGTGTAGTAAGCCTAAACAACCCGCAGAAGTTAATAAAGTGAAAGACTGGTCCACTTTGGAGACATTGTGTGAGGCAGAAAATAAACTGTTGCAAGGGACCAATCCTTTTCATACTGGTGAAAAGATATCAGGACTAGAGGCTGTAGGCAGGGATCAGTCGGTCTTGCGCCTCAATTATGTAGGTTTTTTCAGCGCACTTGACGATGGCGACATGTCTCAATGCAGAAATGTTATGCCTATATTACCATTCAATTTTACATCCCCACAAATTGTTACACTCTTGCAGCCTTATGAGAAGACTCAAATGATCTATGAGTGACTGATATCACAATTACGGGTGTACTAGTTTTCCACGTTTTGAAAAGTGCTCAGATTTACACTAATAAATATTTAAACTAAGTTGTCCACCTCTGTGTCACCTTAAAACTTCATCAAGACCATTCTAGAAAGTTTTTCAGGTAGTGTTTCATTATAGATAACAGCAGAAATTCCGCAAATAGACTAAAATTATTATTAATAATACCAACAGCAAGGATTCTACACGCTTCCATGCAACTTACTTCCACATCTGCAGACGATCTTTTACCTGTGCTCTCCCTGCGAGAAATCCTCAATCAGGGGACAAATATCTTTTTAAGCTATCGTACATTTGTTAATAAACGTCGGCGGAGTACTGAGTCAAAAGTTTTTTGATCTATAGACATATACGAGGGTCACTCCAAAAAAAATGCACACTATTTTTGTAAAAATACAATTTTCATTCTGCATGTGTGAAAGTTTTACAGTCTGTAGATGCATCCTTCCCACTTGTTTTCAAACTTAGTTCAACCTGTTCCCGTGATTGGCGCCGTCACAGCATGTCTTCAAAATGGCTGCTACACTTGACGTTCGTCAGAAGCAAAGTGCTGTCATAGAATTCCTGTGCTGTGAAAATGAGGCAGTGGGAAACATCCACAAGGGGTTGAAAAAGGTGTCCGGATATGCTGCTGTCGATCGCAGTACAGTTAGTCGGTGGGAAAGCAGGTTACGTGATGAAAGCGGGCACGGCAATATTGAGGATTGTCCTCGCAGCGGCAGGCCTCGTACTGCACACACTCCAGACTGTGCAGACAGTTAACTAATTGGTGACTGCTGACCGACGCGTCACAGTGAACGAACTGTCACGCTACGCTGGGATAGGGGAAGGAAGTGTCTGCAGAATACTGAAAGTGTTGACGTTAAAATACGTTTGTGCCAGGTGGGTTCCCAGGATGTTGACAGTGGCTCACAAAGAAACAAGAAAAACGGTATGCAGCGAACTTTTGGAACAGTGCGAGAATAGTGGAGATGAATTTCTTGGAAGAATTGTGACAGGTGATGAAACTTGGCTCCATCATTTTTCACCAGACATGAAGAGGCAATCAATGGAGTGGCATCAGGCAAATTCACCCAAGAAAAAAAATTGAAAACCACACCTTCTGCTGGAAAAGTTATGGCTATGGTGTTTTTCGATTCCGAAGGACTCCTGCATGTGGATTCATGCCAAGTGGAACCACCATAAATTCTGATGCGTATGTGATGACACTGAAGGAACTTCAAGCTCGACTGAGTCGTGTTCAACCACATCGGCAAAAGCAGGATGTTTTGCTGTTTGCACGACAATGGACGGCCACATGTCAGTCAAAAAACCGTGGAAGGAACTGCAGCGAATTGACGCATGGTGCAAGGAATGGCAATTGAATCTCAATGTAGACAAGTGTAATGTGCTGCGAATACATAGAAAGATAGGTCCCTTATCATTTAGCTACAAAATAGCAGGTCAGAAACTGGAAGCAGTTAATTCCATAAATTATCTGTAAGTACGCATTAGGAGTGATTTAAAATGGAATGATCATATAAAGTTGATCGTCGGTAAAGCAGATGCCAGACTGAGATTCATTGGAAGAATCCTAAGGAAATGCAATCCGAAAACAAAGGAAGTAGGTTACAGTACGCATGTCCGCCCACTGCTTGAATACTGCTCAGCAGTGTGGGATCCATACCAGATAGGGTTGATAGAAGAGATAGAGAAGATCCAACGGAGAGCAGCGCGCTTCGTTACAGGATCATTTACTAATCGCGAAAGCGTTACGGAGATGATAGATAAACTCCAGTGGAAGACTCTACAGGAGAGACGCTCAGTAACTAGGTACGGGCTTTTGTTAAAGTTTCGAGAACACCTTCATCGAAGAGTCAAGCAGTATATTGCTCCCTCCTACGTATATCTCGCGAAGAGACCATGAGGATAAAATCAGAGAGATTCGAGCCCACACAGAGGCATACCGACAATCCTTCTTTCCACGAACAATACGAGACTGGAATAGAAGGAAGAACCGATAGAGGTACTCAGGGTACCCTCCGCTACACACCGTCAGGTGGCTTGCGGAGTATGGATGTAGATGTAGATGTAGATGTAGAAAAGATCACAAAACTCGGATGGACAACACTGAAACACCCGCCTTACAGTCCTGACCTGGCTCCATGTGACTAGCATCTCTTTGGGAAACTAAAAGACTCTCTTCGTGGAACAAGGTTTGAAGATGATGACTGCATTGTGCACGCAGCCAAACAGTGGCTCCAGCAGGTTGGTCCAGAATTTTACCATGCGGGTATACAGGCGCTGGTTCCAAGATGGCGTAAGGCAGTTGAGAGGGATGAAAATTATGTGGAGAAATAAAAATATTGTTCCTAATGGATGTATCTGCATACTGTAAAACTTTCAAACATGTAGAATAAAAGATGGATTAAAAAAATAGTGTGCCTTTCTTTTGCAGTGACCCTTGTAGCATCCACATGACTGCTTTGATCCCTGACTTTCCGACTGTTGTCCTGGATACGCGTGAATTGGGATCGACCGATGTTCTCTGGTTGGCATGATGGAGGTCATTGGGCTCAGAATTTGTTATAAGATTTTACAACGGACGGGTGTCGCAGATGATGGACGAAGGTTTCTTGGACCACTTCAGGCAGCTGCTTCTAGACAAGTGTGGCTTGTGCTTCGTTCCATCTGGGCACACTTTTTGTTCACTGGGTATACCGTACATGAGGGGAAGTCAATTATTATCTGCAATTTAGTTATATTTTTGTTTCTTTCGGTGGTAGTGTCGTTTTAGGTTGATAGCGCATGCTTTGCTTATTATAATTTTCAAACTGCTAGGTTAGTTTCGTTATCGCTGCCGTGCTGTTAATCATGGCTGCTCCACAGTCTGTTTGCATAAAGAAGAGCAACATTCAGCGATCCGTTTCTTGTGATCGGAAGTCGTGTCAGGGGCCGAAACTCATCGAAGACGTACGGTACAGTACAGGAATAGTGGTTTGCCACAACAGAGTGTCTAAGAATGGATTGAAAAATCCCGAAATGGTCGCACAAGTGTTACACACCATGAAGGAGCCGGACGACCGTTTACCGCCACAAATGAAGAAACCACTGAGCGCTCCCGTGAAATGATTGTCTTAGGCAAGCGATTAACTATTGACGAAGTGGCACATAGTCTGCAAATTAGTCACGGTTCTGCCTACGAAATCGTCCACAACAGACTTGGGTTTCATAAGGTTTGTGCAAGATGGGTCCCAAAACAACTCACACAGTTGCACAAACAAAACGTGCTTGGACATCTGGATCGATATTGTAACGAAGAGGACAACTTCTTAGACAGGATAATTACTGGTGACGAAAAATGGATCTATCATTACGAGCCGGAGAGTAAACGACAGAGTATGGAATGGAAACATCCAAATTCGCTGTGCAAGAAAAAGTTCAAGACCCAACCGTCCGCAGGAAAAATGATGCTTACTATTTGTTGGGACGCACAGGGTCAAGTCCTGGAACATTATGGGGAAAGGGGCACAACAATAAACAATGTACGTTACAGTGAGATGCTTACTGCCAGGCTAAAGCGTGCAATTCGAAGCAAACGCCGAGGATTGTTGTCAAAAGGTGTTGTGTTGTTGCACGACAACGCCCGTCCGCATACTGCTGCCCACACTGCTGAAACGCTCCAGAAACTCAAATTTCAAGTAGTGGATCATCCTCCATATAGTCGCGATCTTGCCCCTTCGGACTATCACTTGTTTGGTCCGCTCAAACAGGCATTAAAGGGACGTCGATTTGTCTCGGACGAAGCAGTGGAAGAAGCGGAGCATTCCTGGCTCGCAGCTCAACCGAGAACCTTCTTTTATGCGAGCATCAGGAAGCTTGTACAACGATGTCTAAAAATGATGTTCTTGTAAGTTTCCTATTTGATTACAATAAAATTTTAGAACTACTTTGCGGATAATAATTGACTTACCCTCGTGCTATGGTTAAACGAGAGAGTAACTTAGCGGCAAATTTGAACGGATTCTAATAGGTCTTCCATCAGATCATGAGGAGATGTTCAATTCTGACATCAGCTATTCCCCAACAATACTTACCAACATCTGTATCGGTATCCATCATCTTTGCAGTGGTGAGAAAATTAAACTGGGACAGTACTCCTGAATTTTTCAGAGTTTAAGCAACTTTTGTCAGCGCAATTAGCACTTCTGATTTTGCTTCGCTACCTTTACCTTCAGTTCCTGTGTCATTCACAATTGTCTGAACAATACTGTGGATGCCACTGACAGCTTTTACATATAATCACACGTTTCATTTACAATGTCTATCTACAGTGCTATACTTTATATTTCATCTAATGTGCAGTAGTCAGTTTCGTTATGGCTGCTATATACCATGAAGGGGTCCTCCCATCGTAAACTGTTACGTTAGATACATATCTATGTAGTGCTTGATGAGCAATTTTCCTACAGCCAATCCATATTTCTTTTACATGTTCCTGCGCAGAGCTAAATGTTTCGAGTTTTCCTTCGAGGTATGACACTGCTGCCACTTTATCTACTTTACTAAATATATAAATCTTCTTGTATCTTTTAGTTGAACTCTCTAATTTCGAATCAATGTCTCAAGAACTACCTAACAGTCAGTGGCACTAGTCTCAAGACGGAAATCATCTAAATGGTCTGCTCTTCTGGTTGCCATTAGAGGTAATAGGAGGGTGGTTTGAAAAGTTCTCAGAACGGAATAGGAAAAAAATACTTACATCACTGAAACTATTTTATTTTTGAATGTAGTCTCTTTGTAGATTAATGCACTTGGTCCAACGATGTTCCAGTGCTTTGATCCCATCTCGAAAAAGAGTTTCCTCCAGGCCTGCAAAATAGGTGTCAATTCTGGCTATCAGTTCTTCGTTTGAAGTGAACCTTCGTCCACCAAGATACGTAGTTTTGCAGTTCTGGGAAGAGATGGAAGTCTGACGGAACCATGTCAGGTGAATAAGGTGGGTGTGGCAACAATTCGTACCTTAGTTCGTGTAATTTTATCCATTGCGACGGCACATGTGTGCGGGCGCGCATTGTCTCGATGGAAGATGACACTCTTCCTTGCTAAATGTGGCTTTTTATCGCGTATCCTTTGTTGCAGTTTGCCCAGAAGGTTAGCATAGTATTTTCCAGTAATTGGTTACACAGTGGGGAGATAATCTAGAAACAGAATCCCCTTCGTATCCCAGAACACTGATGCCATGACCTTTCCCACCAAAGGAATTGACTTTGCCTTCTTTGGTGGAAGAGAATCAGCATGTTTCCACTGGTTTGACTGTTGTTTTGTCTTTGGGGTATAGTAGTTCATCCAAGTTTCAACTGTGGTCACAAACCGGGGCAAAAAATCTTGTTCGTTTCTCCTAAAACTGGCCAAACATTGCTCATATATGTCCATTCTCACGCGTTTTTGATCCAGCGTCAAGATTCGCGGCACCCATCTTGGAGATAACATTTTTTATTTCTAATTCTTCATATTAACAGAATCTTCCGTCGGCTCTTGGTAGAAGAACATTATAATAATAAATGTCTGAAGATGGCCTTGTAAGCCGAAAACCGGTTAGCAATAAAAGTAATATTGTAGAACAAAAGCAAACTGGTGCTTTTCATTTATTATTCTAATTCTTCAGTTAAAATGGGATATACCCTTTCAGATAACGTCTGACAAGCAAGAGCAATTTCTCGCACTTTCAATCGGCGATCCTCCGTGAATATTTTGTGCACTTTTGCAATGATTTCTGGAGTAGTGACACATCTTGGCCGACCACTGTGCGGATCTTGATCAAAGCTCTCCCAAAAAATTTTAAATGCATTTCTCCACCTGGAAGCAGTTCAGTGTAAAGGAGCAGAGTGCCCCTGTGTATTCTGGAAATCAGCACGAATGCCCTTTGCCTTCATGCCTTTCTTTACGAAGTACTTAATCACTGCTCGAATTTCGATTTTTACCATCTTCGCAAATCACTACGCGGGAACAACAACGCAGCCACTTCACCGCCACAGCTCTCTTTCGAGATCACTGACGTGGCACATGCTTACAGGCAACAGTCCAATGAAAAAATTGTTGCGCTAGCGCTGACCTCTTGTGGTGATTCCGAGAACTTTTCAAACGACCCTCATACATTTCCACCATGAGGCACTACCAAAGTATATGTTCTAAGTAACTTTCAAATTAATCACCTAGGTTATTAGGATGTCCACTTATTGAAATCATCCTAATCAAATGTTGGATGACAAAAAGAGTCCTTCAGGGATGAGAATGTGACTGGGGAACATACATTCTAGTGACATGGGTTTTTCATTAAACGTTTTGGCTACACATGAGGATACATTCCGAGAACTTTTCAAACGATCCTCATACATTTGCATCATGAGGCGCTACTAAAGCATGTGTTCTAAGTAACTTTCAAATTAATCACCTAGGTTATTATTATGTCCACTTTTTGAAATCATCCTAATCAAATGTTGAATGACAAAAGAGTCCTTCAGTCATGAGAATGTGACTGGGGAACATGCATTCTAGTGACGTCGGTTTTTCATTAAACGTTTTGGCTACACATGAGGATGCCTAGTTGCCTGTAGAAGGAGCTATCTGTCCGCCTGCGCCGGCTGATGATACTGTGTCTTGCACAAACAGTCTGAAATGCATCTTCAATCTGTGTCTCAAAGGACAAGAATTTTTCATCTACTGTGATGGATGCATTATGTCCATTTTCTATTAGATGATCCTTTGTATATACGATTACATTTACTCTAGAAATAGCACTGCTGTAAATTTCAGAAAGCTTTCTATACCTAACGTTACTTGAGCTGCACTGCTCTTTAGGAGCGCTTGACAATCGCTAGACAAATAAATAACAAAAGTCGTCTAGTACTGAGAACTAGCTCACGTGATGTTGTTTTCACTTAACGGTTTGATGGACTCTACCCTCTCTACACTGTCATTTGCTATAGACCAAGAGATCTGAGATTGTATCTTTTGTATCCTGAAATTTTATATCCTTTCTTGAGTAAGTTCGTATCTAGTTATTAGTTAGTAAGAGGCAATGCCCTATTCCTCAAGAATTCGTCAATTATTTTAGTTAGTAAAAGGCAACTCCCTATTCCTCAAATATGCTTTAAGAGACCATAACTTAAGGACTTGTATGAAATAGATTGTAACATTCGTCCGTATACCTCATATTGGTAGGAAGGTTCCTCTGAAGACACACGATAATCTTGCAATGGGATATCATCACAACACTCATTAGAATTAACTTGTGTGTCAATCTGTTCAACAATTATGATAAAAGATCTCAGCTGTCCATTGATGTTGTCAGGCATGCCCCACTCCACCAACATGCTGTTCTCTGTTGCGTTGATTATTCTCAGATTTACTGGTGGGGTGGAAGCTGAAAAACAGAAAGAATTAAAATGAGAAAAGTATTTAATTTTTTTCACTAATATTAAATCTAATAACAAAAATTAGGAACTGAATACATCTAGTCCAACGAATCTGGTTACAGTAAAGGCGGGCTATTACAAAAATTAGGTGGTCCTTTTTTTAAATGGGAAATTTTATTGAAGATTAACGAGTCCAAGAAGCATATCACAAGTCCAATATAGTTACCCCAGAAAAAGGAGCAACACATCATGGAAAATTCAGTTTAAAAAGTAAATGCAAGGCTCTTGAAGACTGGTACCACAGTGCAACGTTTCAGACTGTTGAGAAGTTGAATTCTATTGTCATGCCAAAGTATTTAATGACAAACGTATAATTCAGATAAAAGTGACTCATTCAGACGGTTAAGCACACGTCCATACAGCAGAACTTAGTACACTGTTTCCAGGATTCGCAGAGGCACGCTGGTCCCATACCGAATTCGCCCAGCAGATAAACGGCGAGGGCTAGTGTGCTAGCCTATCTGGATGTGGTGGCTTTTAGGTGGTTTCCGACGTCCGAATACGTGAACACTGGGTTGGCAGGCACGTCCCGAACATATGAGTCACAAACATTTCAAAACCTGTTCTTACACTTTCACATGGGATAACGCTAGAAGTAGATGGGAGGGTTACAGAACCACCGTTCTAGGGGGGGGGGGGGGTGGGGGGAGGGACCCATCCAAGAGACACCAGATAAGGCCAGGTAAAAGAAGAGAAGGAATTTAAGAAGGTTGAGTGGCCCGATGAAACATGCTTCTCTCCAGAAACAGCATGTATCGAATTTTAAGAAAACATTTAATAGTAACTACTATTTATAAAGAGACCAGAAAGTCTAGGACCGGATTCATACCATCAGTGTAAAATACAAACTATATTCAGAATTTCAAATGTATTCCGAACAAATTATGGGTAAGTCCTATTATTTATACATGAGTTACATGCCCAATAAGCGCTGGAGAGAGCAAAGCAAACAGACCTGTAGAGGAGCATTTCTCAACTTTTCAGTGATCCTGAACCAATTTTCGATGGTAACTTTCATCCCCCTCCCCCACCCTTCTTCCTCAGAAGATAACGATACATAATGTATTTTTAGTATTTTACACGGAAGCTACAAAGGTACAAACCCTACATATTAGCAAGAATATGTAAATTTATTGCTATTTAGCAGCACTGATCCGCTACGTTAACAAACCCCGAACCGAAGCCCGTCCGTTCCTCCCTGCCCCGCAATCAGTGCATGGAAAGTGGCTGGATTACGTCAGGGCAGTGCGTAGTGCAGAGGGTAAGTATCACGGCTGCTGCCTTCGAAAGACTCTGCTGGGCAAGCCAGGCCTATGCGACTCATTGGTAACTACTAAACATATTTTGAATGTGGTGCTTAGAAGTTAATTATTAAATGCACTGTGTAAAATTGACACAAATCCATTTATAAGTGCATTATAATGTGACGAAAGGTATCTGGATATCCCCCAAAACAAATTTTTTCAAATTAGTTGCATTGTGATGCCAAGTACTACATATTAGCGACCTCAGTAGTCATTAGATATCGTGAGAGAACAGAATGGGGCGCCCCACGGAACTCACGGACTTTGATGTGATAGTGAAGTGGAAACGTGAAGGGTGACGTGCAGCAGAAAAGCGCACAGGCCGACCTCGTCTATTGACTGACAGAGGCAGACATCTATCCAGACCATCACACAGGAATTCCAAACTGCATCAGGGTCCACTGCAAGTACTATGACAGTTAGGCGGGAGGTGAGAAAAATTGGATTCCATGGTCCAACGGCTGCTCATGAGCCACACATCACGCTGGTAAATGCCAAACGACGTCTCGCTTGGTGTAACGAACGTAAACATTGGACTGCTGAACAGTGGAAAGCACTGCGTGGAGTGACGAATCACGGTGCACAATGTTACGATCCGATGGCAGGGTGTGGGTATGGCGAATGCCCGGTGAACGTCATCTGCCAGCGTGCGTAGTGCCAACAGTAATATTCCGAGGCGGTGGTGTTATGGTGTGGTCGAGTTTTTCATGGAGGGGGCTTGCACCCCTTGTTGTTTTTGCGTGTCACTATCACAGAACACGCCTACATTGATGTTTTAAGCAACTTCTTGCTGCCCAATATTGAAGAGCAATTCGGGGATGGCGACTGCGTGTTTCAACACGATGCAGCACCTGTTCATAATGAACGGCCTTTGGCGGAGTGGTTACACGACAATAACATCCCTGTAATGGACTGGCCTGCACAGAGTCCTGATCTGAATCCTATAGAACACCTCTGGGACGTTTTGGTACGCTGACTTCGTGCCAGCCCTGACCGAGCGACATCGATACCTCTCCTCAGTGCAGCACTCCTTGAAGAATGAGCTGCCATTCTCCAAGAAACCTTCCACCATCTGATTGATCGTATGCCTGCGGGAGTGGAAGCTGTCATAGGGGCTAAGGGTGTGCCAATACCATACTGAATTACAGCATTACCGATGGAGGTGCCATGAACTTGTCTGCCGTTTTCTGCGAGGTGTGTATTAATGTAAATGTGGATTTGTCAGAAGGTATTTTGCTTCCAGCCCCGATAATAAGTTAATAAATTTTTGATTTGGTATTTTTGTTTTCAATAAGCTCGCGCTGCCCATCTAGAGTTACGACAGCCCCCTAGAGGAAGCGGCTGACTGCTTGTGAATCGCTGCTGTAGAGTATGGGTGCCCTGGTAAAGTTGTCATGTTTGTGGATTTGCAGCGAAAGCAAATTGTCATGTCTGTTCTGCACACACCACTGCTAATGGACGAGATGGCAGTTGGAATCCGCCTAAGGAGACGCAGGGAACCTTGGCAGTCCTCCTCAATAAAGATACTGAGTGACTAACTCACGCAACGACCTATGATGGATTGTCTTACACCGAGGTAGACGAACTCCACTGGCCTGCATTGGACGAGTCTGAGCAACACAACCTCCTAAACCTCCTATGAAACCTCTTGTCAGATTTAAACTGTGTGCCGGACCGAGACGCGAACTCGGGATCTTTGCCCTTCGTGGGCAAGTATTCTACCAAGTGAGTTACCCAAGCAGGAGTCAGCTTCAATTCTGCCAGTACCTCGGGGTCTTACCTTCCAAACTCCACAGAAGCTGTCCTGTGAACGTCACAGAACTCACAATCCAGGAAATAAGGAGTGTGACAGTGCTGAATGTCGATTATCAAGGCAGCAGGTTCATGGAAACAGAAAGTCATAAAAACAGCAATTACACAAGTTTGTTTAACCCTTGGCAGAAGTACAGTAGGTGTAGTGTTACTGGGCAGTGGCCAGTACCCCAAGTCACAGGCTGGTCCCAGTAAGAGACGTGTGCTGAACTCAGCACGCAGCCTCGTGGAACAGACACTATTTGGCATGTCCACATCGAGCTGAGGCGGCAGCTGAGGCGAAGTTATATTGCCAGCACTCCTGCCACGTTACTGGGACGTCGCTATGGCAGGGTCTGCAGATGTGAGTCGCATTGGGAAGTAGTTGAACATGCAGAGTGGAACCAAGGACCCCTGTGGAGGATACAGTGGCAGTGGTTTGCAGCGGTCAGCCTACAATATCAGGATGTATTCACACAACTCAGGTGGTGGCTCAGCCCAGGTGACAAACATGAGCCCCCCAGTAGACACACTGAAGGCAGTAGAAGCCGACTGAAAGGAGATCCCTTGCCTAGAAGGTAACAGTTGGCCACCGAGCGGCATCAGGCCCAAGTCCAGCATATAGTTCCACAGCTAGCAAAGGTGGTGTCTAGTAGCAGCAGCAGCTGGATGGTTCTTCCCAGGCCAACGTCTGGCGTGGAGTACCTCTCGTAACTGCCTGCAGGTGGTGACACTCACTGCATAGCTGAAAGTGGTGCAACGTGCGGTGGTTCAGACCCACCACTGTTTTGCCAAACCATCACTTAGGCCACAGAAGTGACCCAGTGTCCCACTCAATGTCAGCACTGTCACAGTCTGCTCCTGTGCTTTTGCTGTGTCAGTGGGCTTCAGCACCTGCTGTGGACTTCCTGGTCAGATATGTAATACCTTGCCTCAGTGTGAGGGCCAGGCAGCACCTCTTGATATATCAGTATAGGCTACTGTTGGCTTCTTGTGTAAGTATGCCTCGCTGGGTCGCATCTGAATCACTTGTCTAAGGCTTCTTATGTCAGCCCTTGGTGACATTTTCTGCTAACCTGGTCAAGTTTTCAGAACCAAGTAAAAGAGGCTGTGGTGCGACGACGTTATGATGCTTACGATTTACAGTGATAATTTGTTAAAGTTATCTCTTTATTTTTCTGTCTATGTTTCTTCTGCAATGAGGTGATGCAACTGACGCTAAGGACAAGAAACCATTGTAAACCTAAATCTCTGCCCAAAACCTCTTTTAATGCTAGTATCCATGTCTGTGTACTCATATGTCTACGTCAACAGCGATATAGAGGACCCAGGTTTGATCCCAGTACTGAAAGGGATTTTTCATTGCTGGGAGGACTGGAATGGGGTGCACTCCTAGTGAGGGGCTACTGGAAGCCAGGTCACAAGAACTGACAACAGCCGGTAGAGCAGTGTGTCAGGATGTCACGAAGAACATACATGCAAGTAGCCACTTTGTCGTTCATCATGATATGTTTCAGCCTCAGACTGTGTCATTGATGTTACAGTTATGAGACTTTCACGTCTAAAGTGTGGGTCCCCACGCCTTGTTGAAGTAAAATCAATTATCCTTGAGAACCATGTTCCAGCTGAGTTGAACACAGGGTATGTTAGTACCATAATTAGAAACAAACAAATATACTCAAATTTTCCACACAGGCCTTGGAAGGCCGAACGGCACCAACCGACTGTTACACTATGCTCCACCGAAAGGTGTCACTGGATGTTGATGTGGAAGAGCACACTGTTCTCCCGGCTGTTGTCAGCTTTAGTGTCTTTGTGTATGACGCTTTTGTTCACTATATGTCTCCTCAGGTTTGAGATCTTGAAAGACGGACAGAAAAAACTTATTATATTCTTCTGACTGACCTCCTTTGGTGTGTTACCAGTGTATGGAATGTATTCTGTTGTTATGGGGCCCAAGTGCTTGTGTTGTTTCTTTAAGAAACCAAGTTTTGACAAAGAGTGCTATGTTTCTACTTTCTATATTTGTAACTTTGTTCCTATAGAATCAAAGAGCGCTCGCTGTACGATATAGTCTACCAAAGAGAAAAATATGCAGTAATTTTAGAAGCATTTAATGAATTTGAAATCAAGGTGTTGTGCCCCATATTATCAAAATACCTAAATAGTTTTTAGCACTAAACGAATTAATATCTACTGATATGCCTACTGATCGAGGTGTCACCAAAATAAAATAGAAAAAATTGTCATTTAAATACAAACTTACGTCTTTCAAAGCTGTCCTACTCAAGAATGTCACATGACCAGCACATGAATATAGAAATGAAGTGGCTTTGAAAAGTTACTGAAAACATTTGATTGAGGAAATATCGACACATGTCACATGGACCCATTTTACTCTATACTGACAATACGGAGAAACTTAGCTGTCCTCTATCAATAACCTAGTGTAAGGCACTACGGCTACAGACAATCTCCGGTGACCCCAGAAAAAAATGCTCCTCATTGCTGCCTTCTCTCACTGCTGTCAGCCTGTGAGACAGGGTATTTTGTATCAATGAGTAATGACATTTTTCAAGAGCAGCAAACTCTTGTGCTAAAATTTTGGACCGTTATTAACCAAAGCATAGTCAATAAAAAGTACGCTGATTGAATACTGGAAGAACTGTGCCACTGGCTTTCTACTGAACAGAATCTAGTAGGCTATACGCATTTAATGGAGAAATAACGTGAGAAGCAAAGATAACATTCTATATGCCATGAAGAAGTGTGATAGATCCGTTACCGATTGTGTTAGCGATATAGGCGTCCATCTTAGTGCTAGCAGGAACACTTAACTCTCTGAGAATACTCAAGGAAAATGCGAGGAAATGCGAGGAAATCACATCATTAGAAAAATCTCATGAAATGCACCGAGATTTGAAGGTGATCAGCGCTCTGTTTGGAAGCCGCCAGCTGACAATCAACTCAGAAACACACAAGACTATGTGCATAAATAGATGAAAAGACACGATAACTTCTGGGCTCGCAGTAAATGACCCACGTGTCAGAAACATCAAGTATCTATGAATATAAGCCCAGAGCAATGTAATATAGCGCTGGCATAAGAGTCTAGATGTGGATAACGTAGATGCTAGTCAGATACTTATCAGCACAAGCCTACGGAAGCGTAATGCATCCACGAATGAGGCTGCCTTCAGAACATGGATTCACCAATTTTTAAGAATTTTTACCTGTTTGGAAACCTGAGCCGTCCGAGGTGGCCGAGCGGTTCTAGCGCTACAGTCTGGAACCGCGCGACCGCTACGGTCGTAGGTTCGAATCCTGCCTGGGGCATGGATGTGTGGGATTACCTTAGGTTACTTAGGTTTAAGTAGTTCTAAGTTCTAGGGGACTGATGACCTTAGACGTTAAGTCCCATAGTGCTCAGACCCATTTGAACCATTTGGAAACCTCACCTGTTGGATTATGCGAAGGGGAACAGAAGATTCAAATAAGAGCACAGTATTGTTTGGTGAGCGCTTGCATCGTAGGAACCCTGAACTGATTCTATTGAGAGATGTATTAGTTCCTCTTACTTACATTTCCGATGCCAAGCAGTTTAGACTAAGTGGAGAATGTGCTGAGATTTTCTGACAGTATTTCTTCCCAGACATCTCTGAATGGACAAAGAAATGAGGAACGTGGTTCTGGTGCACTGTGCACCCTCTGAAACACGTGGTGCATTGGCTTGCACTATACAAGCGTACATCTAGAGCTTGGCAGCTGCCAGCGTCCGTACGACAAAGGACCGACCGAGACAACTGAACCAGCCCCTTACACTGGCAATGAGTTCAATAAGATCATTAAGGTACTGGGAGGGCCTACAGTTTTCCCACCCAGCTCCCACGACTATGTTGACTTGAAAAACGGTGGAGTACTAACATCTTCACATGTGAAGCACTGCTTTACTTGCAGAATAACTCTAACTGACTGTCAGAGCTAGAACGGCGGAAGGGGCCAAAATGATCCCTGTCATAAGGTTTTGTTCATGGTAATATCCAATTTGTTTACTTCGTTAACGAAATTATATGACTTCCACTAATTTTTTCTCCTCTTTCTGAAGATGTTTTAGTATTTATAAAATATTTTAATTTTTATCGTCATTTCATTTAGTATACCTAGAACGGTGGAAGGGGTCAATTTGAACGCACTGTAATTTACATCCTGTTTACAAGTAAATTGTCCAATAGTACAGTGGAAACAGTGAGCTGTAATGCAGAGCAGTTGCCCCTCATTGTTGCAACTTGGCACGCGTACATTCTAGTCGGCCACAGCTTATGTTGTGTCACTCAGGCAGTCTCTGCCCGTGAAACACGTTTTCGAACATGTATCGTCAGCGTGGACTTTCTGATGGAGAAGTGTTACATCTCTTAGAGAATTCCAAAGTTGAATCGGAAATTGGCTTCACTGATGAAGATGATGATATTGTACCTGACACAAATGAAGAGAAAGACATCGTGAACTAGGGGCGATTAGTGGAAGAGGATTCAGATGCTGATATACGTCAATCATCATCTCCTTTCACCGCATCAGGTACAGTTGGAAGAGTCTACAAAGATGATTGCAAGGAATGGAACTGTGTGGGAGATTGGAAATTATTCATCTACTGGAAGGCGGTCAACTGTGAACGTTCTGAAGCAGAGAGGAGGTCCCCTGGTTATGTTTGCCAATGAATAGACAGCTCTATCATCAGTGCCATCCGTCTGATTTTTGATGAAGCAATGCTACGTGTCATGAAGGACTACACACAATCAAATGTTTGAAAAGTACTAAAAAAGAATGGCTGGACTGTATACTTGAGGAATTGGAGAAACAGATAGCTATCATGTATGTTTGGGGTGTATTGTGCACAAAAGGTATATCTGTAGATGACCTCTGGTCACAATCTTGGTGGCCTGTTTTTATCAAGGACATTAAGCCAAGGACCGATTTCAGGAGCTTCTCAGAATTCTCCGTTTTGATGAAAATTCAACCCGGCTTGAAAGCCTTGCACCCAACAAATTCGCTCTTGTATCTGAAATTTGGGGGAAGTTAATTGAAAACAGTATTAACGCTTACCACCCATTGACCAAGCAAAGCAAGATGCAGGTTTACTCATGTCCAACAAACCAGACAAATATGGCCTCAAATTATGGTTGGCTGTTGATGTAACGACAAAGTATATATTCAAAGCTTTCCCATACCTCGGCAAAGAGGATACGGATAGAGACAACCAACCATTTTGAGAGTATGTCGTTCTGCATCTCATGGAGTCATTTGTAAATCAAGGAAGAATTGTGACCAGAGACAACTTCCTTACGTCTCTTCAACTTGCTAAAGAACTCAAAAAAAAAAGAAAACTTCTGTAGTTGGTACAATGAACAAGATCTGCCATGAAATACCCGATGAAGTAAGGAAATCGAATGCTGAAATACACTCCACGACAATACTGCCAATACTGGCAACACAGACCATACCTTGACTGTATACCAAGGGAAGACGAATAAAAATGCCATTCTCTTGAGTACGCTGCTTGCTGAAGTAGCAATAAGCAAGGAGGGAAAGAAAAAAACTGAAACCGTGAAGTTCTACAATGCAACAAAGTACAGGATGGACGTGGTTGATCAAATGACTCATAAATATACCACAAAGGTTGCACGTAGAAGATGGACAAAGCATGTCTTCTACAACATACAGGACATGGGGGCAATAAATGCATAGGTTATCTATAACATAATAACGAACAAGGAAATGGAAAGGAAGACGTTCATACTTGTACTGGCAAGTGAACTCAAGGGAACGAAAGAGCAAGAACGTTAGGCAAAGGAAGAGGATACGGAACTGAAATCACCTAGAAAGTGGAAGAAGTGGCAAACCAGCCTCTGCAAAGGCAACAGGACCAGCAAAAACTGTGTAAAGTGCCACAAAGTCGTGCGCGGAAAATGTGCACGTAAAACCTGTCCTAAGTGCTTCTAGTAGCTTCAAATGACTTAAGTGAAAAGTAAAACACAGCTGTTTGTGAAACGTATGTGAGTGTAAAATGGACGAAATATACTAAACGTGTCTAGAAGGTTGTATGAATAGTTAATAAATCAAAATCTGTAGTTAAGAAACTTGTTAGCAATAGGAACAATAAATTTGTATGATACATTGTTGTTCAAATGAATTAGTAATTATTATTTATAACTGTAAATAATTTTTGTGATTACTAGAAATAACGTATGGATTAACAAACACTAAGAAAAGTACTTGTTTAAGTCAAATATGAAAATATTTCATGTGGGGCCAAAATGACCCCTTTCCGCCGTTTTAGGAATGTATGAAACCCCGCCGTTCTAGTGTTGATCTGGAGAGAAGCCGGGAGTCTTGCTCAACCCGTGCAGCTACTGAATAGAACACATTGAGGTGGCAATATACTAAAATCGGTGATTGTTGTCATTAGCACGAATGCTTCACAGTGTTCTAATTCGGAACCAAATGAAACATCTTGGAACAGAGTTTAACAACTGCCTTTTCTCTACGTTATAAAATAACAATGTTATCTCTTGTCCTTCAGCTGTTGATTACTTCGAGGAGCGCTATAAATCTGTATACAGAGTAATGGATGTTGTCATTTCACTAACGCACTGGATCCTACACTGGTCATACTGAGTGTGGTATGTTTCTCACTTACTCAGCGAGGATTCAGTTTCTTCCATGGTAGCTTCTACATAAAGGCAAGAGTACCAGTAAGGTAATCATACACTATGAGATCAAAAGTATCCGGACACCTAGCTGAAAATGACTCACAACTTCGTGGCGCCCTCCATCGACAGTGCTGGAATTCAATGTGGTGTTGGCCCACCCCTAGCCTTGATGACAGCTTCCACTCTCGCACGATCAGTCAGGTGTTGGAAGGTTTCTTGGGGAATGGCAGCCCATTCTTCACGGACTGCTGCACTCTGGAGAGGTATCGATGATGGTCGGTGAGGCCTGGCACGAAGTCGGCGTTCCAAAACGTCCCAGAGGTATTCTACAGGATTCAGGTCAGGACTCTATGCAGGCTAGTCCCTTACAGGGATGTTGTTGTCGTATAAACACTACAGGCCGTGGATTATGAACAGGTGCCTGATCGTGTCGAAAGATGCAATAAAAAAGGTTCAAATGGCTCTGAGCACTATGGGACTTAACTTCTGGGGTCATCAGTTCCCTAGAACATAGAACTACTTAAACCTAACTAACCAAAGGACATCACACATATGCATGCCAGAGGCAGGATTCGAACCTGCGACCGAGGCAGGCTGCGTAGTTCCAGACTGTAGCGCCCAGAACCGCTCGGCCACTACGGCCGGCGATAGATGCAATAACCGTAACCGAATTTGCTCTTCAACATCGGGAAGCAAGAAGGTGTTTAAGACGTTAACGTTGGCCTGTGCTGTGATAGTACCACACAAAATAACAAGGGGTGCAAGCCCCATCAATGAAAAACACGACCACACCGTGACACCGCCGTCTCCCAATTTTACTGTTAGCACTATACACTATGGCAGATGACGCTGACCGAGCATTCGCTATACCCACACCCTGCCATTCGATCGCCACATTGTGTGCCGTGATTCGTCACTGTACACAACATTTTTCGACTGTTCAATCGTCCTATGTTTACTATCCTAGCACCGAGTGAGGCGTCGTTTGGCATTTACCGTCGTCATGTGTGGCTTATAAGCAGCTGCTGGACCGTGAAATCCAAGTTTTCTCACCTCCCGCCTAACTGTCAAAGCACTATCAGTGGATCTTGATGCAGTTTGGATTCCTGTGTGATGGTCTGGATAGATGTCTCCCTATAACACATTACGACCCTCTTCAACTGTTGGCGCCCTCTGTCAGTCAGCAGACGAGGTCGGCCTGTACGCTTTTGTACTGTACGTGTCCCTTCACGTTTCCACTTCACTATTGCATCGGAAACGCTGGACCTAGGGATGTTTAGGAGCGTGGAAATCTCGCATACTGACGTATGACATAGGTTACATCGAATTACCTAACCACGTTCGAAGTCTGTGACTTCTGCAGAGCGCCCCATTCTGCTCTGTGACGATGTGTAATGACTACTGACGTCGCTAATATGGAGTACCTGGCAGTAGGTGGCAGCACAATGCACGTAATATGAAAAACGTCTGTTTTTGGGGGTGTCCAGATACTTTTAATTACATAGTGTATAAATGTGTCATGAGTCCTTAAAGCACTCCATCTTGAGACCACAAATCCGACCGCCATGTCATCCTCAACTGAGGATGCGGATAGGAAGGGCGTGTGGTCAGCACACCACTCTCCCAGTCGTTATGATGGTGTTCTGTGACCAGAGCCGCTACTTTTCGCTCGAGTAGCTCCTGAATTGGCATCACGAGGCTGAGTGCACCTCGAAAAATGTCAACAGCGCAAGGCAACCCGAATGGTCACCCATCAAAGTGCCGGCCACGCCCAACAGCGCTTAACTTCGGAAATCTGACGGGAACCGGTGTATCCATTGCAGCAAGGCCGTTGCCTTTCATGTCCCACTGCTATAGTGTAAACGTTCACAGGACTAAGGCGACAAGTTCTGATGTTGAACTGTAACCTTCATTAGCATTGGCGCACGGGATTAGCCGAGCGATCTAAGGCGCTGCAGTGATGGACTGTGCGGCTGGTCCCGGCGGAGATTCGAGTCCTCCCTTGGGCATGGGTGTGAGTGTTTGTCCCTAGGATAATTTAGGTTAAGTAGTGTGCAAGCTTAGGGACTGATGACCTTAGCAGTTAAGTCCCATAACATTTCACACGCATCTGAACTCAGCACATTTCTTCATTAGAATTTTACAGCTAGCTTACTAATCTAAGTCATATAGTTTTACAACACGGTGTTCGCACATTGGTAAACACATGTGGGAACTATGCATTCAGCACAGTGAATTAGAATTTCTGCTGTGCAGAACAATGTGATATAAGAATTTATTCTTTTCTAAATGGTGGGAAAAGTTATACAGTGTGCTATAGACTGCCTCGAATAGTAGCCAACATATCAATGGTTTTATCATACCTCAATGCACTCATACGTCCAAAAATATTACTTAAAACAGAGCAAAGTTAACCTGCAACATTACTAACACATTGTTAACAGAAATACTGTACTAAAGGTATACAGCTGCTAACACATAACATACTACACTCCTGGAAATGGAAAAAAGAACACATTGACACCGGTGTGTCAGACCCACCATACTTGCTCCGGACACTGCGAGAGGGCTGTACAAGCAATGATCACACGCACGGCACAGCGGACACACCAGGAACCGCGGTGTTGGCCGTCGAATTGCGCTAGCTGCGCAGCATTTGTACACCGCCGCCGTCAGTGTCAGCCAGTTTGCCGTGGCATACGGAGCTCCATCGCAGTCTTTAACACTGGTAGCATGCCGCGACAGCGTGGACATGAACCGTATGTGCAGTTGACGGACTTTGAGCGAGGGCGTATAGTGGGCATGCGGGAGGCCGGGTGGACGTACCGCCGAATTGCTCAACACGTGGGGCGTGAGGTCTCCACAGTACATCGATGTCGCCAGTGGTCGGCGGAAGGTGCACGTGCCCGTCGACCTGGGACCGGACCGCAGCGACGCACGGATGCACGCCAAGACCGTAGGATCCTACGCAGTGCCGTAGGGGACCGCACCGCCACTTCCCAGCAAATTAGGGACACTGTTGCTCCTGGGGTATCGGCGAGGACCATTCGCAACCGTCTCCACGAAGCTGGGCTACGCTCCCGCACACCGTTAGGCCGTCTTCCGCTCACGCCCCAACATCGTGCAGCCCGCCTCCAGTGGTGTCGCGACAGGCGTGAATGGATGGACGAATGGAGACGTGTCGTCTTCAGCGATGAGAGTCGCTTCTGCCTTGGTGCCAATGATGGTCGTATGCGTGTTTGGCGCCGTGCAGGTGAGCGCTACAATCAGGACTGCATACGACCGAGGCGCACAGGGCCAACACCCGGCATCATGGTGTGGGAAGCGATCTCCTACACTGGCCGTACACCACTGGTGATCGTCGAGGGGACACTGAATAGTGCACGGTACATCCAAACCGTCATCGAACCCATCGTTCTAACATTCCTAGACCAGCAAGGGAACTTGCTGTTCCAACAGGACAATGCACGTCCGCATGTATCCCGTGCCACCCAACGTGCTCTAGAAGGTGTAAGTCAACTACCCTGGCCAGCAAGATCTCCGGATCTGTCCCCCATTGAGCATGTTTGGGACTGGATGAAGCGTCGTCTCACGCGGTCTGCACGTCCAGCACGAACGCTGGTCCAACTGAGGCGCCAGGTGGAAATGCCATGGCAAGCCGTTCCACAGGACTACATCCAGCATCTCTACGATCGTCTCCATGGGAGAATAGCAGCCTGCATTGCTGCGAAAGGTGGATATACACTGTACTAGTGCCGACATTGTGCATGCTCTGTTGCCTGTGTCTATGTGCCTGTGGTTCTGTCAGTGTGATCATGTGATGTATCTGACCCCAGGAATGTGTCAATAAAGTTTCCCCTTCCTGGGCCAATGAATTCACGGTGTTCTTATTTCAATTTCCAGGAGTGTATAAGAATTTATTCTTTTCTAAATGGTGGGAAAAGTTTTACAGTCTGCTATAGACTGCCTCGAATAGTAGCCAATATATCAATGGTTTTATCACACCTCAATGCACTCATACGTCCAAAAATATTACTTAAAACAGAGCAAAGTTAACCTGTAACATTCCTAACACATTGTTAACAGAAATACTGTACTGAAGGTATACAGCTGCTAACACATAACATACTAGTTGTGTGAATCACAAATCCTAATGCCATTCTGTCTCTTGTTCTCTGTCTCTCAATTGACATTCACGAACTTTGCACACAGATTGTGCACTCACAACAATTATCGTTTGGAAAACGGAATTATGTAAGCTGCTTTATGTGGCTTGCAAACTACAGTTCTAAATTCTGTAAAAATTTTTTCGTTCAGCCACATCATCGATCTTGAATCGCACTGTCTTCAGTGATGAGTTCCCCTTCTAACTGAGCCCTGGTGACCTGTGAAGACGTGCAGTGGGAAACCAACCTGGCTCGCCCTCTGTAGCGCCCAACAGGCAGGGCTGATGGTCTGGAGTGCCGTTTCATTTCGTAACAGTAGCCCTTTGGCGGTCATCCGCGGCGCCCTTACTGTACAGCGGTACGTAGGCGATAATGATGCGCCTCGTTCCGTTGCCCTTCATGGTAACACATCCTGGGCTACACTTCAGTAAGATAATGCCAGTCCACATAAGGCGAGTGTTTCTACGGCTTGTCTCCATGCTCGGCCAACCATACTTCTGCTAAAAAGCCCACCAGTTCTCTCCACAATTCAGAACTTTTTGGAGCTTTTCGGGCAGGGCCCTTTAACCAGGTCGGGATGCTGACGCTCGAGCCCGCCGGTTGGACAAAATTTGGCACTGCATCCCTCAAGAGGACACCCGACAATTCTATCAATCATCGCCAAGCTGAATAACTGTTTCCATAAGGGTCGGAGATGGGCCAGGGCGTAACTCACCTGCTCCGTTTGTAAAGCTCTTTCCCTTGAATAAATAATCTGGTGTTCCTGAAATTGTAATCTTTTGCCTGTCTGTACATGTACATTACTGGCCATTAAAATTGCCACACCAAGAAGAAATGCAGATCATAAACGGGTAATCATTGGACAAATATATTATACTAGAACTGACATGTGATTACATTTTCACGCAATTTGCGTGCATAGATCCTCAGAAATCAGTACCCAGAAGAACCACCTCTAGCCGTAATAACGGCCTTGATACGCCTGGGCATTGAGCTTGGATGGCGTGTACAGTTACAGCTGCACATGCAGCTTCAACACGATACCACAGTTCATCAAGAGTAGTGACTGGAGTATTGTGATGAGACAGTTGCTCGGCCACCATTGACCAGACGGTTTGAATTGGTGAGAGATCTGGGGAATGTGCTGGCCAGGGCAGCATTCCAACATTTTCTGTATCCAGAAAGACCCGTAGAGGACCTGCAACATGCGGTCGTGCATTATCCTGATGAAATGTAGGGTTTCACAGCGATCATATGAAGGGTAGAGCCACGGGTAGTAATACATATGAAGTATAACGTTCACTGTTCAAAGTGCCGTCAATGCGAACAAGAGGTGACCGAGACGTGTAACCAGAGGCACCCCATACCATCACGCCGTGTAATACGCCAGTATGGCGATGACGAGTACACGCTTCCAATGTGCGTTTACCGCGATGTCGCCAAACACGGATGCGACCATCGTGATGCTGTAAACAGAACCTGGAATCATCCGAAAAAATGACGTTTTGCCATTCGTGCACCCGGGTTCGTCGTCGAGTACAGCATCGCAGGCGCTCCTGTCTGTGATACAGCGTCAAGGGTATCCGCAACCATGGTCTCCGAGCGGATAGTCCGTGCTGCTGCAAACGTCGTCGAACTGTTCGTGTAGTTCGTTGTTGTCTTGCAAACGTCCCCATGTGTTGACTCAGAGATCGAGATGTGGCTGCGCGATCCGTTACAGCCATGCCGATAAGATGCCTGTCATCTCGACTGCTAGTGATACGAGGCCGTTGGGATCCAGCATGGCGTTCTGTATTACCCCCCGGAACCCACCGACTCCATATTCTGCTAACAGTCATTGGATCTCGACCAACGCGAGCAGCAATGTTTCGATACGATAAATCGCAATCGCGATAGGCTACAATCCGACATTTATCAAAGTCGGAAACGTGATGGTAAGCATCACAACAACATATCACCAGGCAACGCGGATCAACTGCTGTTTGTGTATGAGAAATCGGTTGGATAGTTCCCTCATGTCAGCACGTTGTAAGTGTCGTCACCGGCGCCAACCTTGTGTGAATGCTCTGAAAAGGTAAACATTTGCATATCACAGCATATTCTTCCTGTCGATTAAATTTCGCGTCTGTAGCACGTCATCTTCGTGGTGCAGCAATTTTAATGGCCAGTTGTTTACATCACATCTAGCGATATCCGTCACATTCGGACAATTCCTATATGGTGTGTCTTTCTTTTAGTCTTAGTATCTAGATCCTACTATGTGAACGTCCACATTTGTACCTTACCACGAATTAAACGTGTAGTTTCACAGTGCTTCACGGAGCAGGTCAGGAGACGCCATGAGAATGAGAAAGGGGTGACGAGGAAGATTAATCCCTCTTAAACGTATGCCACACCATGAGACATAGCGACGACGCACCACAGGGCAATTTTCAGAATGGGATGGGAATCGGTAGACCTAAAGTACGTGCACAGACTGCATACAGGACGCTAATGCGACCTGCTTTTGAGTACTGCTCGACTGTTTGGGACCCGTAGAAGATTGGGTTACAGGAAGACGTGGAAGCAATTCAGAGGCGGGTTGCTAGATTTGTTGCCGGTAGGTAAACGCAAAGGCTCAATCTAGATACTGCAAGGATCAGTGAAGTGAGATGGAAAGAAGACAAGGATTTCTGGTCAGATGAATATAGGGTAATATCAACAGCAGCAGAAAATGCTACAACTGGAATAGGATTCGTTATGTATATGAAGGTAGGGTGGAGATTGTGTTACTGTGACCGGTTCAGTGATAGGGTTGTTCTTATCAGAATCGACAGCAAACCAACAGCGATAACGATAGTTCAGATATACATGCCGATGTCGCAAGGTGAAGATGAAGAAATAGAATAAGTATATGAGAATAATGAAATGCTAACACAGTTCGTAAAGGGATATGAAAATTTAATAGTCGTGGGGGACTGGAATGCAGTTATAGGGGAAGGAGAAGAAAAAAAAGTTACAAGAGAGTATGGGCTTGGGACAAGGAATGAGAGAGGAGAAAGACTAATTGAGTTCTGTAAAAAATTTCAGCTAGTAATAGTGAATACTCTGTTCCAGCCGAGTGACACGGGGGGTGAGACAGAGATTCCTAAATCAGATACTGGACTGTAAGGCATATCCAGGGGCAGATATAGGCTCAGATCACAATGTAACAGAGATGAAGAGTAGGCTGAAGTTTAAGACATTAATCAGGAAGAATCAATACGCAAAGAAGTGGGATACGGAAATACTAAGGATGTCAAGATACACTTGAAGTTCGCTAAGGGAATAGACACAGCAATAAGGAATAGGTCAGTACGCAGTACATCTACATCTACGTCTACATCCATACTCCGCAAGCCACCTGACCGAGTGTGGTGGAGGGTACCTTGAGTACCTCTATCGGTTCTCCTATTCCAGTCTCGTATTGTTCGTGGAAAGAAGGATTGTCGGTATGCCTCTGTGTGGGCTCTAATCTCTCTGATTTTATCCTCATGGTCTCTTCGCGAGATGTACGTAGGAGGGAGCAATATACTGCTTGACTCCTCGGTGAAGGTATGTTCTCGAAACTTCAACAAAAGCCCGTACCGAGCTACTGAGCGTCTCTCCTGCAGAGTCTTCCACTGGAGTTTATCATCTCCGTAACGCTTTCGCGATTACTAAATGATCCTGTAACGAAGCGCGCTGCTCTCCGTTGGATCCTCTCTATCTCTTCTATCAACCCTATCTGGTACGGATCCCAGACTGCTGAGCAGTATTCAAGTAGCGGGCGAACAAGTGTAGTGTAACCTACTTTCTTTGTTTTCGGATAGCATTTCCTTAGGATTCTTCCATTGAATCTCAGTCAGGCATCTGCTTTGCCGACGATCAACTTTATATGATCATTCTATTTTAAATCACTTCTAATGCGTACTCCCAGATAATTTATGGCATTAACTGCTTCCAGTTGCTGACCTGCTATAGTGCAGCTCAATGATAAGAGATCTTTCTTTCTATGTATTCGCAGCACATTACACTTGTCTACATTGAGATTCAATTGCCACTCCGTGCACCATGCGTCAATTCGCTGCAGATCCTCCTGCATTTCAGTACAATTTTCCATTGTTACAACCTCTCGATATACCACAGCATCATCCGCAAAAAATCTCAATGAACTTCCTACTCGGCGTAACTTCTTGAGACTAATAATTGACTAGAAAATAACAACAAAACTGTTATTTCTCAAAACAATATGTATACTCCGTGGCGGCTGTGAAATATACGAGGACGATTGCAGCGCCCCTGGTGGCTGGCACAGGAAGGCCACTCGCAGCCGCGACGTTAACAAAAGCACGCTCCTGCACACCACACGCGGCACTTCACTGCATTGACGGCAAGTGAACACTGTCGCTACAAGCGAATAGTTATACAGCACGTTAAATGAGGTTCACCAGCCAACTGTATTAAACAATTTTCTTCATCGATAAATGATGTAAAGAGTCATGAACATTTTGTTCATTTTGCGTCTTGTAGTTATAATGTGCAACAATGCAGCGTTGTTTAGGGACAAATGTCACACCAGCGACGGAATGCGAACAAGGTGACAGCACAGCTCACCGTCCAGCTAAGGGCGAAAAGGCGACCTCAGCTCACCTGCCAATGCTGGAACACGAAGCGTCTGAGACAGATTCTATCTGGATGTACTATAGTAGTTCGATCCACGAACGATGCGGGTTCGCCCATGTCGGGGCACGCACGAGGATTGGGTTGTTGACGATTCCAAGCGACAGTTGCGGTGCGCGCATGCGCGGCTTTCTCTTTGAAGAAAGCGTATATCCTGCTAATTGTGTCTCTCCTTTACTGCTGTGGAATGTATCACTCAACACCACCTTCAACGATGACAATCCGCAAGAAGTGGAACAAAAATCCGCAAAACGACTCGCTACTATCATGTTTAACGCTCGCATTAGGTACAGCATTCGGACCAGAGCGCTCAAAATATTACTGAACGCTCTTTGGCTGTCGGAGAATGCGTGATGAAGGTCCGCAGAATAAGTCTAAACTGGAGCAACATCGTTTTTTTGACTCCAGCTGTAGATTGCTGGGTTGCATCTGACAAGGACGCCCAACCCTGACGGTGTGTGCCACATCACAGGTTTGAATCCGGCTGAACGGAAGCAGTAATTGGCATCACAGCTGCGTAGAAAAGGTATTTGTACCCAGTGACGCTAATTGGCAGTTATATGCCAACAAATCACCATACGGTAATCCTTCTTGGAACATGCATACTGACGTCTGACAACAAGGTCCAGCGGGAACATTTGAGAAGTCAGTTGAGTTACCTACACAAGATTATACCGCTTCAATAAACAATGAATATCGTGTGTAACATTTACGTTGCACTTTTACGTTGGTGTACGCATAATATGCTCTACAAGCGACAGAAGTATGATTGCATACACGTTTTAAACATTAATAATTTTATTCTATTCGCTTGTGCATGAGATAATGAACATTAGGGCAACTCACTGCAGCATCACTCCTCACGAAACAATCGTAAAGACAATTTACGTGTGTTTAGTGGTGTAATTGGGATTCTCATCATGCAACAGGTCTGGCAGTCATTGACACTGAAAGAGGTTGAGAGAAGAACAATGTTTATTGCATGTAGGCTACGGACATGAACAATATTATTACATAGTCCTATGACTAAAAATGTATTCTCTGACTAGTCAACCAAAGGAAACGTTAATAGAAATTCATGAATCGTGTCGTGCTTCCACAAAACTCTGTGAACATTATTCGATCCATAATCTCGTTGTTTCTGATACCGAACTTTGAGTCAAAGCTATCCATGTGTTGAACACTGCATGTATGTCTGCTCTGATATAATGCAGCTTATCATTTGATTTTTCCTTGATGATTTTCTTTCTTTACAGGGACATATTTAATTTTTTGCGTGAGCGTATATCTGCTTCTCTATGAATGTATTTACAGCAACTGGCCTAGAGGCTCATTCTGAGACATTTAGAAACGGGTTTATACGAAATGCCTACACAACGGAGAAATCTTGAGGTGCACTGTCAGCGGTGTTGCAAGTTGTACAGCTCTGTAGCCTTACAATAGTTTACTGCATGTTTGTTTTATCTGGAAATAATTGTAATCTATGTTGAACATGTTAGTGTTATATTTTGTGTGGTTAAAATATCACACCAGCTACAATGTTTTACAAACTTGCACTCAAATTTTGTCAGACAGTCTCAGAAATGATATTACAGATGAATTTTCCAATATTTTTAACACAAATGTTGTTTTCTATGTGCATGTATGTTCAAAGGATACTCTGTATTTAAGTGTGTTTGATATATAGTGTTTTTATTATGAATAATGTTGACAAGTGTAATAAAATTAGAATTATACATTAATACCTTCAGCTTCTGATGGGCGTTGATACACAGGGTGTAAATTTTAAGTTGCCAAAGTAGAATAAATCGAAAAATAAACTTCACATATAAAATTTGTAGAATCCAAAGCTGATTATTTTCTAGGGGGACATCTGCTGGTGCTAAAATTAGCCAGCCATCCCAACCCCCGTGGGCTTGGGGCGGGATGCAACTTTAAAATATGAAGTGGGAACCCCCATTTTTTATTGCAGAATCAGATTCTTCACAAATAAACTAAGTACATTTTGTCTTAAACATAAGTTTTGATTCTTGGTAGTTCGCGCTGTAATTCAAAAAAATCCATGTTCTCTTTTTTGTGTGGCAAATGTTACAGATAAATAAAAAATACTTGTTACTCGTAGATTTTGATTCGCTAGAACAAGAACTCTCCCTTTCTCTCAATAGGGTAGGGTTTGAGAGAGAGGAATTACAGTTTTACAAATGGTGACCCAAATATTTGGTTTGACATTTATAAACACGCAAAAATGAGAACATGGATTTTTTTTAATTACAGCACCAGCTACCAAGAATCAAAACAAATGCTCCAGACAAAATGTACATAGTTATTTATGTAGAATGTGATTCTGAAATGAAAAATGGGGGTTACTAATTGAAATTTTAACGTTGCCTCTCGCCCCATCCCCATGGGCTGGGGTAGCGGGATAATTTTAGCACCAGCAAATGGCCCCCTCGAAAATAATCAACTTTGGATTCTACACATTATTTTCGTGTGAAACTTATTTTTCGAGTTATTCTGGTTTGTCAACTTAAAATTTACACGCTGTTTATCAACGGAGACGGGTGGAGATGTGTGTACCAACCGGGACTCGAACCCAGTATCGCCTGCTTACATTGCAGACGCTCTACCCATCTGAGCCTCCGAGGGCACAGAGAATAGTGCAACTGCAGGGACTACCTTGTGCACGCCTCTGTGAGACCCACATTCTCACCTTATATGTCCACACACTACAATCATAGTGTCCCTACCCCACACACTCATTACTTGTGGAAGGCACTCTTACCTAGTCCCATAAAAGTAATATGTGTGCATTCGCATAGAAGAAGAAGAAGGTGAATTTCCAGAACTATATACTTATATGGATCTGGTGTTTGTTCTTTCGGACATGTCTGAAAAAACAGACACCATATCCATATAAGATAAGTATAATGCCTAAAAGTAGGAATGATCAGGATCAAAATATAGTAAATGTGAATTTCTCATAAATATTCATTCAATTAAGCTGGAGAATGAGTGGATTTGTGCAACAAGGTATCCTTCAGCGTATGACATTCTTAAGAAAATATCAGTTCTTCAGGATGTTGCAAAAGCGTTGTAACCCACTTTAAAAACGAGGGAAGGGTGATGTTATGCAACAGTTTTTACAAAGCTGCTCTGTAACCCTATTAATAAACAATTATTCCAATGAGGAGAGCCAATCTATTTAAATTATGAACGCTTTATGGAAGTAATCTAATGGCAATGATTGCTCCCGTACTTATGTATGGTAATGGGTCGTTTTAGAGTTTTCCTGCAACTTGGGGATTCAATGAATGAAGAAGAAATCTGGGGTGAGCGCAGACAATAAGAATGTTTCTGGTGACAGCAAGTTGTCAGTCAGATATACGCCAGGAAGAGAGTGGTGTTTTCTCAACAGACACGAAAGCTCCGTGCAGTCGCCGTGGGAACGGCAGACGAAGAGGGAGTGCCTACAGCATCCCTGAATATGGAAGTTAATAGGAATATAAAAAAAGGGAGGAAGGTTTATCTGTTTAGCAAGAGTAATAGAAAGCAGATTTCATACTACCTAACAGATCAAAACGAAAATTTCTGTTCCGACACTGACAATGTTGAGTGTTTATGGAAAAAGTTCAAGGCAATCGTAAAATGCGTTTTAGACAGGTACGTGCCGAGTAAAACTGTGGGGGACGGGAAAAACCCACCGTGGTTCAACAACAAAGTTAGGAAAGTACTGCGAAAGCAAAGAGAGCTTCACTCCAAGTGTAAATGCAGCCAAAACCTCTCAGACAAACAGAAGCTAAACGATGTCAAAGTTAGCGTAAGGAGGGCTATGCGTGAAGCGTTCAGTGATTTCGAAAGTAAAATTCTATGTACCGACTTGACAGAAAATCCTAGGAAGTTCTGGTCTTACGTTAAGTCAGTAAGTGGCTCGAAACAGCATATCCAGACACTCCGGGATGATGATGGCATTGAAACAGAGGACGACACGCGTAAAGCTGAAATACTAAACACCGTTTTCCAAAGCTGTTTCACAGAGGAAGACCGCACTGCAGTTCCTTCTCTAAATCCTCGCACAAACGAAAAAATGGCTGACATCGAACTAAGTGTCCAAGGAATAGAAAAGCAACTGGAATCACTCAACAGAGGAAAGTCCACTGGACCTATTCGATTCTACACAGAGTACGCGAAAGAACTTGCCCCCCTTCCAACAGCCGTGTACCGCAAGTCTCTAGAGGAACGGAAGGTCCCAAATGATTGGAAAAGAGCACAGGTAGTCCCAGTCTTAAAGAAGGGACGTCGAGCAGATGCGCAAAACTGTAGACGTATATCTCTGACGTCGGTCTGTTGTAGAATTTTAGAACATGTTTTTTGCTCGCGTATCATGTCGTTTTTGGAAACCCAGAATCTACTCTGTAGGAATCAACATGGATTCCGGAAACAGCGATCGTGTGAGACCTAACTCGCTTTATTTGTTCATGAGACCCAGAAAATATTAGATACAGGTTCCCAGGTAGATGCTATTTTCCTTGACTTCCGGAAGGCGTTCGATACAGTTCCGCACTGTCGCCTGATAAAGTAAGAGCCTACGGAATATCAGACCAGCTGTGTGGCTGGATTGAACAGTTTCTAGCAAACACAACACAGCATGTTGTTATCAATGGGGAGACGTCTACAGACGTTAAAGTAACCTCTGGCGTGCCACAGGGGAGTGTTATGGGACCATTGCTTTTGACAATATATATAAATGACCTAGTAGATAGTGTCGGAAGTTCCATGCGGCTTTTCGCAGATGATGCTGTAGTATACAGAGAAGTTGCAGCATTAGTAAATTGTAGCGAAATGCAGCGGATAGGCACTTGGTGCAGGGAGTGGCAACTGACCCTTAACATAGACAAATGTAATGTATTGCGAATACATAGAAAGAAGGATCCTTTATTGTATGATTATATGATAGCGGAACAAACACTGGTAGCAGTTACTTCTGTAAAATATCTGGGAGTATGTGTGCGGAACGATTTGAAGTGGAATTATCATATAAAATTAATTGTTGGTAAGGCGGGTGCCAGGTTGAGATTCATTGGGAGAGTCCTTAGAAAATATAGTCCATCAACAAAGGAGGTGGCTTACAAAACACTCGTTCGATCTATACTTTAGTGTTGCTCATCAGTGTGGGATCCGTACCAGATCGGGTTGACGGAGGAGATAGAGAAGATCCGAAGAAGAGCGGCGCGTTTCGTCACAGGGTTATTTGGTAACCGTGATAGCGTTACGGAGATGTTAAGCAAACTCAAGTGGCAGACTCTGCAAGAGAGACGCTCTGCATCGCGGTGTAGCTTGCTCGCCAGGTTTCGAGAGGGTGCGTTTCTGGATGAGGTATCGAATATATTGCTTCCCCCTACTTATAGCTCCCGAGGAGATCACGAATGCAAAATTAGAGAGATTAGAGCGCGTACGGAGGCTTTCAGACAGTCGTTCTTCCCGCGAACCGTACGCGACTGGAACAGGAAAGGGAGGTAATGACAGGGACATGTAAAGTGCCCTCCGCCACACACCGTCGGGTGGCTTGCGGAGTATATATGTTGATGTAGATGTAGATTCGCGCTCTCCCACCGTCACGATGAAGAAGATACCGGGATTCATCGGACCGTGCAAAGCTCTGCTGCTGCACCAATGCCCAGTGCCGTGATGAAGTTTAAGGTCTATGAGAGCAGGAGAAGAACACGACGCACTCAGTGTGGGAGACACACATTGGGGGTCAAACGACGTCACAGATGTTTAAATGTTGATGTTTAAATGTTGATGTTTAAATGTTGTAAGGAAGCCTATGATTGGCTCGCAACAGTTAATTCTGTAGTAGCGGCGGAGACTCACGAGTCTGGCATGTGGGCGTTTCTATTGGACGAAACACGAAAACAAGCATATAACACGAGTGCACTTCTGTCTGCTGCACCACTGTAGGAGTGTCCTGAACAGAACTGGTTAACCACACCAGTTTCGTTACGAGGAGGAAAGTTGCTGCAGTTGTTATAAACTTTTCGTTGGTCGGAACTCGGAATGTACACTGCGACTGGCTCTGGGATTCTGGCACTGACAGGGCAGCTACAATTTGTGGAGCAGCTCATCACTGAGGCTGGAGCTGGACTTAAGAAACTTTCAGCGTCATCTGCAGGCATCTCCTGCACCCAAGTAGCAGCAAAGTTGTAGGCACGGGCCCAACATGTGTATATCATGACGGAGGGACTGCAAAGTTAATTGTTTCAAGTGAAAGTTTAGTTCTTCTGAATTAATTATTCGCAACAAGTAGCTGCTTCTGGTATGTGCTTAACTGAGAGAATCAGTGCACTTTTGTAATTTTATGGCTCTTGTCTTCAGGCTATCAATTAACTCTGCAATTTTCATATCTTTCCAGCTCAAATTCGCCAACGTGTGCCCATATCTGTCATTTATTTGCATCATTTTGCATTTTTATAATTATTTGTATAGGTATTTCAGTGACTAGAAACAAAGTGATACACCTAGAAACAAATCAGATTGTTGTAGTGACTTTTAGTTCCGTTTAGTAACATGACAGAAACCTTGCTCAATATTTCTACGTGAGCTGAGATACCCGTATTTCATGATCAGTTAGGCCATCTCTGTTTAATTCAGATAGTCAATTAGTTAAACATGGCACGACTTTGATTTTCAATTTCACATGATCTCATGGGCAACTGTCGGTTCACTGTGCAGGTCACTGGGTTCCAGTCTCATAGCGTCTGTGGGTTACGCTAAATTCTCAGCTGACAACTCACAGTATATTAAAGTGAGAAATTAAACAAATGAAGAAGGGAAGAAACTATAAGGAAAGAACATTGAGAGGGAATTTCATGAACACTTAAATTCAGCACGATCTATTTGCGAATACACACATATCAAAACAAGTTTTGCATCACCTCGGTTCCGTGAATTCCGGAATCTGCACAGAAAATTGGAATAGAGACCAACACAAACTTCATTTCTACCCTTCGTTTTGCGCATGAAAGCCACAGATTGCATGTTGTACCACCGTACAGAGAGGCCTGTAGAGGTGGTGGTCCAGACTGCTGTACACACCGGTACCTGTAATACCCAGTAGCACGTCCTCTAGCATTAATGCATGCCTGTATTCGAACTGTCCACAAGTTCATCAAGGCATTGTTGGTCCAAATTGTCCCACTCCTCAACGGCGATTCGGCATAGATCCCTCAGAGTGGCTGGTGGGCCATATCGTCCATAAACAGCTCTTTTCAGTCTTTCCCAAGCATCCCAAGCATAATCGACAGGGTTCATGTCTGAAGAACATGCTGGCCACTACAGTCGGGCGATGTCGTTATCCTGAAGGAAGTCATTCACAAGATGCGCACGATGGGGTCGCGAATTGTCGTCCATGAACTCGAATGCCTCGCCAGTATTCTGCCGAAATGGTTGCACTACCAGTCGGAGGATGCTATTCACATATCGTACAGCCCGTTACGGCGGCTTCCATGATCACCAGCGGCGTAAATCAGCCCCACATATTGCCACCCCAAAATACCAGGGAACCTCCACATTGCTGCACTCTATGGACAGTGTGCCTAAGGCCTTCAGCCTGACAGGATTGCCTCCAAACACATGTACGACGATTGTCTGGTTGAAGACATACGCGACACTCATCGGTGAAGAGAACGTGACGACAGTCCTGAGCGGTCTATTCGGCATGTTGTTGGGCCCGTCTGTACCGCGCTGCGTGGGGTCGTGGTTCAAAGATGGATCTCGCCTTGGATGTCAGCAGTGAAGTTGTGCATCATGCAACCCATTGTGCACGACGTCCTGTGGCTGCATGAAGAGCATTATTCAACAGACTAATAACTGACTAGAAAATAACAACAGAACCATTATTTCTCAAAACAATATGTGCGCTCCGTGGCGGCTGTGAAATATTCAATGCCGATTCCAGGTTGCTGCGTTGCTCCGAGGCATAATCCGTAGGGAGCGGTCATCCACTGCAGCAGGAGCCCTTGAGTGGCCTGAGCGAGGCATTCCATCGACAGTTCCAGTCTTCCTGTATCTCCTCCATGTCCGAACAACATCGCTTTGGTTCACTCCGAGACGCTTGGACACTTCCCTTGTTGAGAGCCCTTCCTGGGACAAAGTAACAATGCGGGCATGATCGAACATAGGTATTAACCATCTAGGCATGGTTGAACTTCAGAAAACACGAGCCATGTACCTCCTGCCTGGTGGAATGACTGGAACTGATTGGCTGTTGGACCCCCTCCGTCTAATAGGCGCTTCTCATGCATGGTTGTTTACTTCTTTGGGTGTGTTTAGTAACATCTCTGAACAGTAAAAGGGACTGTATCTGTGATACAATGCCTACAGTCAACGTCTGTATTCAGGAGTTCTGGGAACTGTGGTGATGCGAAACTTTTTTTGATGTGTGTATAATGGTATGCTACCTTCCGCAGTAAGACAAAGTTGTTTGAGATGTCTGTGAAATTTCCTTGCCATCAAAATAATATTCAACTGTACTTATATCCTATTAATTAAGCCTGTATTCATTAACTGTTACTATTTCTTGATAAAACGACTCTAATTTGCTTCTACTATATTGATCTTCAAAAATGGTTCAAATGGCTTTGAGCACTATGGGACCTAACATCTTAGGTCATCAGTCCCCTAGAACGTACAACTACTTAAACCTAACTAACCTAAGGACATCACACACACCCATGCCCGAGGCAGGATTCGAACCTGCGACCGTAGCAGTCTCGCGGTTCCGGACTGCAGCGCCTAGAACCGCACGGCCACCGAACCGGCTATATTGTTCTATTTGATGCACTTATACAAATGTTATAAGCACTTATATAAATGTTATAAACGGAAATTCGTACAAAAAGTATATTGTAATAATGGAGCATGAGTGTGGGTAAACCGTTAGCATCATGTCCATTACCAATCTGTGGGATTTATATATTCCTGACCTGAAGGGTTTTTCTTTTATTCCTTAGTTTTCCAAAATTTGTAACAAGGTTTTGTGAGGATGTATAACGTTATGACTGTGTCTTTGGACATCTTTGGATTATGTTTAGGGGAGTAGAAAATAGCGTGACGAATGGCGTAATATGTGACCTTTATATTTGAGAAAAGTACTCAGAATACTACGTAAATGATTAAGAGAAAATCTGATGCGCTTACTAATCATTTGTCATCAGAAATAAGTGTTCATGCGAAACAAATATTTTTTATGTAACTTTTGTTTTCGAAACGTTTTATCACACTGGTATTTAATGTAGTAACGAGTGACGTGAAACATTACAGTTCAGTTCCTGCTCCTCCGCGTCGATACCTTACAGCGAGAAGCGGCATTTAAGAAATAATTGTTTTGTGCTGTGTGCTAATAGGAACAGAAGAGGCCCTCATAAGTGGTACAACACTATGCACCCTCTACCTCGCACTTCACAGTGCTTTGCAGAGTATGTGTGTAGATGCAGATGGTAGGCATTGTTTAAATGAAAGAGAGATTATCTGACCTGGGCTACTGGTATGGTTCACCTCTGTTTTTGACATTTCACGAAGATGTTCAGAAAGCAGTGTGTGAGGAATAGGACCGAAAGCCAATATTGGCTGTCTGATAGAAAATAATGTTGCATGAATTTTATGTTTACACAGATTATTTCCTCCACTTCTACATTTACATCTGCATCTACATGGATACTCTGCAAATCACACGTATGTGCCTGGCAGAGGGTTCATCGAACCACCTTCACAAATATTCTCTATTATTCCAATTTCGAACTGTATACGGAATAAATGTACATATACGTCTTTCCGTGAGAGCTCTGATTTCCCTTTTTTATGACGATGATCGCTTCTCCCGATGTAAGTCGGCGTCAACAAGATATTTTCGCATTCGGAGGAGAACGTTGGTGAGTGAAATTTCGTGGAAAGATTCCTCTGGAACGAAAAACGCCTCTGTTTCAACGATGTCCACCCTAATCCTGTATCATTTCAGTGACACTCTGTCCCCTATTTCTCGATAAGACGAAACGTGCTGCCCTTTTTAGAAGTTTCTCGATGTACTCCGTCAGTCCCATCTGGTAAGGATCCCACACTGTGCAACAGTATTCTAAAAAAGAACGGACTAGCGTCGTGTAGAGAGTCTCTTTTAGTAGGTCTGTTGCACCTTCTCATTTTTCTAGCAATGAAACAGAGTCTTTGGTTAGCCTTCCCCGCAATATTTTATGTGTGTTCCTTCCAATTTAAGTTGATCGTAATTGGAGTTCATAGGTATTTGCTTGAATTTACGGCCTTTAGATTGGACTGCCGAAGGTTAACGGATTCCTTTTAGCTCCCACGTAGATTGCCTCACACTTTTCATTATTTAGGATCAATTGTAAATTTTTGCGCTGTGCAGATATATTTTCTACATTGTTTTGCAATTTGTTTTGATCTTCTGATCATTTTATTAGTCGATAAACATCAGCATCATCTGCAAACAACCTAAGACGGCTGCCCAGAGTGTCTCTCAAATCGTTTATATAGATAAGGAATGGCAAAGGGCCTGTAACACTAAGTTGGGGAACGCCATAAATTACTTCTGTTTTACTCGATGACTTTGCGTCAATTACTATGAACTGTGACTTCTCTGACAGGAAATCGAGAATCTAGTCGCATAACTGTGACGATATTCCGTAAGCACGCAATTTCAATACATGTTCCAAAACCCTTCTGCATAACGACGTTAATGATACGGCCTGCAGTTTAGTGGATTACTCCCACTACAATTCTTGACTACTGGTGTGACCTGTGCCAATTCACAGCTTTTGGGTACGGATCTTTCGCCGAGAGAACGGTTGTGTATGATTGTTAAGAGTGGAGCTCTTGTGTCAGTATATTCTGAAGGAAACATAACTGGTAAACAGTTTGGACCGGAAGACTTGCTTTTGTTAAGTGATTCAAGTTGGTGCACTATTCTGAGGATATCTATTTCTACGTTACTCATGTTGGCAACTTTTATTGATTTGAATTCTGGAATATTTGTTTTCTTCGGTGAAGGAATTTCGGAAAGCTGTTTTTAATATCTCTGCCTTGGCAGCACTGTCGCCGACAGTATTTCCATTGCTATTGCGCAATGAAGGCATTGATTGTGTCTTGCCGCTAGCATACTTCACATACGACTAGAGCCCCTTGGAAATTTCTACCATGTTTCGAGAAAAAGTTTCGTTGTGGAAAGTATTATAAGCATCTCCCGTTAAAGTCCAGGCTAAATTCCGAGCTCTGTAAGAGATCGACACTGTTGGAAATTTTTGGTCCGTTTAAAGTTGGCATGTTTTTTCATTATTTCTGCAACAGTGTTCTGGCCTGTTTTGTCTACCAAGGAGGATAAGCTCCGTCGTTTGTTGAATTATTTGGTATAAATCTCTCAATGCTGCCGATACCTTTTCTTTGAATTCAAGCCACATCTGGTCTACACTTATATTATTAATTTGGAAGGAGTGAAGATTGTCCCTTGGGAAGACGTAAAGTGAATTTTTATCTGCTTTTTTTGAACAGGTATATTTTTCGTTCATTTTCGGAGGACGTCGGGGTTACAATATTCAATCTCTCCACAACAACCCTGTGTTCATAATCAGTGTATCCGTTTTAATGCTTGTTATTAGCTCAGAATTATTTGTTGCTAAGAGGAGATGTGTGATTTCACAACCGCTTACTATTCGCGTGGGCTCATGAAGTAAGTGCTCGAAATAATTTGCAGACAACGCGTTTAGCAAAGTTTCAGATGATGTATTAAGCGTACCTTCGAGCATAAACATGTATTTTCGCCAACGTGTCGACGGGAATTACAAATCACCACCAACTATAACTGTGTGAGTCGGGTACATGTTTGATATCAGCCGGCCGGAGTGGCCGTGCGGTTCTAGGTGCTACAGTCTGGAACCGCGTGACCGCTACGGTCGCAGGTTCGAATCCTGCCTCGGGAATAGATGTATGTGATGTCCTTAGGTTAGTTAGGTTTAAGTAGTTCTAAGTTCTAGGGGACTGATGACCACAGTATCT